>NW_027397074.1:63333193-63466747 GCF_003265705.2 Callorhinus ursinus | reverse complement strand
TTTTTTTTTTTTAAAAGATTTTTGTTAGAGAAAGCCCACAAGCAGTGGGGAGGGGCAGAGGGAGAAGCAGGCTCCCCACTGAACAGGGAGCCCGACATGGGACTTGATCCCAGGACCCTGGGATCATGACCTGGGCCAAAGGCAGACCCTTAAAGAAGTGAGCCCCCACCGAGGCGCCCCGTAGTGTTTTCTGTGGTACCATGAAATGTGGAATGAAATAAGAGTGAGGGCATGGGTTAAGGAAGGGTAGTGTCTTTTTTCACTTTATATATTCATATAGAAATTTACTGTAGAAGTTCACATTTGCTATGTCCTAGCTTTTCCACTGTGAACGTGATTTTTTTTTTTTTTTTTACCCTAAACCATCTCAGTCTCGGGATTGGAAGGCCAGCTGGTGCCCAGTGATCTTGCTTCTCTGTGTATGTTTGTCCTTTGGCTTGGTAACTTTTTTAGTTTCAGGCTCTGTAGTTACAGGGTTAAGGAAAGTATGCCATTGGCTTAGGGAAGTTTAAGGAAATCATTGTGTTGGAAAAATACCTGTAAAGAAAACTAAAGGATCTGCTATTAGCTGATATTAGATTAAAAAAAAAAAACAACTTTCTAAAAACTCTATAATATTGATGATAGGAATAGCATATATTTTTACCAAAAAAAGTTTCATATATTTCAGAACTTTATGTTTATTTGGATATAAACTTTCCTCAGTTGAACCACAGGACAATGCAAGAAGATTTTTGTAGCTTAGAGGGTTTAGATTTGCTCTAAGGATATTAGGTTAGTTACAAGGAAGGGTCCTTTGAGAGCATCTGCTTTCTAGTTTAAAGATAGAGGTGTAAACTTATCACTTTCCTAATTTATTTTTCAAATAAAAAATTGTTTGCTATCAGTTTTTTCTTTTTTTTTTACATTTGCTAAGGGAAAGGGACTGGTTAAATCATTGGTTTCCAAACCTTTGGAATTCATGGATCAGTGAACACCAAGGTCAAGTATATCCTTCCTATTATTTTTTGCCAAGAAAGATGAACCACAATAAGAAAAAATTAACCCACAATTTATTAACATTGTACTATAAGTGGCTTGTTGAACCTATGATTTCTATTATAATGAATAAATTTAGCTTTACTAAAATTACTTTGCAATCTACATTAACTTACGCTGAATCAGGGAAAACTACATCCCACAGGGGTCAAAACACCACCTTTTGGATTCAGTAACTTTCCAAAGTACATTACTAATAAAAGGACCTCATGATTGCCTTTAAAATTTGAGTGTTGAATGATACCAGACCTTACAGAGGTTTAAAGGTGCAGGTCTAATGAAATTCATAGCCTAAGGAAGGGAGAAATACAGTGATGCTCTACAGAATTTGCTGTGGCATGAGGACAGCTATGTTTGATCCCTTCAGGGAGGATGGGGAGCTCCTCCCCGAAGGCTCAGAATAAAATGGCATCAAGCAGTGAGAAGCTTCATAGAGGAGGTAGAGAGTAACAGAAACTTCCACCTCCCGATTCTTTTCATCCCCTAAACTCTGTTGCTCCTTTTTAATGAACCATAAGCTGGTAAATCCCCAGATTGGATTGCATGGGGGCGGGGGGGCAGGGCAAGAAGAGGGCTCTCAAGTGAGACCGTCTGGGCTTAAGCTTTCACTTTTCCACTCTTCCACTCCTGGCTACGTGATCTCTGGCCTGTTTCTTTTCCCCCCTCTATGCTTTATTTTTTAATTTTTTTAAATTATTTTTTAAAGCCTTCAGAATAGATGCTAGCACCTACTTTGTATTGTGAAGGTTAATATTCTAGCTTTTTTCAAAATGCTGTTTTAATCACATGACTCCCTGACTTTAATGTTTGGAAAGCATTCCATGTCCTCGAGATAAAAGTCAAATACCTTCCAAGTCTTATGAACCCTGTCCCTCCTCTCTGGCATCTTCTCATGCCCGTAAATCCTTTCTCCCTTCACTGAAGCCCAAGGACCATTTCAAGCCCACTTAGACCAGCTGTTTCCCCCATCCACTATCCCTTGGTCTCCCCACATTTCTAAATGAATTCCTCTCCATTTTCATATCTCCACTCACCACCTTAGGGAATCCTCTGTGACCTCCTCAGATGAGTTCAGAACGTGGTCACAAACTCTCATGACTCCAGAAATTCCTAATAGTATTCACTAAGCTGCAGTCCTATTAGTTTGTGTAATTATTTCTTTTCCTCCAGTGTAAGTTCTGTGAAGGCAGCAAACTCATCTTTGGCTCGCTAGTATATTTCCAACACTGAGCACATTGCCCAGCACATAGTATGTTTTGACAACATATTTATGGAACAAATGGGTGAGGTATGGGAGAAGAAACTTGTCGAGTGTTGTGCTAAACAAGTGTGCCCCTTTATTGGAACAGAAACTATGTTCTCCAGAGAGATGGAAGGGAAGACTGGAAAGGCAGCTTGAAAGACCCCAGATGGATGAAGAGACTGACACAATACAGTCCCGATAGGGAACCTAATGACTGGCTTTGGGCATGTGAAGTGAGCTGATAAATACTGGTGTTGACAATAGAAAATGAGAAATTGACATGTAGTGGGACTAAATCCATCACTGTTAAAAGGCTTCATGAATTGGTAACACCTGAAAAATCATTTTAAAAACAGCCATTGTTTATGCACAGCATACATTATGGGAATTAGTAGTAGTTGGCATTATTAAGGAGAAGAAGGCATCTCTTACAAGTGGGGCTCTGTACTTTCTCCGTGTTTTTCTGGCAGAACACATGTGGGCAGCCTTCCCAGGAAGCATCTCATGGATAGCCACAATGATTTGGCAAGCAGATAATGTTCTTCTCGTCATTATACAATCCTTCTGAAGCAAAGAAGCAATGCATGGATCAGATCAAAAGTAACGTGTGAACAATAAGTGCTTTTGTGGGAAAGTGTATTTGAAGTTTTATTTGGACAGTTGAGCAGACTTTTTGCAGATACAGTATTCTGTGGTAGTCCTCACATTTCAGTTTTGTTACTCACCATGACTTTTTTTAGTATATAAACCGAGCAGGTGAATGGAAAGCACCATTGGTGCTCAGCAGGTGCCTGTACAAGATATAACTCGCTAAAATATGGAAAACTGTGACTACATGCTATGTTACAGTTTTTTGATGTCCCTTTTCTAACTCCCACACTGAACTGGTTGGGTGTTCGGTGACATTTTCACATTAAAGGTCACTGATGGGTACGGGCCAACATCTGTGGAATTACCAATCAGAATTATGGCTGCCAGGGGTGAACCTTGGATAGGAGTGGGAGAATTTCGAGAGAATAAGTACTGTTGCTTTTGGATTCCATTAGTCTCTGTTCTTCCAATATGTGACCTTAGGCCAGTTACTTCACAGCCTAAATTACTTAATCTATAAAAAATAAAAATAAAAATGGCGTAGGGTGATTGTGGGCACAAAAGGAGATAACATGTGAAGAGCTGTAGGGAGACAGAATACCTGCTCATCAGTGAGTTTGTCCATAAACAGAATTCCCATGGCTGCTTCAGTACCAGTATGGTGCCCTAGATGTACCCCAGACAGAATCTCTTTGAGGATCCTGGGGCTTAGAGCAGAAAGCTGGTACGTATGCATCCAAGGCTTGGAGACCAACTTCTAGGACCAGCCTCTTTATATGGCCACACTTTATCTGCCTTTAATTTAATTATTTCTGTGAGAGGATACAAGATTAAGATCGTTTATATCTCCTGGGACTAAGTCCATCATTGTTAGTTCCATAACTTATAATACCTGAAAAATCTTTAAAAACTATCATTTCTGCAATTATAGTAGATTGTCATTTATGCATTGTTTTTAAACAATATACATTTTTCTTCACAAAACTGGTTTTACTTTCCTCTGTGACATCACTCATGCATCCTTCTGAGATGTCTTTCTCCCATTCATGTGGACAAGGTCTATGTCTTAGGTTAAGCATATAATTAAAAATCAGTAAATCTTAGTGGTTAATTGAAGTTATGCAAGTGCATGGTTGGGGAAATAACCATCCATACCATTCACTCCCTCCTCATTAGCTCATTCCGTGGATATTTTCTAAGTGCTTGCTCTTAGTGCTTGGACTGGTGGTAGGCACTAAGAAACCGTCTTTGGTTTCACTCTCCACTGTGGAGGCTTACACTCTATAGTGAGTACGAAAAAAAAAAATGGCACTGGAACCTGCACTTAATTATCACAATTACAAAGTGATAAGTACTTTAAAGGAGAAAAAAAGGGTACTAGGATTACATACAAACAACATAGGATCAGGCTGATTCAAGGCAATTGGTGAAGGAATCACTAAAGAAGGGTTGATGGAGTAGGGATCTGATGCATTATTAAGAGATAATTAGGTGATGGTGAGATGGTGTGAAGTTTTGGAAAGAAGACGAGTGGAGCTAGTGCATGGAGAATGAGCAAGGGAGAATGCCTAGTGATGAAGCCAGAGTGGCAGTTTGGAGCTATTTGAAGTAGGGCCTTGGTGACAATTTTGGTGGAAAGTCAGTGAAGAATTTGTAAGCTGGAGAAGGATTGAAATGACCAGATTTAAAAAACAAACAAACAAAACCACTAGTTTGATACTACTGAAGGGAAAAAGTTGGGGAAATGGGAGTTGGGTGGCTTTTAGGAAAATTTGTGAGGCAGGAAGCCCAGTTAAGAGGCTGTTGCTCTTAGCCAGCTGAGACAGAATGAGGGGCGTGAACTCTTGTGGGCACAAGAGGAGGCAAAGATGATCTGAGAGGAATTTAGGGGCTGGTGGGGTCATCAGGGTTCAGTGACAAGTTGTAAGTTGGGAAATAAACATGGAGAAGGAGGAGTTGAGAATGGTTTCCAGGTCTCAGAAGAAGTAGGATCTGACATTCACTGAAGCAGATAGAAGGCAGAGCAAACAATAGGAAAAGTCATGCATTCTGTTATGCGATTTGTCCCACTGGCGCCCTAACCTTACACCTAAGGAGAGCTATTGGTTGGTATTAGCCATGTCTGAAGCTTGAGTGATACGAGGATCATTTGTTGGATTGCACTTTGTGATGGTGTCAGAATTGGGAGCATGTGCAAAATGGATGCTCGTCAGCACAGAATCCCAAAGGGGAGCACGGAAGAGAGAAGCAGCCTTCTTAGGATGGTAGACCTTCCTTTCCTATACCTCGGATCAGAGGAGGACTGTTGCTTACTCCTGCTTTCAGATCATTGCTTTTCCTTCCTCATGCAAACTCTCTCTTGTCTGCTGGAGTGTATTCCTTTCAGCCATACCACATCTTATACGTTCGGTTTTTTAGTGTGTATCCATCTCCTGGTTCCTCTCACACAGGCATCCATAGCTCAGGAAATCTGGGAGCTAGATGCCTATCTAATCTTCTTTAGCTTCAAGAGAATTCAGTGTCTATAGATAGTCCTTACTTTCTTCAACGAATCTTTATTCAGCTCTAATTATAGGACAGGCTCCATATTAGGCACTGGATTCAGAAGCATACAAAACCGAGTGTCTGCTCTGGTGGTACATACTCTCTATTTTGGGGAGACAAATATGTATCTGGTGCCATGTACTAAAAAGAAAACTAGAGCAAGATAAAAGGGTAAGAATGACAAATAGGCGGGGGCGTGGGGGGGGGACTTCTCTCAGAAAAATGATATAACGGAGACCCACATGAAGCAAGAGTAAACTGTGTGGGTATATGAATGTATTACGTATTGCTGTATAACAAGTTAGCCCAGAATTTAGCAACTCAAAATGATAAATATGTCTTGTCATCTCACAGTACCTTAACGTTAGGAACCAGGGAGTAGCTTTTAGCTGATGTTTCTGCTTCAGGTCTCACATGAAATTGCAGTCCTAATCTCAGGGGGGCCACATCGTCATTATTTTGTCATCCATACCTTAAACTACCCCTTTCCTGACTTGTCTCCCTCCTTGCCTAAATGCAGTTTCCCAGTCCAGCTTCTCCCTCATTCCCTTTTTTTTTTCCTGCTTCCTAAAAGAAAAGACGTTTGCTGTCTTAATTTTGGCAACTTGTCCTCTTTCATCTCCTGTAGATGGGCTCCCACTCTCTTCCACACCAGGAAATCTCTGTCAAAGGTGACCTCTGGTGATAAAGACCAGTCTATTCTTAATTTAGTTGATTTCTCTTGTGGCATTTGGTTCTCTTTCTCTTGAGATGCTCTCCCCTCTTGATCACTAATACGGTATTTTGCCTTCTTCTCTGACACTACCAGCCTCTCTTGGATCAAGTTCTTCTACCAATTGTTTAAATGTAGGTATTTCTTAGAGTCTTGTTCTTGACTCTTTGTTTTTAGTTTACTTTGTCTTCAAAGCTGACTCCTACGAAAACTAAGCTAATAATCCCTGATGCCCCCCCCACCCCCTCTACAAATATGTTGTTCATCTGTATTCTTCTTTGGTTAATGGAATCTAGGCACCCCAGTTTTAAAAAAATCATGAAAATTTTCCTGCCTTTTTACATTCTGTAAATAACCAACATATGTTAATTCTGTCTTCTCTAACTCCCTCTTACCTCTCCCTAGTGCTCTAGCCCATGACCTTTGCCCTAGATCAAACCCTTCCTATTTTTACCTGGTCTGCTGTACTTGTTGGATAACTGATATCCCAGTCTCTGTTCTGGTTTATTGTCCTCTACCCTTGATGCTGCCACCAGTTTTTTGTGTAACTCTTGTTTCTCAGCATGTTAATACCTGGGTTTCCCAGCCATCACCGACTCTCGGTTATCAGAGAGAGCTCAGATCCCTTGCTTGGCACATGGTGCATTTTGCCATCTGGTCTCTATTGGTCTGCTTGGCACAACTTTTGCTGCCCTCACCCTTAAATTTAATGCTCCTGCAGGATGAAAGTTCTTACGTTGCCCTCAAAAGGCTATGCTATTTATTCCTCTATGCTTTTTACTTCTGTTGTTTTCCTGAAATGTGTTTTCTCCCTTTTCCCCTTCAACCCACAGGTCATTCAAATCACAGGTCCCTGTCTTTGTTTTGTGCCCCCTTTGTCCTCAACCTTGTCCCTAGACGGTGGAGTTCATAACTTCCTTTTCTTTACTCCCCTTGAATAGGCTGCCATCCTTGCTCTTACTGTACTCTTTATCCTGTCTCTCCCTGGTTGTGTGAGCTTTGAGGGCAGGGTCTCTGGCCCGTTCGCTCTTGTCTCCCCTCAATACTTAGCAAAAGGCCTGACACAAGGTTACTTAGTAAGTATCCATAAATAACATGTAATTTGACTGAGTTAGTATGGTTTTAGGTAGGGTTTTATAGGGGAGTTAACACTCCAAAGACTTATTATCCTTGCTTCAAAAAACATTGTTGGGTTACTTGGTAGAATTGAGGACTGAGTTAGGCAGAAGTTGAGAAAAATAAAAATCCCTGCCAACTTAAAAGTATTAGATACCAAGTAATTAAAAGCTTTTTCTGAAGCCAGCATTAAGGTATTTATATTGCACATTAAACAGATCTTGCTGTTCCAGCTTCGTACGCAATTACCAAATTTTTAAAAGTTGTTTGTCTCAACTCTAAATACTCTCCCATAGAAAGAATGTTACTTTTATTTCTGTATCGGGGTGCAATCTGGAGACAGAAACCACACAACTGAGTAGGGAAAATTTAATCAGTGAGAGATTGGTTGCAATGGGTGAGGAAAACTGGAGAATATAGGAGTAGCAGATACAGGGAGCACAGCATCCAGGGAAGGAACAAATCTGGAAGAGGGTCCTGCTCCCCACATCTCAAAGCCTGGGATCCAGACCTCATTGGAGAAGATGTGGCATGTCCTACTGCATGGCAGAGAGTTTGACTGAAGTGCTACACTAATGGGACAACTGGGGAGTCTGCCTTCTGAGGTGCGGCACTGTAGAACTCACTGGGGATCTGCCAGTGGGGGCGGTGCACTAGGAAGCCACCCTCAGGCTGGGAATAAGTTGCCCACGTGTTCGTGCCCCATGCCTGCAGGTGTAAGAAGAGAGCCCTTCTTCCTCCAGTGTCCCTCCAAAACTTTGTAAAGTTGTGCTGACACAGGCAGGGTACTGGGAGGGTAGCACAGAAAAGTAATAAATTGACTACTTTGACTCCTGAGCTTCCATATGTTCCCATTTAACAATATAAAAGTCTCATAGGAATTGGGAAAAAATACATGTATATATAATTTATCTTGAATTCTAGTACCCAGTGAGAGTTGTGCAATGAAATGAGGGTGGCAAAGGAGATGAAGGCACCCTTAATGTGTCCCGAAGTAGTTAATGGTATTCTTGGACAAAGTACTTATGGAATATCTTTATTTTCGTTGATCTGCATAAAGGCATTATTCTTACACCTGTCTCTTAAGAATTAGTTTCAGCTTAGAAACAGAAAATAAGTCTTTTCTATACTGACTGAGGCACAACTGATGAAGAGACAGGAAACATTGTGTATATGTGTTAAATGTTTGCCCAATGTAGAATTTATAACCCCTATTTCAGTACATTAGCCAAAATGTTCAAGAGTCAGGAATCCTCTGGCCCTTGAGCAAAGATAGGAAACAACATTTTGGGTGAATGACTCTAAAAGGGGAGAAATCAAATATTGGGGAAAAGTTTAGAGTCAGGTGATGGTCAGTGGGACCAGTGAGGCCACTTTATACAGAATATGTGTGCTGCTTACCCACACGCCAGACAGACATGATGATAGTCTAGTCCAAGTAGTGGGGTCCTAACTCAGTACCATTATTCTAAGTCAGTTTTTAGGGTAAAAGTTGACATGGATTTTTGTTTCATAAGCTTAACAGATCTAACTCATGGGGACTGCACTGAATAATCCTACAGGCTCTTCTGGGAGAATTTTTTGTCGTCATAGGAAAAATAGGAATAAAAGCAGTGTTACCTGCTTCGAAGAGGATTCTTAGGACTATTGATGATGGAATAGATATTTAATGAATCTTGACTGATATTTGTTGATATTTGGGTCTATAACTTAGAAGAAAGGAGAGTTCTAAGGCCAACTCTGATGTTTTGCACAGTAAGACATTATTACCCACCTCTTCCTGTCAATTTCATGAACTTCTCTCTCTGTGGTTGTCTTTGTATGTTATTGCCTGGTACTAGGGAACATCTAGATATTTCTTACAGATTTTGCTTTTCTGTCATCCATTCTTACCGGCTCTGAGACATGTGCAAGAAGTTGGGGGACTGGTGAAGTCAGGGATGGGGAGATGGTTGCACCCTAATCCCCCAGCTGTGGAGGAGCTTTGATTAAGTTATACATGCTGGGTGCTGACTTGGATACCAGCTATTGACCTTCCGATCCTCATTCAAATAATTGGGAACCCCCTCCCTGCTGAAAAACTAGCCAGAACTCTAAAGTACAGATAAAGAAGTTGAGTTTACATCTCCAATTAACTTCTTAACTCTGAAAGGATTCAGTTGCAGAGATGCCCATGACCTTCATGTGGGGATGCATGTAGTTCAGGTTGGCTCATCATACGATCTTAGCTTTCATTACTGCCTCTTGTAAACATTTCATCATTTTAGAAGATTGGGGTCCTTTATGTCATTATTTACCATATGTTATAAAACATTTTGAATCATTGTAGAATACTTGGTGTCATAATTCTGGCTAGATTGTTAGAAGCAAGGAGTGTTAGTGTTCCAGCCTAATTGTAAATGGGTTTTTTGTCTGTTTTTTGTGTCTTCTAGGTTTTTCTGAAGAGTGATCGAGTGGCCAGAATGGTTCAGAGTGGAGGGTGTTCTGCTAATGACTTCAGAGAGGTGTTTAAGAAAAACATAGAAAAACGTGTGCGGAGTCTGCCAGAAATTGATGGCTTGAGCAAAGAGACAGTGCTTAGTTCATGGATAGCTAAATATGATGCCATTTACAGAGGTGAAGAGGACATGTGCAAACAGTCCAATAGAATGGCCCTAAGTGCTGTGTCTGAACTTATTCTGAGCAAGGAACAACTCTATGAGATGTTTCAGCAGATTCTGGGTATTAAAAAACTAGAACACCAACTCCTTTATAATGCATGTCAGGTAAGTGGTCCATATTTCCCATTCCCCCACCTGGCTCAGAATGAACATCAAATATTTACAAGCCTATGAAAATGTACATTTTATAATCACTTTGCAAAGTTGAGTGAAAATGAATTTTAATAAATTGAGTAGTGGTATTTGAAAGAAACTTTGAAAGAATTATTGGATAGAGGGAGAAGAATATCAGTACATTCTACCCTGTAAGTAATCGTTCCCATGTGCCTTATGTTAGGATATCAGATTTTTACCTATTGGGTACATAAGGGGAATACCCCAAATAATAAAATGAAAATCAGCTGTTATCTAAAAAAGCTGGGCAATTTATAATAGGCAGGTATTACTGACTGCAAAATAATTTTTTTCATAAAGTTATGTTGGTCTTCTGAATTCTATGGAATTGAAACTTCAGAATTTCTTTAACCCAGCCGGATAGAAATGAATAAAAATGTTGCTGAACTATGTAATTTAGAGATGACCAAGTAAGAAATATTTTTTCTCTTCAGTTGTTATTTGAATCATACATAGGACAAATTGAATAAAATATCATGTTCCACATCTTTCATCTTTGGGCCTTATGATTTGTCTAATGTATTCATTTCATGTTTGCATTTTGTTTATTTTGGTGGTATAAATTATTTAACTATGCCCTAATATACAATTTAAATAGACAAAATTCAGGCATTTTGAAATTCATGCATTCATTAGAGTTACACTTCTATAATGTACATTTACATTTATTTTTAATCTTTTCACAAATCTCTTAATTTCTGCTTTCTATGTGTATCATTTGCTTTGCATTACTAACTTGTGAATCACTTCAAATGAATAAATTGACAGGTAATAGTAAAGCAATGTAGCATCTTAAGCCTGTGAACAATTCATGCATTCATCATAATTGTTTTCACTATTATTAAACCAGGTAGTTATTTGACAATAGTGGCAGATGACTATAAAACCACAATCTTCTGTTTTAAAAGATTAATGCAACTGGGACTTTGTATTTTTAATGAAACAGTAACTCATTTGTACAGCTAAATATTGATGAACATGACTTAGTTAAATTCAGATTCACACATTTGGTAGATATTTATTGAGTATTTATTCAAGTTTTTGACTTGCTGGGTGTTGGGGAAACCAAGCTGAGCAAATGAAGATATTTGTTCTCCGTATCTCCATATGTTGAAGTCTAGTAGAGCAGATGGACCTCTAAAATGAGTTATAACAAATGCATTGAAACTTATACTGGGTGTTACAGGGTCATAACGTCCGCTGACATCAGTTTTTTTTTTTTTTTTTAATAATTGCAAGTGTTATGTCTTTTTATGTAATTAACTCCTTTATCATTGTATAAAATCCCTCTTTATCCCTGATAACTTTTTTTTTTTTTCCTGAAGTCTGCTTTGTCTTAAACTAATACAGCTACTCCAGCTTTCTTTTGATTAGTTAGCCTGGTGTCTTTCTCTATTTACTGTTAACCTATCTGATTCCTTATGTTTTTAAAGTGGGTTTCTGGTGGACAGCATCAAATTGCCTCTTGGGTTTTTTTTTTTTTTTTTCTTTTTAATCCAGTCGGACATCTCTGTCTTTTAATGGCTATGTTTAGGTTATTTATATTTAAAGTGATATAGTTGGCTGAAGTTCTACAGTCTTAGTTAAGGATTGTCACTTCCTTGGATTTGTCATTTATCCCTTGTCCCCTTCCCCACCCATTTCTGCTTTCTCTCATTTGAATTGAGCATTTTATGTGATTCAATTTTATGTGATTTTCCTTTGATGTACTGTGTTTTTTTGGTGTTTTTTTTTTTTTAAACTTGGTTAGGAGTTGTTTAGTGGTGGCTCTAGGGTTTACAATCTACATTTTAAAATATTCAAGTCCATATTCAAATAACATTATAAGTCTTCAAGTGTAGTACAGCTGTCCTAGAATAGAGAATTTCCAAATCCTCCCTCCCATCCCTTGTGACATCTGTCATTTATTTCACTGATATTTCTGTCCTTCATTACCGTGATGTTTTTATCATCTAGTGCATTGTTACTATTATTGCCTTAAATAGTTAACTTTTAGATATTAAGAATAAGAAAACAAGAAAAATAAAAATTTTTGTATTTTACCTTCATCCTTCTCCTGATACTCTTTGTGTAGACCCAAGTTTCTGACTGGTGTCATTTTCCTTATTTTTCTGAAAGACTTCTTTAAATACCTCTTGCAAGGCAGGACAATTGGTGATGAGGTCCTCAGTTTTTGTTTGTCTGTTTTTCCTTCATGTTTAAAGGATAATTTCACTGGATATAGGATTCTCAGTTAGCCTTTTTTTCCTCTTTCAACACTCTGAAGGTTTCAATTCATGCTTTTCTTGCTTGCATGCTTTCTGATGAGAAGTCTGAAGCTCCTGTGATATGACTTCAGTATTTTCTCCTTGTCTTAGTTTCCTGAGTTTGAGTATGATATGCCCTAGGGATAGGCTTTATGATTCTCTTGCTTGGCATTCTCTGAACTTTCTGTTTCTGTGGGTTGGTGTCTGTCATTCAGTTTGTGGAAAATTCTCGGCCATGATTACTTCAGATTTTCCTTCTGTCCCATTCTCAGCTCCTTCCTGTAGTCCAGTTATATTTGTGTCACCTATATTTGATATTGTCCCACAGTTATGGGATGTTTGTTTGTTTTTGTTTTTTTTTTTTCCTTGCATTTGAGATTGGGAAGTGTATGTTGACCTTCAAGTTCACTGACTCTTCCTCAAAATCCTCAGGTCTGCTGATGAGCCCATCAAAGGCTGTGTTCATTTCTGCTAGTGTTACTAACCTCTAGCATTTCTCTTTGAGTCTTTCTTGGAGTTCCCATCTACCTATTTACATTACCCATCTGTCCTTGCATGTTTTTAACTTTTTCCATTAGAGCCCTTAATTTATTAATCTAAGTTAAACTTTTTTTTTTTTTTTTTTAATAACCAACATCTCTGTCACCACTAAATCCCATTGGGATGCTTGCTTTGTTTCCAGTCTGTGTTTCATTTTCTCTTTTGGCATGTTTTGTAAGTTTTTTTTGAAAGCCAGGCCTGTTGTATCAGATTATAAGAACTGAGGCATATTTGCCTTTAGTGTGAGAATTTACATTAATCTGATGGAAGGTAGGCTGTGTTTAATGTTTATTGTAATGTCTATAGGTGCAAGAAGCTTCAAATTCTCCTAATGTCCTTTTGATTTGAGGCTTTCCTGAGTATTCATCTTCAGAAAGAGTCTTACAGCTCCTCCACTGTTACCCCGGAGCTGTGTTGGTGTTGTGGTAGAGTGTTGGGGAGTAGGGACTGTTCTACAGTCTGACTGGATTTTTAGTAGGCCTAGGTCTCGGGGCTGTAGCCTTCACAGATGTTTCTGTCCCTTGTCTAGGAGTATGGCTTCCCTTCCCACCATGTGCCTTATTCCCTTCCTCGTTTAAAGGATATCCAGTCTGTTTCCTTGAAGTTGTGCCTCCTCTTCACTCAGGTGTTATTTTTCCCAGTAGAAGAGTTCAGAAGGCTGCAAAAGACTGCAGAGGGTAGCCTTTTCTCTCTCCAGCAGGGACAATTATTCAGTGTTTCCTTTTGGCAAAATCCATCCCCCTTTGTTAGGTAGAAGAATGTGGGAGTTTTAACAGTGGTTTTTCTTCCCTTCTTCCTGCCAAGTCTACAGGGGCATCTTTCTTGGATCCCTACAATGAGAACTTAGTGGGATTACTATAGAGCCCCCTTCTGATGACAGCACCAGGAGTTTCTCATTCTCTGCACTCAGCTTCTAGTAATTTGTCCAAATTAGTTGTCAGGTAAGTAGTCCTACTCTTTATGCCCCCACTGACTTCTGTTTCCAATATTACACCTCTCTGGTTTTGATTGTGTCTCCAGGTGTTGGGTTAGTGGTTTGCCCTGCAACCCTCGTTCTCTGACAAGTCCAAGAAAAGTCATTGATTTTCAGGTTGTTTAGCTCTTTGTTTTAAAAATGGGAGTGACGACTTCCAATCTCTTTACAGGTCTGAGCTCAAACTGCAATTCCTTTGGTTCTGAGATTTGAAAAACTCTTAAGGATTATTTCTTTGATAGATTTGAAAAAACTTACAAAAAATACTCGTATAAATAAAGGAAGAGCTGTACTTTGGAGTAACAATCATTTTATGAAGTCAGTGAAATAATGAAAATGGACGAAAACGGCTGAGATTCTTTTTTCTTTCTCAAGGGCATATGTATCTTATTCTTCCATTGTGTTTCAACAGAGGTCTAAAAAGAAAAGGTGATAGCACAGACAGTAGACTGCCCTTTACAGGAAAGGAATAGTTGGAGAAGAGGAATAGTGGAGCAGGGTTTGGGGGAGTGGAGAAAGGACCTTAAAGCTAGCTGAGCTGTTGGAACCTGGCTCCAGGTACAGGTCGGTGAAATTTACTCCACTTTCCTGACATCTCAGGAAAGGCTTGGAGACTTACTAACTGTAACTCTTCTGTATTGGTTCACCCTTAGCTGGTCCCTTGTTTTTTGCTGGTAGTGGTCTCCTAGGACATCTCTCAGATATGTGCTTGCTTCAGGGTCAGAAGCTCTGCATACAGAGCTGTTCTGTTAAGATGTGCAGGATGACATAGTCCCTGGTACTTAAGGAAAAACCAGAATGTGAAGGGTGCAGTGCCAGAGCTGCAGCCTGATGCCACCCGAGCTTCATGTGGTCACAGTCTCGTCCCAGAGCTGTAGGATCAGCATCAGCAATGGAAAAACAGAAAAGCAGAGGTGATTACATTATGTTTGATTAGAGCCAGGAACTTAGTAATTATCAAAATTAAGGCATGAGAGTAAAACCTGAATGTAGAGGATATCACAAATTATAAAACTAGGGATAATTGAAAGAAAAATTATTACATGTTACCAAAAAATAAAGAATAAGAACAATCCAGATATTTCATAGATTAGCTCTTGTGCTAGTAAAACCACCTGCCACACTTTGGATTCTTTGGTTTGAGTGTGTTTGTATTGCTGCACATTTACAGAACAAAGCATTAGGTAACGAAGGAAGGAGTTCATTCTAAAATGAGCAACATAACAATATAAGAATCTGATATTGTTAGCCATGATTTACTTGACTAGAAGTACAGTGAAGTAACAGGACAGAAGGAAAAAGTGTGTTCGTGAAAAGTTTAATTTCAGAGTAGTTTTAAGGAAATGCAGTGAATTTCAAGTAAATATAGTTACACCTTTAAAGAAACAGTTGATATTAAAGCCATGTATTTTATAATCTTAAGTTAAAAATTTTTTCACCTATTTTTTAATAAAATGCTGCTACTTAAGTGGTACTAGTAATCAGCTGCCTTTAAACAAAAAATAGGTTATTAAAGATTATTTTAAAATGTGACAAAGGGGGGGGTTGCCTGGGTGGCTCAGTCATTAAGCGTCTGCCTTCGTCTCAGGTCATGATCCCACGGTCCTGGGATTGAGCCCCTCGTTTGGCTCCCTGCTCAGCGGGAGGCCTGTTTCTCCCCCTCCCACTCCCCCTGCTTGTGTTCCCTCTCTCGCTGTGTCTCTCTCAAATAAATAAATAAAATCTTTAAAAAAAAATAAAATGTGACAAAGGGTAATACATTATGTTCAAGTCATGTAGTTAACTTAGTCTCCATAATCATGTACAAATATAATAAATTATGTACCAAGCAGTGTGTTGAATGATAGGAACACAGAGACCAGACCTAGTTTTCTGCTAGATTTATTTTTTAAAAGAAAAAAAAAAAAAACGCCATCATAAATGCCACAGTGGTGTGGTGAGATCCTGGCTCTGTGTTCTTGAGGTTGAAAAGAACACAGTATTGGAGGAGTGTCATGAAAACACCAGAATAAGATGCTAAAGAGGTATTCTGCCAGGAGGGATGAGCATGTTGTAAAGCATCCAAAACAGCTTTGGCACTTGGGGAACTCCAGGTCTTCGTTGCTGCTGGAGTATAAGGAAGAGAAGGGACTGTGGTTTGAGATGACAATTAGCAGATGTAGGTTAAGGGTGTTGCAAACTGGAGAGCGATGCAGTCCTACAGGACCAGAGTGTGCATGGTGGGACCATATCAACAGTATCTCTCTTCTTACTTCTTAATTTGTATTTTAAGAGAATTGGTAACTGAATTTGACAGCTATCTGAATCCTCATCTTCTCTGCCCAAGGCTACCTTTATTAATATTGCATAACCTCATTCCATTAACTGAAAAAAGTGACCCACCCCTATTTACCCAAGAGTCCAAGGAAATTTAACTGAAATCTTCCTCTAAATATCCCTCTACCCGAATTTCTTATAGTCTGAAGACTGTAAGAACTCTGAGTGATACTACAGAATAGTTGCACATTTTAAGGGATAAGCAGGAATAATTTACAAATGGTTAAAAAGTAGTGTTCAGGGGCACCTGGGTGGCTCAGTCTGTTAAGTATCTGCCTTTGGTCATGATCTCAGGGTCCTGGGATGGATCCCTGCTACAGGCTCCCTGCTCAGAGTGGGGATGGTGGTCTGGTTCTCCCTCTCCCTCTGCCTCTCCCCCCTGCCATGTGCCTGGACAGCTTGCTCCCTCAAATAAAAAAAAAATTTTTTTTAAGTAGGTTTATGATACCCTTTCTCAGGAATTTTTGGAGCTTTGGAGTTTAAGCAGTTTGGGCTTAAGAGTTTTAAGGAAATCAGCAAATCTAGGCAGTTGCTGTGTTTCTTGCCCATCTCACTGTGAGTCTTCCCTTGGAAGATCTGCGCTCAGGATGTCAAAGGAAAGTAGAAGAGGGAAATTGCTGTCTGCCTTTCACCTCTTTTTTCTCAACTAGTGTGTGATTTGATAATACTTTTTATTTAATATAACTTGTCTACTTTGGCAGAAATAAAGCACACCCTACAGAGGCAGTTAAATTTGATAACAAAAATCATTTTCAAAATAAGAAAATAAAGCTGTAGAAATGACACTTAGGAGGTTATACTTTTCAAATCTAGATAATTTTAAAGCTCAAATGCTGAGGAAAATCTTCAAGTAAATGCCATGAAATGGCAGTTATGTTTTAGGGTACAGCAAGAAGAAACTTCAGACCTTAAGAATGAGTCAATTTTATAGTATCTGATTTTTGAAATTCTGGAATTAATAATTGGAATGGCCATAATATTTATATACATGTTCATTTTTTTTTTTAAGATTTTACTTGACAGAATGTGCAAGAGAGAGCGATAGTGGTGGTGGGGGGAGAAGGGGAAGCATACTCCCCGCTGAGCAGGGAGGCCAACTCAGGGCTCAGTCCCAGGACCCTGAACCAAAGGCAGACGCTTAACCATCTGAGCCACCCAGGCACCCTACATGTTCACTTTTTTTTTTTTTTTTTATTTGACAGCAGGGGGAGGGCAGAAGGAGAGGGAGCAGCAGACTCCCTGCTGAGTGTGGAGCCCGGTGCATGGCTGATCCCAAGACCCAGAGATCATGACCTGAGCCAAAGGCAGACGTTTAACCAACTGAACCACCCAGGCACCCCCATGTTCACTTTTTTAAATGAATGTGTCATGATATAAATTAGATGACTCTGATTTCATTTAAATGAATTTGGATATCTGATTAGTAATAATGAATCAATTTCCTCTCTAAAAATTAAAATTGTGAATACAATTTTAATATATTAAATCACATATTTTTTATCAGTAAGTTTTTTTTTCATTTGACTATGCATTATTTTGTTTTTTTACCTATGGGCCTATATGTAAGGGAACTCCGTAAGAATATTCCTAAGTAAGATTTCTCCTAAAATGTTTTAATTCACTTTTTCACAAATCGGACTAGATCACAGGTATAGGCTACCATCACACATTCTTTGGATTTATTTTTAGATTCTTCATTACCCAGATCTAGCCTATAGAAAGTAGGGTGGTATTCCGACTTTTCCATTTTTTTATTTTTTTAAAGATTGATTGATTTATTAGACTGTGCACACACACACACACACACACACACGGACAGGGAGAGGGAGAAGCAGATGAGGGACTCAATCCCAGGACTCTAGGATCATGACCTAAGCCGAAGGCAGATGCTTAACTGACTGAGCCACTTAGGCGCCCCATTTTTTAATGAGAACAGACATCTCAGAGACGAGGCATCTTTGTAGTAGTAGTGGGGTGCGGGGCAGGGGTGCGGGAGTATTTTTGCTAATGTACTTCAAGACCTGCTCTCAACTCTTAATGAAAAAGGATCATATGGATGTACTGTTCCAAGTATAAGTAATTATATCTTTCCCATGAAAATATTCTATCAAAATTAAAATGAGATATTTAAAAAATGTCAGCAAGGGAAAATGCAAAAATGACAAGATTTGGTTCTTTGAAGGTATTTACATGTGAGGAGACAGATCTATAAAGAAAATGTAATGTTAAAAAAAAAAGAAAATGGTATAGTTAAACAGTATGTTACTGAGGGTATGTATACAGCATGATGTGAGGATGTGGATGACCGTATTTTAATTTAATAGATGATAGTTTGCACAGATTTCTTTAGTGTTCACCCTGGCTGCACATTAGTATGACCCAAGGAGCTTTAAAAACCACTGGACACCTGGGCCCCACCTCAGACTAAGTGAAACAATCTGTGGAAAATAGGACCCACTGTCTATTTTTAAAAAAGCCCTCTTTCTACATTATGGTGATGAAGATGCACGGTTAGGTTGGGGATCCCTGGCCTGACTGTCCGTCGAAGACTTAATGCCAAGGTGACCTCAAACTGTAGGGGAGGGCTGAGAAACCATCTAGTAATGTGTCCAGGAAGAAGAGGTGATTTGGCAGTGTGGAAAACCTAATTTTCGTCTGGAGCTTTAATGAAAGTTTAATGAAGATTCTAAGAAGGCACAAATTCCTGAATTTTTGAAGATGGAAAGAAGTTTGATAGACAGGTGGAAAATAACATTTACAAAGGCACAAGGAGAGTGAAAAGCTTGGAATCTGTTAGGAAGGTATGTCATGTGTATTGCTGGAGTAGCAGGAGATGAGGCTAAAGAGTTAGGACTTGAATATTAAGGGCCTAAATGCTAGCCAGAAGAGCTTGGAATTTATCATGAGCTAGGGAACACAGGTAGGCTGTAAGCAGTGACATGACAGGAACAGTTTGGGATTCTGGAAAGATCCTTCTCTGGGGCCTAAAGAATGGATTTCATATCTTCCATACCCTGCCACCCTGTGGACATGACCCGGCATTATTTTATTTTATTTTTTTTTTTCCCTGCTCCTTGCCCTTGTATGGTCCTGTTTTATTTCTCAGTTGCCCATGAAGTTCCTGGACTACTGGATTGGACCCTAGGAGTCTGTTTTCACGTTCTCTTGGATCTATGCCCTTCAGATTCTGTGCTTCAGAATCCTTCTGGGCTCCCCCCAAACTTGGGAACTTTGGCTTGAGTCAAAACGCTAGAACACCTGATTGCTTGGAAAGGGACAAAGATGGAAGTCTAGGAATTCAGGCAGAAACTGGGAGTCCCCTTGGGTCTATAGCATAAGACCTACCATTTACTAGAACTTTGAGTAATACCGCCTATTCCTCTCCCTTTTTATAGAAAAGGTAGTATGTTTTAATGGCTTTCTTTCCATTTGTTAATGTTTATATGATGCAGCCTTTGTTAACCATGGTCTGATGGGGCATCTGTGATTAGGGTTTTCTTTCAACATAGTGCCTACTCTAGTCAAGCACTGTTCTAGGCTCTCTATATGGCATTCCCTCTTCTCAAGGAGCAGCATTTTTGGAGGGAAAAGTGTGGGGGAGAAATCAGGAGTTCTGTTTTGTACATGCTGAAAACGAAATACTAAACATCCATGTGGAGATGGCAGGTGGTGGTCAGGTATGCAGATCTGAAATTCCAGCGAGTCATCAGGGTTGGCATATGGATTTGGGAATCATTTAGATAGAGTTAGTATTTGAAGCCAGGGGACACTATGAGATCATTTTAGGAGAGTCTGGAGCTCAAGATGAGAAGGGGCCTAGGATAGAGTACTATGGACACCAGGATTTAGAGGCTGCACAGAAGGGACAGAGCCAGTGAGGTAGGAGGAAAACCAGAGTGTGGTGTCAGGGAAGCCAAGAGAAGACCTGTCAAAGAAGGAGAGTGTTTATGCCACAAGCTGCTCAGAGGTCAGGGAAGATGACAATGAAGTGACCCTTGCATGTGTCATGGTAGAAGGCACTCTTGACTGTCCTGGAGTCAGTTAAGAGTAGAACCAGGAAGGTAAGAAAATAGAATTAACAGAAAAATCTTTAGGGGATCAACCAGTAACAACATTATATATTCAAGAAATCCCTTCTATATAGTACTTGGAATCATTTTATTAAATTTGTTGGGCATTTATGTGCCAAGCTCATGCCATCAGACTTTCTTCTTAAGTGTTTATTACTTTTCAACTTTTAGAAATGTATGGCCCAGAAAACTTAACACTCATTTCTTTTGGTAGATGGTTAGACCAACTTCTCTGTTTTTATAATCCACTTAGAAAAAAAAAATTTGAAAAGGCTGAGGAAGAGAGGTGGTCACATTCTCACAAAAGAGTACCTGATGATATTTCATGTTTTGAGCTGATTATCAGGGTCATAATATCCTAAATCCTCTTTGCTTTAGAGTATAAAACATTTCCATTTACCCTAATCACATTAGAGCAGGGCCAACTGATCATTATCTTAGTAAGATTTTACTTGTGTAACGGGTGGCTGTGATTGATTCTGGCTGTTTGTTACAAACTTAGAGAAAGGCCTTTAATATTGTTCACTGTTTAAAATGATGTTATTTTCTATTTGTGAGTGTTTTCATGTTTCTCATATGAAGATCTCCAGATTAATAAGGCTTACCTTTCTGTCTGTGAATCCTCATCAGAGGTTTGTGAACTCATTTTGTACACGGTATGGTACCAAGAGCAATAGTGTTTGGAAAAATATGGATAGGTTCGCTACCCTGTTTTTGAGAAATGAGATGCTACTGTGATTGTTTCACTGAGTTAGATCCACTGAAAAATACTGTAGTGATTAAAAACAACAACAAAACAAAAACTCACTCTGCTTATTTTGACTATCACTGCCTTTTACCCTTTTCACTTAGGTCAGCTCCTCTGCATTCTGTCTCACCATAGCCCAGGGCAAACTGGTGAATCTGAAACTCCTCAGACACAGTAGGTTCAAAATGCCATTTTTTTTCCCCTCATCCCAAATGTGTGGCTCTCCTTCTATTTGTGTTCAGCCTTCCGACTCCTAACCATCAGTCCTTTTATGTCTTCCAGCCCAATTACCTGCATTGCTGCTTTATCCATAATACTATATCATCTCTTTCATGTCCATGGCCATTGCCATAGCTCAAGACTTTAGTACCTCCTAGATGGAGCATGGCAGTAACTTCTTAACTGCCTCCCCCTTCCAACTTTACATATATTGCCAGATTAATATTATTGGAGCACCATCTTGTTCTTATCATGACCCAACTTCGAATAGAGAAAAATGGCTCCTCTCTGTCCACAGAATGAGGTTCATACCCGTTGTTGTTCCATCTGGCCCCCACCTGCCTTACTTATGTTCTTTCCCATGTAGTAGTTCTTTACATACCCTGTGTTCTGTGTAAACTGATTCACTCCCTGTATTTTCTTGGATTTTAATTTTGACTCCTATTATTCTCTTCACTTGGTATTCCCCTTCTTCATTCTTCAAGACCCAAGAGAAATTCCCTGCTCTCGCCCCCAGTCTTTTTCCTTAAATATTGGGGGAGGAGGGGAAAAAATGAGGAATTTACAATTCCTTATCATTACCTAAAAGCCTATCCTATTCTACTTTATATTATATGTAAATTTATATATAATATATATATTTGTATATAATAGATTCTTCTACTTCACTTTAATAGCTTGAGCCTGGGATATTTAATCTTTATACCATTAATTCTGCAATAATATTTAATGTGTTTCCTATTGTGTGTACTCACAGATAGTGAATGACTGAAAGAGTGGAAATTGAAAGTGTGGCATTGGGAATGTTGTGAAGCATTTAAGTTGAATCCTGCTGTCAGACTGCCCTGTCCCTTATTAACTGTGTGACCTTGACCTGGGAAAATTGCTTAAAGCAACCTGTGCTTCAGATTTTTCATCATTAAAGTGGGAGGAAGTTATGACCTGTCCCATAAGGTTGTTCTGAGGCTTAAATGCTCATGTAGGACAGTCCTTACATGTAGTAAGTGCTGTATAAATTTAGTTCTCTTTGTTTGTTTGTTTGACAGAGAGAGACACAGTGAGAGCAGGAGCACAAGCAGGGGGAGTGGGAGAGGGAGAAACAGGCCTCCTGCCAAGCAGGGAGCCCGATGCGGGGCTCGATCCCAGAATCCTGGGATCATGACCTGAGTCGAAGGCAGATGCCCAACGACTGAGCCACCCAGGCACCCCATAAATTTAGTTCTTTTTAGTCCTGATGAGGCTGGAGTTCTGATGTGCTCTGTGTTACCTAATACTAAAGTCTTTCAATCTCAGCATTACTTAATTATTAATGTGGATGTGTACTCAACTATTTTATCGAGGTGAATATAGTTAAGTGTTGCTTGAAAGTATTATGAGCTCATTACTTTTGTCCAGAAGATAAAATGCTAATATCAAATGAAATACTAAAAAAGATTTCATGATGTAAAAAAACTTGCCATCTACCATTTTAGAGAATATGCATGCATTGTCTTCAGGCTATTGAAGTCCCATGGTTTTTATGTTTGAGGTTAAATTCTTCTTGCTTTTGAACATTTTGATCCATTATTTAATATAGTTTAGTTCAGTTCACATAGGGTAATTTTATATCTAATTAACTCATCTTTTCCCTACTTTTTACGATTCAAATGAAAGCATGGTTTGGGAAATGTACTTTTCTCCCCAGTTTTATTGAAAAATATTGACCTGTATCCCTGTATAAGTTTAAAATGTACAGCATGATGGTTTGATTTACATACATTGTGAAATGATTAGCTAGCTTCCATCTTCTCATATAGATACAATAAAGAAAAAATATTTTTTCCTTGTGATGAGAACTCTAACAACTTTTCCATATATCCTACTGCAGTGTTAGCTACATTCCTCATGCTGTACATTACATCCCTAGTGCTTATTTATCTTATTACTGGAAGTTTAGACTTTTTGACCACCCTCCTCCATTTTCCCTCACTTCCTCCCCACCTGCCTTTGGTAACAACAAGTCTGAACTCTTTCAATGAGTTTTGTTTTTTAAATTAGGAAAAAAAATGTTTTTTAGATTACACACCAAAGTGAGATCATACAGTATTTATCTTTCTTTGCCTTATTCTACTTAGTATAATGCCTTTAAGGTCCATACTGTCGCAAATGGTAGGATTTCCTCTTTTTTATGGGTGAATAGTGTTCCACAACTTCTTTATCCCATCCATCAATGGACATTTAGATTGTTTCCATGTCTTGGCTATTGTAAATAATGCTGTTATGAACATGGGAGTGCAGATATCTTTCCAAATTTGTGTTTTCATTTCCTTTGGATATATTCCCAGAAGTGGAATTGCTAGACCATATGGTGATTCCATTTTTAATTTTTTGATGATCCTCCATACTGTTTTCCATAGTGACTGCACCAATTTATAGTCCTACCAACAGTGCACACAGGTTTCCTTTTCTCCACATCCATGCCAACATTTGTTATCTGTTTTGATGATGACCATTATAACAGGAATAAGGTGATATTTTTGTGGTTTTAATTTGCATTTACCTAATGACTTGTGAAGTTAAGCATCTTTTCATGTACCTGTTGGCCTTTCATTTATCTTCTTTGGAGAAATATCCATTCAGGTCCTTTGTTCATTTTTTAAATTGTGGGGGTTTTTTGCTTTTGATTTGTATGAATTCTTTATATATTTTGTATATTAGCCTCTTAACAGATGTGTACTTTGAAAATATTTCTTCATTCCATAGGTTTTCTTTTCAGTTTGTTGATGGTTTCTTTTGCTGAGCAGAAGCTTTTTAGTGTGATATAGTTCTACTTATTTATATTTGATTTTGTTGCTTTTGCTTTAGGTATCATATCCAAAAAAGTCATTACCAAGACCCAGGTCAAGGAGCTTTTATTGCCTGTGTTTTCTTCTAGGATTTTTATGGTTTCAGGTCTTCTATTTAAGTCTTTAATCCATCTTGAGTTAAATTTTCTGAGGGGTATAGGGCATGGGTCCAGTTTCATTCTCTTACATGTGAATATCTAATTATCCCAGCAGCATTTATTAAAGAGATTGTCTTTTCTCCATTGAGCATTTTAGGCTCCCTAGTCAAATATTAGTTGACTGTACATACTTGGGTTCTCCAATTTCGGGGTTCTCAAATCTGTTCAATTTGTGTGTGTGTTTTTATGTTAGTACCATACTATTTTTGATGACTGTAGTTCTGTAGCTCTATAGTATATCTTGAAATCGGAAAGTGTGATGGTGCCTGCTTTTGTTATTTCTCAAGACTTCTTTGGCTTTTCAGGGTCTTTTGTGTTCTGTATAAATTTCAGGTGTGTTTTTCCTTCTGTAAAAAAGAAATGCCATTGGAATTTGATAGGGTCTTCCAGTCCATGAACACAGGATACCTTTCCACTTGTGTATGTTTTCTTCAATTTCTCTTATCTATCAGTGTCTTGGAGTTTTCAGAGTAGAGATCTTTCACTTTGTTAGTAAAATTTATGCCTAAGTATTTTATTGTTTTTTATGCTATTGTTAATGGTATTTTTTTCCAGAAAATTCATTGTTAGTATACAGAAATGCCACTAGTTTTTGTAGCTTAATTTTGTATCCTGTAACTACTGAATTCATTGATTAGATCTAACAGGTTTTTTGGTTGAGTCTTTAAGATTTTCTGTACATGAAACCATATTCTCTACAGATAGGGACCAATTTACTTCTTGGCAGTTCTGAAACCTTTTATTTCTTTTTCTTGCCTGGTTGCTTTAGTTAGGACTTCTAGTATTATCTTGAATAGGAGTGCTGAGGGTGGGCACCCTTGTGTTACTCCTGATCTTAGAGAAAAAGCTTTTAACCTTTCACCATTAAGTCTCATGTAAGCTGTGGGCTGGTTTATTATGCTGAGATAAGTATGTCCTTCTGTGAAATGCATTTTTAAGACTCTTAGAATTATTTTACAAGGACCATGGCAGAACTGCTATTTCTGAGTCAGGTTTTTTATATATATATATATATATAATAAAATCTGGAAGATCAGAATGATATAAGGGAATTTTTTTTAAATGCTTTGTATCTAGCAGACATAATGTTACCTGAATCATACGTAACATCTTATATGCAATGTGTTTCTCTTGAGGGTATGGGAATAACGTCATCTTCTTACATTCTTTTTGTTGCATGAAATTACAAAAAGTTTGTTACCGTGTTGTTGGCTCATCTCAGTGATCAGGAAAAAGGGAGGGATGGGGTTTTTGTTTTTGAGGGAGATTGACTCACAGAAGATCAGCTTGCAGGGGATGTTAGGGTCCAAGAGCCTTGTAATTATTCTTTATATTTGCATTAAAATTGAGACCAGTTATGTGAATTCCACCATTCAAGAAGGATTTGTTTTACTCCTCTTGATAGGGTAGGATGAGCTAACAAGGGACCTACACTGCAATTTGGGGTAGAGGTCTTAAATGTCTGAAGTTCAACAATAAGAGGAAACTGTGAAAGATAGGTCATCAGATAGTACCTGCTTTATTATTAAATGATTGGTTAGGTAATGTCAGATTTGGAGATTGATTGAAACAATGAAGGTAGGTTAAGAATGTCCCAGGCAGAAGAAACACAAGCAAAATGCATGACTGGGAAAATGTAACATCTTTGGTAAACACTGAACAAACTAATCTGTATAGATAGTGGAATTACCCAAGAAATTGAAAAAAGAATGGAATAAAATTTGGGAGGACCAGGATACTAAACTAAGGTGTTCGTGTTTATTCTTTTATTTACTTTTATTATTCTTTTATTACTCTTTATTCATGTTCACTTATTCATTTAATCCCTCATCTCCTTTCTTTTTCCTTACCTCCCTCCCTTCTCTGAGATTATAGCCTCCCTTCTCTGAGATTATAGCCTGATCAAGGGTAGTGGGAATGATATGTAGAAATGGGAGCCATGATGAAGAGTGGATGATGATAAACAGGTTTACTTTTAGGTGAGGGCATTGTAGGTGCGTAAAAGGAAAGGCCTTGCCTTCAGTTGGGAAGCTGGAACTCAGGACAAATGCCGGTGGTACATACTGATTTACGGCATTGTTTTGAGAAGTAACTGGAGACACTCTGATGTCTAGAACAGCCAAGGACCTGCGTGTGTGTTTGTAGTATGGGGGGTGGGGTGGCAGCATAGAAAACAGCAGAAATAATCAGTAGGGTAGAGTTAGGCTCTATTTTTGTGACAAATTTTGGTTCAAGTAATAATAGAGAATTAACACAACTTATTGATGCAGTAGATTAATTTGACACTTAAAGCTTTTGATCAGTAATTTTAGGTTCTGTTGCAAAATCCATATATATTTGGTACTGTCAAACACTGGGCTACTAGAAAACTCTATGATAAAGTGTTTGTTGGAGTGTTCTTTTGGAATCAGTGTTAGGTTTGTGCCAGTTACTACTTATGATATATTATCTGTAAATGACCAGATTTATGTATAATATACAGTGGACCAGCATATGAACAGGGAAAACACGAAATTTATATAACAAATCCTAGTGTACTTGCGTGTTTCATACTGAAGGATAAAGATGAATATTACAAAACAATATAATTTGTTTGAAAAGTATGCCATAATTGGAGTGTGAAGTCAGAGAAAAAACTAATTTCTTCAGTGAGAAAAAGGACATAATTAAGTAGGGTCGGCATGTACAAAGGTATCATTATGGAAAAATAGCTATTAATTCCTTTTTTTAGTGATTGACAATGTTAATACAGTTATCTTGGTTCTAGAAAATATATTAATGAGGGAGGGTGATGATGCTAAACAGTGCTATGAAAAGTGCTTTTTATAAATGATCTTTTTTTAAAGATATGAACAAATTTAATGAATTCAAGTATTTGATATTTGTAGTTTTTAGAGCATTGGATAAAAGATATCACAAGTTATAAAATGGAGGTGTTGGGTGAAACTTGGTAAAGTTATTCTTATGCTGTTTAAAATTTTCATAACTGTAGTAGAGTTGGGCTTTGGGTCCTCCTGAGGCCTTCTGCAAAGGGAGATTTGCTGATCCCTGCGGTCTCTTGGAGCTTGTTTCCAGTGACACGAGGGGAATGTGGGGAATGGAGCAAGGAAAGTCTAGGGTTGGAGATTTGCAAGTCAAGACCAGTAGGCTGCTGCATCAGGTCAGCATTTTCTCTACTCACAGTCCATTTTTTAGTATTTCCCTCTTTGCAAATCCATTGTGATGCTAATCAACCAGGAAACACATCTCTTCCATCACTGAATTCTTATAGTACCTGATCAGTAGCTTTCTTATGGCCATTGTATTCTGTTCTGTGTACTGTTTTCACTATTTTTGGTATAAAGTGTGAGCTCCTGGAAGGCCCTTACTTTTGTAGCTACTGAAGAGCCTACATCATGGTTGCTGTACAGTAGGTGTAAGAAAGGGTAAATAGTAAAATAACTGGACCATTACCAACACTGTTGAGAGCATGTGTCTTAGTGTCCCTTTACAGAGATTTAACAAATCTCTGTAAAGAGTAAGGTTGATGATGTGTAGGTCTGAGGGTGGCCGTCTTCCATGGTTTATGTTTTAAAAAGACACATAGCCTCTTCTAGAAGAAATGGATAGAGGCTTCTAGAAAGATTTCCCCAAAGCATGGTTCTTTACCTCTTTTTTAGTTAGGGAGTTTGCCACCCTTTTGAGTTATGAAATTCAAACCATTCCCCAAGGGAAAAAAAATGCATAACTCTACAGAGTTTTGCTCACAACTTGAGTGATTCAGATTCCCAAAGGCCCAGTTTAAGAACTCCCTAGCCTAGAGAATTTTAAATGTGGAAACCACAAGCCCTATATAAAGAACAGGAGGAAAAAATATATATATGTGTATTAAAGATTTGTCAAGCTAGTGAAATATTTTCATCATTGAAGTGGTCATTGATTTTTTTAATATGGCAATTAATGATTTTGAAGTGGTTACTGAAACTGTTAATTTTCAACTGATAATTGAAAATGCTTTGTATAATAGATACTAGAGGCATTGCAGAGAACAAAGATACATTTGGGCACCTATTATGGTCCTGACCATTGATTGACTCTTTAAAAGACGTGAAAAATAGGGATGCCTGGGTGTCTCAGTTGGTTAAGTGTCTGCCTTCGGCTCAGGTCATGATCCCAGGGTCCTGGGATCGAGTCCGGCATTGGGCTCCCTGCTCAGCGGGGAATCTGCTTTGTTCTCTCTCTCTCTCTGTCTCTCTGACAAATAAATAAAGTCTTATCAAAAAATGTGAAAAATAATCTGTGACAGGATTCTGAATGTGGAAACAGTACTTCCTATGAAATGAACAGGAGGAAAATAAAAGTACATTTCCTATGCTAAATATTTGCCAGTCCAGAAAAATATCTTGATAACTGAAGTAGTAATTGATTTTGAAGTGTTAATTGAAATTGATCATTTTCAGTTGATAATTGAAAATGCTCTGTACACTAGATACTAGGGGCATTGCAGAGAAAAAAAAGATACATTTGGGCATGCTGTGTGCCAGGAAAGGACATCTGTGAGGTAAGTAATCTCTTGTCACAATGTGTTCAAATCAAGAATTTAAAGAAAATGAGGTTGTCCTCATAAAGTGAGGCTTGCGTCTGGGCCCTACCATGGACTCCAGAGCCCACATATCTCCATTTTCTTTATCTCATACCCCAAATCAGGCACTAGAGACGGAGGTGCTATCCAGCATTTTAAAATCTGATGTCCCACATCTGTGAACCATCTAGGCTTGATTGATTGATTGATTCATTTTGTGGAGGGGAAGATGGAGGAGGTGGTGTAAAAACCCAAGTTCTCTGGAGGGTTCAGAAAAAAAAAAAAGCATTACTTGCACCATAACCATATGTACAACTGCTCTGGTGAAAGATCTACTTGAAGTGGCCAGGAAGACCCTCTACCATAAAAAAAGTAGAGTCCTGGCCAGGAACTCAGAATACCTGAATTTTGGTCTGCTTAAATAATGTGATCTAGGTTTCACTCTACATGACTCTAGATTGGATTGGATGTGGGCTGTGAAGGAAAAGAAAAGGCTAAAGATGACACGTAGGTTTTGGGCTTGGGCAACTGGGTGAATAGATGTGCTGTTTATATGACATGGCATTATTCATCGAAGGAGTGATTGGTATGGGGAGCTGGAAGTCAAGATTGCATTTTGGGTTTGTTAGTCTTCATGCAAATTGAAATGGTAAATAAGCAGTTGGAAATGTAAATCAAACTTCTGAAGGGTTGGAGCTATAGATACATGCTGTTTATGACCATGTGCTTTGAGGAAAGCACCCAGGTGGTGAACATGTAGATTAAGAGGTCCGAGGGCCCCTCCAATATTTACAAATGTTAACCTCTCCAGTTTCATAGTGGAAATTAAAAGAAAATCCATTTGCCTTATTAGAATTTATTTTTTGAACATTTTGAAAAGCAGTACATTATTAAATCTAACCAACGGGATTGGCTGGAGGGAGGTTGGTGTGGTTATAAAAGAGCAACATATGGTGTTAAAAGTCTGCAGTGTTTTGGGGTACCTGGGTGGCTCAGTTGGCTGGGCATCCCACTCTTGGATTAGGCTTGGGTCATGGTCTTGTGGCCCCATGTCAGGCTCCGTGCTCAGTGAGGAGTCTGAGGATTCTCTGCCTCTGTCCCTCCCCTCACATGTGCTCACGTGTGTGTGCACATGCGCTTGCTCTCAAATCTTAAAAAATATTCTTCAGTGTTTTGACTGTAGTGAATATATGAATTTAGATAAATTAGATAATAGATTAATACAAATGGTAAACATAAAACTGAGAAACTCTGGATAAGATGGACGATTATATCAAAGTCAGTATCCTGGTTGTGATATAATAGTACAGTTTGGTAAGATGCTGCCATTGGAGGAAACTAGGCTGTGTATAATGGGTGTATCTATTTCTTATAACTGCATGTGAAACTAATTTCAATTGAGAAGTTAACTTTTAAGAAAACATATAAGCTTTCAATTTTAAAACAAAAGTAATAAACACTCAAGAAAACAAGGGGCACCTGGGTGGCATAACTGGTTAAGCATACACCCTTGGTTTCAGTTTAGGTCATGACCTCAGGGTCATGAGATTGAGCCCCAAGTCTGGCTTTGTGCTCAGCAGAGTCTGCATGAGATTCTCTCTCCCTCTTCTTCTCCACCTCCTGCTTGTGAACACATGCTCTCTCTCTAAAATAATAAATAAATCTCTAACAAAACCCCCAAAACATGGGACATTAACATTCTTACATGTAAAAACAAAAAAAGTTAACCAACTGATTTACCTCCTTCAATTCTATCTAGTGTTACATTACACAAGGATATAAAAAAAAAATGTCTGTCTTAGCTTTTCCTTTTTTTTTTTTTTTCTTAACATGTTTGGGAGTATGCATTTCTAGTTTCACAAAATGATAGCAGTAGTCACCAAAGTTAGTAATCTCTGAAAATTTAATTAAATTAAGAGAAGGCTATTCAAATGTTATTTGGTACAGCAGTGCTCTGCTTTTCTCTGCCTACATTTTTCCAGAGAAATGCAGTTAAGGTATTAATATTTTTCAGAAGTAGTAGAAAATGTCTCTTACAAAGAAAATACTTGCAAAATCCAGAAGTGAGTCAAATAACTTCACTTAAAATTAAGAGCTGTTAATATAAAGATATATTTGAAGATGTTAAGTAGTGTTTTGTGAAGTTTGAAGAACTATGACCTGTTTTCAGATGTTAAATACTATTTCTTAGTGGAATTAGAACTCCTTACATGCATGTAACCATTTTAATTTTTCTATGTAAATATATTTATCAGCATTTAAGCAAAGATGAGATCGTTTACACATTTAGTGTATTTGAAGTATTGTAGTTACAGGTTCTTACACATAATTTTTGCTTTTAGGACTTTGATTTCAGTCACCTGGAACAGATATGCCACACAGTCTTTAACAATTCTGTTAGTTTTTAATGTAAATCATTTTGACTTTGAACACAGTAAAGAGAAGCTTTGTTTCTTTGACTTTGCGTCCTATTAATTAACTTGTGTTTGTTCTTGAGATGACATAGAAAATTATTTACCAGTGATTTAGTTTAAGAAAATTTTGGCTAGGGGCACCTGGGTGGCTCAGTCAGTTAAGTGTCTGCCTTCTGCGCAGGTCATTATCCCAGTGTCCTGGGATTGAGCCCTGTGTGGGGCTCCCTGCTCAGCGGGAAGCCTGCTTCTCCCTCTCTCTCTGTACCTCCCCCTGCTCATGCATGCACGCTCTCGCTTTCTCAAATAAATGAATAAAATCTTAAAAATCTTGGCTGTTTTTAAACTTGATTTCAAATGAATTTGATTTTTTTTTTAAAGATTTTATTTATTTATTCATGAAAGAGAGAGAGAGTGGCAGAGAGAGAAGCAGGCTCCGGGACTCGATCCCAGGACTCTGGGATCATGACCTGAGCCGAAGGCAGACACTTAACCATCTGAGCCACCCAGGCGCCCTGAATTTGATATTTTTTTAATCAACCTGGAAACATTTTTTTTTAGGAAGGTAACCCCAGATCTGTTTTTCTAATGAATAAATATCAGAATTCCTATGTCCCTCTAATCCGTTGTTTGTGCTGGACACAAAGTGTTCTTTCCAAAATCCTGTTTAAAATCTCTCAAAGAATTCCCGTTGTTGTAGGAACCAACTCTAGATGCCCTATTGTGGCTGCGAAGAGTAGTTTATGAAGTAGCTGGCCTCTCTCTAGCCCTATCTCCCATGTGCCTTCCCCCGCCCCCCAGTATCTATCATTTCTACAACTATTCATCTCACCTCCAAACTCCTGGTGCTTTTACTAAAACATCTTCCCCATTTCTTGACTCTTTATATATGTCCCGACACCACCATCCTGTCAACCTGCATTGTCCCTACTCATCTTTTTCAGGCTTTTTTTTTTTTTTTTTTTTTAAAGGCTGCTTTAAAGAATGTAATCTGGTCAGTTTGAAGTTCTTCAGGAAATAGAAAAGTTAATCTGTATTCTCCTGGGTGGTTTAATGTTGTACTCAAAATTAATTAAGTCTTCAGGTGCACCTTTATTATACCACAGTTGTATTGTTGTGGTCCAAGTTTCTTTATGTTGGAAATAACAAAGGGAAAGGAATTAAAGTCAGGAGAGACATTTGTAGTCCACCCAGTGCATCCCACACTGTGCGTGGCTCGTAGGACCTCCTCAATATAGCAGTTTCTATAATGAACTAATAAATTGATTATCAATAATTGGGGGGAAGGGAATCATAGGGAAAAGTTAAAAGAAATTATATAAGAAAGATTATTTCACTGGATAAGTGAAAGTAATTTTCCATGTAAATATCTTTAAAAATGATAGCATGCTTCTCTTGCTTTCAATCAAATTTAGCAGAAGAGAATGGAATTCTAATGTGCCAATCTGTAAGAGAGTGGAAGGGTTTCTTGGCAGCATGAGGCTGTTGATACTAGAGTGAGGAGAATATGAAGGTTTAAATGGTAGAAAGTTCTATCAGTTAATCAAATGGTACTTTTATAGTTTAGCACTAATACACAAACTTGTTATAAAAATGAAGGGAATATTTTTTGAAAGGAAAAAGAAGTAAAACATTATTCAGAATCTCACCACTCTGGAAATTTGAAAGAACAAAACAAGATATTTATCTATCTGGAACTACTTAGGGCTGACCTTCACAAAGAGGGATGGACTGAATAAGCTTAAAGACAATTTAATGTAATTTCAAGGAAACAAGGACTTCCTGGTTTTAGAGTTGTGGACAGGTTGGACAAGGAATTACTATAATTAGATTTTTTATAAACTGAGCTATTACCCTTAGCAATTTAATAACTTTTGTGAACAAAACCAAAATGAAAAGTGTCCAAGAAATTTAATTGGACTTCCATTCTGTGTTGTCAATAGGTAGCTAAGAGAATTTATTAAAAACAAAAATTGAGTCATTAAGTCTTTAATCTGTAGGTCACTGTCATTAAGTAATCACATATGTGTAATTTCTATTTTAAAGCTGGATAATGCAGATGAACAAGCAGCCCAGATCAGAAGGGAACTTGATGGTCGTTTGCAGTTGGCAGAGAAAATGACGAAGGTAAATTATTAACTTTGACATAGTGTACGACATTTCTTTTTACTCCTGTTTCTGTGAGCTGAAAAAGTTCTGTATAGATAGTATAATTTTATCATTTTCTTCTCTGTGTGCATGCCTCTTAAGCCCAAATATCTGAGTGCATATTATCTAAATGGAGGATATTATCTATTTTACATATCCTTCCTTACACATAGAACATGTTTAAACTCAATAACTTTTGCAGATTATTCTGAAAGCAATGCCTGAATTTCTCAAATGGCCATATTTAGAAGAATTTTAATATTGTGCTACATATAACCTAATTAGGGAGTAAAACATTGTCTCTGCAAAATCACGTATTCCAAGATATCCAACATGGTGCTTGGCACATAGTGGAGTCAGCTAATATTTGGATGAAAAATCTAACTGGAAGTTTCTAGTAAAAGACTCTCACAGATAGTGGTCAATATAATTTATTCATATAGTCACTGTGTTTCTCTGTAAGAGGAATAAGTTTTAAACAAAACCATTAATTTCTTCTTAATGCTTAATATTTTTTAGAGTACATGGAACTTCATTATTTGCATCATTCTTTAGTAAATTGATGCATAAATTTATTAGTGGTAAAAGAAAATTGTCTTTCCCAATAGACTTGAAGTTATAGTGCTATTAATCTGAGGTATGATTTTTTTTTTCCTTTTTTCCCTTCTAATCAAAACTTTGAATATTTGGAGGTATACTCTTCCTTTACCTCCCTCCATCTTTCTGAAGAATCCTCCCTATTGAGGGAATTTTCATTTCTTTAAATTTTAGGTATGATGTGTAAAGTATGCAAATATTTAGTTTACAGCTCAGTGAATGTATGTGTACATGGCCCATGTTAACCACCTTCCAGATCATGATAGTGAACTTTTCCAGCCTTTGAGAAGAAGAAACATCCCATGCTGATTTTAACAATTGAAATATTTTTGTTTTTGCAAAGGAAAATGCATTTATGAATAATGTGTAAGTTTTCAGAATACTAGTACTATGTTATCTAAAAGTATATAAAAAGTAGGGAAATTGTTGAGAAATTGGAGATAAACAGGAAAGTTGTGAAAATTAAGAGAAATTTAGGTAGCAGAGATGACAGTAAGTTGTGAGAACAAAGCCAGAGATAGATGAAGAGGAATTTCCAGATGAATGAAGACATAGAGTGCTATGAATTAGGGGCTAAAGAGTTACATTCACACAAAGAACAGTGGTTAAAAGGGCAACATGCCATGTTACTATCCTCAGGATATCTGGAGAGGCACTACATCTTGTAGAGATTCAGATGTCGAATTTATAGGATGAAAGTCAAGTAGATTAAGGCTATTGGAAGCTTTAGAGAGGACAACACTTTCCCCAAAACCCTTAGCTGAATTGGAAAACTGGCTGGAAAGACATTGCTTTTCTTGAAGACCTGAGACTGGGAGAGACTCCAGAGAGATGTTCCAGACCCTGTGGGGCAGGACTCTGGATCTGTGACCCACATTTGTAGATTGCCTAGGTGGATATAGATAATAGATATGAATACACTGAGACTGTGCATATTGTAATGAGTTGGATTTGCTTCTCTAAGGGCCTGGCTGAGGATGTGATGCTTTAGAGTAAAGTTTAGATGAATTTCTGGAGGGTTGTGAAACAGGAGGGAGGGTCTTGGGTGTCTCAAGTTCATGCCTGGGAGGAAAATGTGGGTTTATAACCTTTGGACTTGAGAGGAAAGGGTGAGTGAGGCACATGGACTTCTCTTTGTCAGCACCCCAGTGATTTCATCACAAACATTGATATGTTTAAAAAAGTGTGGGGAAGGAAGTGAAGCCAATGGAATTGGAAGGGGAGTGCTCGCTTCGGCAGCACATATACTAAAATTGGAATTGGAAGGGGAAAAAGGCCACCAAAAATAAGATGCCTTCTGGTGAGTATATTGACATAGGAGATAAAACTTGTTTAATTGCTTTCTAATTCAATTTCACCAATTGTAAGCCATCTTCATAAAATATTCATAAAGCTAATTATAAGTTACTGACCTTGTTGCATTATATTTCTACAAAAATCCTATGAACCCCTGAGGACAGAGGATACAATGAGTCTATTGTATAGACTAGGAGATTGAGATTTAGGGAAGATTACTGACTTGAGGGTTACATAACAAATAACATGGAGGCTGGCTTCAAACCCTGGTCTTTGACTTTGCTCTCTTGGGCCCCCAGCTGCCTCTTCAGTCTGATAAATCCAGAAGTGTGGTCCGTTAATAATCATTGGTAATCAATAACACCTCCTATCATACTTCACAGCACAATATAACAACAAGAAAACCCCAGGGCAGAAATTTCTTTTAAAGGATAGAAGTATTGACTTTATTTTTTGTTTTAAAGATTTTATTTATTTATTTGACAGAGGGAGAAGAGCAAGAAGAGCAGGGGGAGAGGGAGAAACAGACTCTCCGCAAAGCGGAGAGTCTGATGCAGGACTCAATCCCAGGACCCTGAGATTATGACCTGAGCCGAAGGCAGACGCTTAACCAACTGAGCCACCCAGGCACCCTAGAAGTATTGACTTTAATACTTTAGCCAAGGCATAATTATAGGAAGTAGTAGGAAAAATGTGGACTGGGCCAGAAAAACCTGTAGGCAAATCCATGATTGCTCTTTCCTTTGATAGAGAACATTGGGCAAGTTTATTTAACTTTTTGGAGCCTGAATTTTTCTATCCATAAATTCAATGAATAAATGTTTATTGAACACCTACTAAAATAACCTGGCAATGTTGTAGGCCCGTGAGATACATCCAGACAAATATGTAGTTGTCTTGGGATAAAACCAGACAAAAATATCCCTGCCATGCCCTGGTAGAGATTGCATTTGGGAGAGCTGATAATAAGCAAGGAATGTTCCATATAACTGAATTATGGAAGGTGATCATTTCCTATTTAGAAAATAAAGACAAGGTGGAATCAGGAGTGTAGGGTGCTTAAAATTTCCAGTTAAGTGGTCAGGCTGGGCCAGTTCTTGGCAGTTCTGTCTTGTCAGTTACACGAAAAAAAGAAAACAAAACTTGGAATCATCTCTCTGACTCCCTTCTTTTTCTCGTGCCTCATGACAAATTTATTAGGAAATCCATTTGCATTTGCCTTCAGAGTATTTCTAGAATCTGACAGCGGTCCCCATCTTCCACCTACCAGTCTGGTCCAGGTTTCATCTAGTGGAAGGTTAGAAGCGCTTTAAAAGGGACTACATTTGAATACTGAGAATTTTTTTATGGAACAAGCATTTTCATGTATATAATGTGTTAGGGCCACTGAGTGAGTAAATTAGAACATTTAAACCATGGTTTATGAGAACAACTCAGAGTTAAACTAAAGAATAACCCTATTTCTGAGTCTGTTCTAATTTAAAAGATTAAATTTAACATGTATAGTTGCCTGAAGTACAGTTGATTTTTGTTTCCAAGTAAAGAGGCAACATAAGCAGGCTAAATAAAGTTGATGAAATACTATTAATAAACCTCAGAGCTTTAAAGCAGAGTTGTCTGTCTTTTCCCCCAGAGAGGAAAAAAAATTGGGTATAGTCTATTTCTTGAAAAGCTGGAAAATGCCGATTAGACCATCAATTTTGGTGATTCCTGCCAGTCTCCTTGAAAAATGATCACGAATGATGTGTTTTTAACTAAAGCTAAATAAGAATTTGGCTTTTTATGTGCTAATGCTAAGTTTTCCATAAAATAACACCTCAAAATTTAAAAAAAAAAAAATTGGCGCATCCAAACTTTCAAACGTGATCTTTTTTTTTTTTGCTTTGCTAAAGTAAAATTTTTATAAAGGCAAAATTATGACTCCTACAAATATAAACACACAATAAAGATTTCATTCAGTGCATAATGAATGAGCAAACTAGTTACATGTTAAAACTAATCCAAAGAGCATATCAAAACTAGGTGTTTTTAGGCAAGGTTAAAACAAGATTCCCGGATTAGATCTAAAAGTGGTCAATTTCCAGTGAGGTTTTAAACTATAACCATTGGATTATCTTACTGAGCAGACACACATTATTTGCATCTTTTCCAGACAAAATTCTGTAAGTTAACATGTAACTTCACCGTTGGGACTTTGAATCAATAAACAGTAAGTTGAACGAAGTGTATTTGCTCAGATGACCCTTGGATGGCCTTTGCCCCCATAGGACATTGAAAGGACCTGCCCCCTCACCTTTTTGCCTCATTTCTGAGTTTTGGATACTTTTCATAACAGCTTTTAAAGTCAGTGTAGGGGCGCCTGGATGGCTCAGTCATTAGGCGTCTGCCTTCGCCTCAGGTCTTGATCCCAGGGTCCTGGGTTCGAGCCCCGCATCAGGCTCCCTGCTCCGAGGGGAAGTCTGTTTCTCCCTTTCCCACTCCCCCTGCTTGTGTTCCCTCTCTCGCTCGCTCGCTCTCTGTCAAATAAATAAATAAAATCTTAAAAAAAAAAAAAAGTCAGTGCATACACCGGGTGTTATATACAACTAAATGAATCATTGAACATTGTATCAAAAACTAAAGATGTATTATACGTTGGTTAATTGAATTTAAATAAAAAAATAAAGGCAGTGCATAAATATAAAAATCTTTTTATGGCTTATTTTGCTTGTGTTTTTTTCTTTTACATGCATTGAGAAACCATTCCAAAACATTACTTTTTTTTCTCCAAAGGAAAACAAGGTATTCTGTAACTGAAGAGTTATGTTTTTCCTGAGGTTGCAAACTTTTTTGGAATGTTGCTTCACACTCTAGAGGAATGTTAAAAAGGATCCCTAAGAGTCTTCCTTAAGAAAGTTAATTATGAGGGGCGCCTGGGTGGCTCAGTTGGTTAAGCGACTGCTTTCGGCTCAGGTCATGATCCTGGAGTCCCGGGATCAAGTCCCACATCGGGCTCCCTGCTCAGCGGGAAGCCTGCTTCTCCCTCTGACCCTCTTCCCTCTCGTGCTCTCTATCTCTCATTCTCTCTCTCTCAAATAAATAAATAAAAAATCTTAAAAAAAAAAAAAGTTTAAAAAAAGTTAATTATGAATGTGGATACTTAATTACTATATGATAATAAATATGCAATGTTAGTATTGATTATATGTAAATTGTGTTAAAAGAAATATGTGACAGTTGTATTTGGGGAAAAGAGAAACAGGTGGCCTGAGACTCTGGGACTGATTTGTAAAGTGGCACCAGATGTTGCTTTCCATCCCATGAAAACACTGGTGCAGGTGAGTCACAGGTTAGGTACAGGTTGATGAGAGCATTCTGGATGGGTTCCAGTCATCCCAGAGATGGGGATTTCTTAGGTTATACTTGGAGTGATGCCAAGGGAAACTCTGAGAAAGGCACTGATTTTTCTGGAGCATTAAGCAGTCATTTGCAAGGTGGTTGCTTTAGGCTTTCATTCCTAGCCAGTTTTGTATGGTAGTCAACCCATTACGTCATACTTCATATCATAAAGCTATAAACTCTCTTTAAGGGAAGAGCTAATGCCAGGTTTTTAAAGATTATGAAAGAGCCAATAGTGTGAGAAGGCCTCCTTTTGCTGTTGGTAGGAATATAAATGGGTATAATCATCTTTAAGAGCAGTTTGGCATATCTGTCAGTATCTGTCTAAATACCAGTATTGGGAATGTCCTTTTCATGGAGTTGAAAGAAACCAAAATCTGATTACAGTAATCTAAGGATCAAATGGCAATGCTCATGTAATTCAGGAAGAAAATGAATCTTCTAAATTGATACTGTTATTCTTTTTTATGTACAGCTTTATTCATAAGTTGGCCTTTTGCTTTAAATTTAAGATTTTCTAAACCTTTATTAAAAAAACAATTTATGGTCATAAGGGATCTGGTCACATTTGTGTGATGTGAAAATTCTAGAAATATCATATTGCTATTACGTATTTTTTAATTTGAATGCTTATAAAAAGGATATCCTCTTACTATACATTTTGGTAAGAAAAATGTTTAAGATGTCTGTTTCCTAACAGGCAAAGCAGCATATACTGAATATTTTTCTGACCAACCAGTTTACCCTAAGCAATTCAAAGTTAACAGTGACTAAGATTTATCTAGATACTAAATTTTCTTTCATGTAGGTTTTCAGTTTTTCCTTAGGCAAGTCTTATCAAAAATAGTTAATGTGAAAATGTTACTCATTTTGTACCATAATGATTCTGAATAAGGGATGTAAGGTACTCTTAGACATAATCAGAATTGCCAAAGCCTGATGATTTTAAAACCTGGGAGACTAAAGTATAAGGTAGGTGCATATATATTGAGTGTCACAATTTCTAAGACAGAGATATACATCATATAATCTTCTATGATAAAATTGAAATATGACTTTTGTAACATTGTTTTTTTTTAAATTATTTTCAAGGAAAGAAACTTCCCCAAATTTATAGCAAAAGAAATGGAGAATATGTATATAGAAGAGTTGCGGTCTTCAGTGAATTTGCTAATGGCCAATTTGGAAAGTCTTCCAGTTTCGAAAGGTGGTCCAGAATTTAAATTACAAAAATTAAAACGTTCACAGAATTCTGCCTTTTTGGACATAGGCGATGAGAATGAGATTCAGCTGTCAAAGTCCGATGTGGTGCTGTCATTCACCTTAGAGGTAGGTGGCTTTACCCCGTGCTGTCATTCACCTTAGAGGTAGGTGGCTTTACCCCGTGCTGTCATTCACCTTAGAGGTAGGTGGCTTTACCCCGTGCTGTCACTCACCTTAGAGGTAGGTGGCTTTACCCCGTGCTGTCACTCACCTTAGAGGTAGGTGGCTTTATCCCATGCTCGCCTCCGACAGCATAGATGAAACTGCAAAATAATTTCTGCTGACCTTCGTGGTAACTTTTTGAATTGAAAGCAGTGTGATATATTTTGAAGAAGTTACATTATTCCTCATTTGCTAGGCAATCAGGTTGTGAATGCAAATTAATACAAATTATGTTTTAAATGTAATAGCAGTTTTAGGACTAAATAATAAGTTTTGAAAAAATTCATCTTTGTGCCAACTAGCCTGGTGTAAGTTTATTGATAAAGTAAGCACTAAAGCAACTTGAGTGGAAATAGGATTTAAACACATAATTGAATTCTCTGTAATTTGGGAATTACTTTCAAGCTTTTGGTTAGCTTTGTTTTTAACCTACCTCACCTATGGTATTTTTGTAGAATCAAATCACACCAGCCAGCTTTGAAACACAATATTGGGTGCATATAGATGATAAGTAGAGAATTCTTCCTTTCCAGGATGTCCAGTTTCATTATAGATACAGTACATAGTATAAAGGATAGGAACAAATGTCATGCATTTAAAATTGTGTTCCCTGAGACTTCAGAGTTTTATGCTTTTTATACAATTCACTGGAAACCAGATACTGATGCAGACTCTTACCACAGCCACCTGTTGATTTTTTTATTACATTTTTTCATTGCTGATCTGTGTATTTGGGCTAATCCATGTATATGTTTATGTGTTTATACATGACACAAATATGTATACTTGCTATATCAAGCTTAAATTTATAGCGCTCTCAAAAATTAAAGCTTGTTATTCCTTCCTTGCATTGTTAAATTATCTTTGCTCGTGCCCACTACTGCTATTGAAGTTTCTGGATTGATGGAGTCTTAGGAGGTACCATTTTAAATTTCTTGATACTACTTTTGGCTTGCTTAGTTTGTGGTAGATAAAGCCAAAGCCAATGTGTGCTTTTGTTCTTTATTCCACTTAATCAACTCTAAGATAAATTCAGGCTTGAGGATAAGCCAACTGCCTCTCTTTCTTAACTTCCATGCTAATGATTGCTTTGTAGGTTAATATATTAAATTTACTATCAGAGTTAGAAATAGGTTTTCTTCTGACTGGAGACTCTGTTCTGGGATTGCCTAATGATTTTGCCATTACTCTGGGTTTCTTCTCAATCTCTTTGCCATTACTGGGTTTCTTCTCAGTCTCTTTGGTATCTTAAAGAAATATTTAATGGGAAACTACACAGTATCTTACATGTAGAAGTCTGTTTTCCTACTGACCAAGATACAAAGTGCCAAGGTTTTTGTTTTTTTTTTTTAAGGATTTGTGCAACATAAAATTAGTTATAATTTGTAAAGCAAATTATTTTTGTAATGTATAAACCTACCATGCAGAACTGGAAACTGTTCAAAACACCTTCTCTTTTCTGTATTGTTTAAAAGTTTTAAACACAATTGTAAATAATTGGCTTTTATGAACTCTTTTCCCTTTTGAAAACAAAATTATCCTCATGAGTTAGTGTCTGTGTGAAACTATGAATTGTTCTGTACTTTATTGCCAGTATATTAAACAGGGTTGCTCAGTTAACAGTAAAATGGTGTTAGAGAAAATGAGTTAAAACTTCATTTTACATGGTCTGAGAAGCTTGCCTATTTATAAAATTGTTTTGATAGTCCTCTCTTACTATGTCCATATAAGGCAGATATTTTCCTTCCATAGCATAATAGAGATGTTTTCCACGATACACTTCCAGTATGATAAATAGGAGTTGTGTGTCCAACAAGAAAATGAAGTCACATTCAGTGCACATTACACAGTGCTTACCTGTGGACACCTGAGAGAGTAGATGAGGTCTCCCTCTGTCCCCAGGGCCTCTGACCTCAGCCTAACTAAGCTCCATAATTATCCCTGGCCCATTATCCAAGCCTTGCTACTCAGCCTAAGAAAGTTCTGAAAGGCAAGCAGTTATTCCAGGTTAAGGGTCTCCCATTTTGTCAGTCAGGCTTAGAATTGGTCCAGTGGGAAAAGTTTTTTCTACGAACTAAAGGCTGAGTCTAGAGAATAAGTACAGGTTTGAAAAACTGTTTAAATTTTATCACCTCTTTTAAAATTGCTACTGACTGCTCTCTTCTCTCACCACACCGTGTTCTCTTGCCAACCTGAATTTTTGTCACAGCTCTTACCACCTAACGTGTAATTCAGTTATTTTTATTATTCATTATTTGCCTGATTCTACTAAAATGTAAGCTATAGGAAGTTAAGGTCTTGTTTTCACTGAGGTATCACAAGAGCCTAAAACACTACCTGGCACACAGTTGACTTGATAAATACTGATTGAATTGGGGACTTTGATGGTATCAAAAAGCAGCAGTTAAAAAAAAAAAAAGAAAGAAAGAAAAAAGCAGCAGTTAGCCACAACAAGATTACTTTTAGGTCGCTTCATTCCTGAAACCTTCAGAGACAATAATAAAGCAAGAGCGAAGCTAACTCACAAAACCATAAGTCATCCCGTGGTATCTTAAATATTGAGTAAGGGGAAGGCAGCCCAGGTTAATCTACGAAGTTGAGTCTGCATGTTGGAAGATAAATGGTGTCACTGGTATGAGTACAGATGATTTTCACACTGTTTTCATTGGTATTGGGCTCGCAGACCCTTTGAGGGCTTCTTTATGTGGTAGTATATGGTCCCCAAATACTGCTCAGCTTCATTTTCTCAAACCTGCACGTGACTCAGTGCCACATAACTCTCGGGACAGTGCATTATTCAGAAGCATGTTACCAAGCTTTATATTTTGTACATGACTGCCTTCTTTTTGCCTCTAGAATAATTCTGTGTATATTATCTCTATTATATCAGTCACAGAGATTGGGGAAGTGGGGATGGAATTGAGACTACATTCATTTTCCATGGTTCTATTACCAAGTTTTTTGGGGGAACTGATCGAAACAGTTACCTGAAATTAGGTCAGTTGATGGTCCATGGAATTCGTGGCTGTCTTTATCATTAAAGATTGAGACCAGCTGCATTTTTTTTCATGCCTTTTGGAAATCAGATCTGTAGATGTGTTGTTTTATTTATATGTATGGACTCAGAACAGAAGTTACTTCTTTTGAAAGTGGCAGTTCTGCCAAAGAAAACATTCCTGGCACAGATGGGAGTACTAGTTTGTGGAGTGGGAAATGGTTTCACAAGTTGTGTGTTTCAGGAGGTCCTGTTTACAGTAGCTTGTAGGAGAGGTGACAGAAATAGTGCTAAGCAGGTGTTTCCTTTCTTCTCTCTTGAACTTTGTTGAACACGCTTGAGAAAGGGATGCAGGGCAAATAAGCATCTTTCCAAATATGAACTAAAAGATTTCTACATTGTGTGTACACAATTCTCTTGCTTCCTGTATTTTAAGTGACTTTCCATAAATTTTATTAAGCCATTTCGGTCATGTTGTTAAGTCCCTGTGGAATCGGTTTTTGATTGATAGTTAAATAGGTCATTTGTCTCAGCTTCTGCTTAGTTTTATTTGTCTAAAGTTCTAATGAGTTTCAAAACGATTAACAACGACATTGATTTATTAAGAATATATACCTCCTTTTGCTTACTTTCCATCAACGAGATGAAGTGCTTTGTTCTAACTTCCTTGAATGTCTGACAGCAGCTAGGAAAGGTGTTACTGGTCTCTATCAGTTCTTAGTCTGTTTTCTGTTATGCCCTTATTTTTATTCATGGCGTTGGTACGCATTTCAGTGTGATAAAATGACAAAAATCTTGGTTGAGAAAGGAGAATGGTTCTGAGTTTGACCTTTCTTTTTTAGTGATTAGTTTCCCATTATTTTCATGGGGGAAAAAAGGCGTTTATATTTATGAACATAACCCTTCTGTTGTGAAGAGTGAAAGGAAGAATAGTTTCTTTTAAGATGGTTTCTTTGAGAACTTTTGCCTCAAGATTCGTATCACAACTCAATGAAAAGTGGAATGACTTATAATGTATTAAATGATCAATACATGATGTTTTTAGTGGATATTTTGGTAGCTACATGGCATGAATGCTGTTAATCTTGTTTGTACAAATAAAACGAGATCAATAAAGACATGAATGTGCATATTATAAAAATGCCATTGAATATATTTTATGAGTTTCAAGAACTTAGGAAACTTCAGGATGCAAGTTTTGATTGGAAAAAAAAAACTATAGCAAAAATACTCAATAATACTTACATTTTATGTGTGCACCCAGTGAAAATGTTAGGTTACAGTATTTTAAATCAGCCTTTTATATGAACATTAAAAAGCCCACTTGAAAAATATTTGTTTCTCTTTTTTCTAGGAGTTACAGATGCGTAATACAGTATCAGTCTTTCTACCCATTCCCAGTGTGCTGCATTAAGTTAGCACATACCTTTAGTGGAAAAGTCCTTTTTTTCCTTGTGAAGTTAGTAGTGAGATAGTCATTGGGCAAGTTATATTTTCCATACTTCATAATAAGATATACATTTTCTATAATGAATATTCTTTTATAAATATTAATAGTTCTCTAAAATAAGTGAATATAGAAAGATCTGATGATGTCACATACTGATAACCACAAATTGGGATGATGATGATGTGCACCACTCATAAATATACTTTCACTTTATGTGGAACTCAACCTGTACTGCTTTTAGCACATTCACTGAATTTTCATGGGTAATTCCTCTTTACCTCATGCAGACTTGCTATCATATTTTAAGGATCTGAGTTTATACCTCACTTAACTCAGTCAGGCTTATATTTAGAGATCTTAACCTTACTTTAATAAGCTGCAGGAGATATTTCTTCAATACTAGGCTTCCTCAGAATGTTACTTACTGTACCTTCCATGAATACAGGTGGATTCTAAGGAAGATAAAATACCATTGGTGTTACCAGATAATTTTATCAGCTGATCGTTCTACTTGTAATCAATGCTGCTATCTCTATGTCTTGTTAAAGGCTACCAACTTGATGTATCATTTAAAAAATTTTTTTTATCTTTAGATTGTCATAATGGAAGTGCAAGGTTTGAAGTCCGTTGCTCCCAATCGAATTGTTTACTGTACAATGGAAGTGGAAGGAGGAGAAAAACTTCAGACAGACCAGGCTGAAGCCTCAAGGCCACAGTAAGCCAGCTGAAAAAAAAATTTCCCCTTCCAAAGAAACATGGTTTATTTATTTGCAGCATTGTGTGATTTTATACTCCAAAAGGGTTCTTGGTTAGCTTTGTTTCAACTGTGTTAGAATCATTGTGTGCCTTTGTAGGTAAGGATGCTATAATTAGAACTGTAGCAGAATCCCTGTGTAGTACAGAGAGAAAATCTAACCTGCAAAGGAGAAGCTAGTTATTTAGCCGGTCAGTGTTTGTAAGCCATTTAAAAGGAAAGCATGTGTAATCATGTATTATTTAAAAGGTGGTGGTAGATCCTATTTCAGTTTCTAGACAAAAAAAAAAAAAAAAAAAACTATAACCTAATAGCTTTTCCATTTCCACGTATTACTAATGACTATATAACACTGATGATGTTGAGGTGGATACAATTTTGCCCAGTGTCTTAGAATACTTAAGGAATAGGCTTGAGTTAGAGAACCAATTAATGACAACCGCACAGTAATCAGAAGCTAAAACTGTTCTTTGCTGGCAGTTTTAGGTTTCAAAATCTGGGAATGAGTTTAAGTTTGGAAGATGTTCTTTTTAACTGATTGAAACTTGGGAAGCATCACAGTCTCTGGTAGAAATAACCAGGCTAGTCTGAGGAATTTGAGTGAAAATTTCCTGGCTTTCATTTGTACACTGCCTTGAGAAGAGATGTTTTTTCCTTCCTCAGGACTTATGATTTTTGTCTTAGCACAGCATGATGATGTGACCTGTTCATTCAGGATATGTCTGATCAGATCCTGGTTGGCCGTGGTTAGATAGAGGTGAACAAAAACTTTCATTTTCCTTAGGCCAGGCACAAGGGTAAGGTGGGGACACAGATACAAAAGTAATAGGACAGATGTGCACAGAGTATTATGAGATGGAGAAGCAGCAAGTTGCAACTTCTCACCCTGCCTTATAAAAAGTCTTACAGGTCTACCGCTAACCAGCCTCTCATTACTTCTGGGACCTCACCTAGCCTCTGGTCAGTTACTGGACTTCATGTAATTCCTCAAACATATCATTACACTTGCTTTTCCCTCTGCCTGCCTTCCCATTTATCTTTATATGTCTGGATCCTTGGTATTAGACATTTCTCCAAAGAAGACCTACAAATGACTAAGAGACACATGAAAAAATGCTCATCACTCATCATCAGGGAAATACAAATCAAAACCACAATGAGATACCACCCCACACTGGTCAGAATGGCTAAAATTAACTCAGGAAACAACAGATGTTGGTGAGGTTGCATAAAAAGGGGAACCCTCTAACACAAATGCAAGCTGGTGCAGCCACTCGGAAAACAGTATGGAGGTTCTTCAGAAAGTTAAAAATAGAGCTATCCTATGACCCAGCAATTGCACCACTAGGTATTTATCCAAAGAATACAAACATAGTGATTTGAAGGGGGACATGCACCCCGATGTTTATAGCAGCAATGTTCACAACTGCCAAAATATGGAAAGAGCCCAGATTTCCATCGGCAGATGAATGGATAAAGTTGTGTGTATATATACAATGGACTACTACTCAGCCACTAAAAAGAATGAAATCGTGCCATTTGCAATGATGTGGCTGGGACTAGAGCGTATTATGCTAAGTGAAATCAGAGAAAGACATACCAAATATTTCACTCATGTGGAATTTAAGAAACAAAAATGATGAACGTAGGGGAAAGGAAGGAAAAATAAAAATAAAAACAGAGGCAAACCATAAGAGATTCTTAACTATAGGGAACAAACTGAGGGTTGCTGGAGGGGACATGGGTGGGTGGGACGGGGTAATTGGGTGATGGGTATTAAGGAGGGCACTTGATGTAATGAGCACTGGTTGTTATATGCAACTGATCAATCACTAAACTCTACCTCGAAATAAATAATAACTATGATTTCAGCACAGGTCTTGATCTCGGGGTTGTGATGTTCAAACTCCTGCATTGGGCTCCATGCTGGGCATGGAGCCTACTTTAAAAAAATCTTAAACCTCACTTGCTGAGAACACCTCTTTTAGATGACCCAATATGAAGCAGATATTCTCTGGCTCATTTTAATCTTTGACTAATGTGCTTCTTATCTGTTCACTTTGTATTTCCCCCTTGAGAAAAGGGTAGATACCTTGTCCTGTTTGATCTTCTAGTACCCAGTAGGCTGTCAGAATTTATTCAGTTGCTTGCACTTATTTTTATGACTTAGTCACAGTAAATATTGAAGGGTGTAGTATTTACTCCTGCAGGCAATTAGAGTTGAGTTACAGTGTGACAATAAAGTGACAGTGAGAATAAACAACTTTTTAAAAAAAATATTTTATGTTTGACAGAGAGAGACACAGCAAGAGAGGAACACAAGCAGTGGGAGTGGGAGAGGGAGAAGCAGGCTTCCCATGGAGCAGGGAGCCCAATGCGGGGCTCAATCCCAGGACCCTGGGTTCATGACCTGAGCCGAAGGCAGACGCTTAACTACTGAGCCACCCAGTCGCCCCAAACAACTCTTTTTAAAAGATGCTTTAGATCTAGGAGGAGGCTGTGAGGCTATTTTTGGCAGGGCATATGGATTCAAGGGAGAGGTTTGGTTTTTGTTTTAAAGGTTATATTAGTCTGTATTAGTATATTCAGAGAGTTGTGTAACCATCAGCAATTCTAGAACATATTCATCACCTCAAAAGAAACACTGTACCCTGTGTAAGGAAACACTGTACATCAACCTCAGATTACCCCCATCCTGACCGACTACTAAGTGACTTTCTGTCTCTATGGATTTGCTTATTCTGGGCATTTCAAATAAATAGAATCATCTAGTATGTGCTCTTTTGTGGCTGGTTTCTTTCCCTTAACATAATGTTTTCTGCTTCCTCCATCTTCTGGCATGTATCAGAATTTCATTTCTTTTTATGACCAGATCATAGTCTAGTGCATGTAGATACCACATTTTGTTTATCCATTCATTTAGATTGAGGACACTTGGGTTGTTTCCACCTTGTGGCTACTGTGAATGCTGCAACTAAAGTTGTACTGATACCTGTGTGAGTCCCTGTTTTCAGCTGTTTTAGGTATATACATAGTGGAATCACTGGACCATGTAATAATTGCATGTATAGATTTTTGAGGATCTACCAAACTGCTTCCCACAGTGATAGCACCATTTTATTTTCCCATTGACAATGCGAGTTTCAGTTTCTTCACATTCTCACCAATACTTATTATTTGCCGTATGCACAGTCATTCTAGCAGGGGTGACGTGATATCTCATTGTGATTTGATTTACACTTCACTCGTGACTAATCATGTTGAGCATATCTTCATATGTTGTATTAGCTATTTGTTTTTTTTTTCTAAGATTTTATTTTATTTATTCATGAGAGAGAGAGAGAGAGAGGCAGAGGCAGAGGGAGAAGCAGGCTCCCTGCCTAGCAGGGAGCCCAATGCGGGACTCGATCCCAGGACCCTGGGATCATGACCTGAGCCGAAGGCAGACACTTAACCGACTGAGCCACCCAGGTGTCCCTGTATTAGCTATTTGTATATCTCTTTAGAGGAATGTCTATTTAAGTCTTTTGCTCCTTTTATATTGAGTTGTCTTTTAAGTTGTAAGAGCTATTTATATATTCTAGATGTTAGATTCTTGTATATGATTTGCAAATGTTTTCTCCCATTGTGTAGATTATCTTTTTATTTTCTTGATATTGTCTTTTGATACTGTTCAATTTATCTATTTCGTTGTTGCTTATGCTTTTGGAGCTGTGTTTAAGAATCTAGTGCTCAATCCAAGGTCACAAAAATTTAACCCCATGTTTTCTCCTAAGGTTTTCATAGTTTTACCTCTTACATTTAGATCATTAATCCATTTTAAAGATTTATTTATTTCGAGAAAGAGAGTGCACGTGCGTGTGCACAAGCAGGGAGAGGGGCAGAGGAGGAGGGAGAGGGAGAATCTCAAGCAGACTCCACACTGAGTGTGGAACCCCACGAGATCATGACCTGAGCAGAAACCAAGAGTCAGCTGCGTAACCTACTAAGCCACCCAGGTGCACTCATTAATCCACTTCTAAGTTGAGTTTTATTTGTGGTAGGATGTAAGGGTTCGACTTCCTTTATTTGCATGTAACAATTCAGTTGTCCAGTTCTTAAGTTGAAGAAACTGTTCCTTTTCCATTAAATATTCTTGGTACTCTTTTGAAAATCAGTTTACCGTAGATATATGGGTTTGTTTCTGGACTCTGAGTTGTATTACATTGATGCCCTTATGCACATTATTTTGCTTACCATTGCCTTGTATGAAGTGGGTTTTGTTTTTATTTTATTTTATTTTTGGCCTTGGGTGACGTTTTAAAATCACGGGTATGTGTCTTCCAGCTATGTTCTTTTTCAGTATCATTTTGGCTATTCTGAATGTCCGTATGACCTTTAGGATAAATTTGCCAGTTTCTACAAAGGTTTTGCAAATATCTCTAGCTGGGATTCTCATAGCAATTGTACTGAATCTGATCAATTTGGAGAGTACTGCCATCTTAATTAACAATGTTTTCTTCCTATTCATGAATGTAGAGTGTCTTTCTAGTTATTTAGACCTTTGTTTCTTTTAATAATAGTTTGTAGTTTTCAAAGTGTAAGTTTTGCACTTTGCTTAAATTTATTCCCAGTATTGTTTTCTTAAGTTATTTTGGATTATTTATTGTAAGTATATAAAAATAATTTTTAAAATATTGATCTTGCATGCTGCACCCTTGCTGAACTTGTTAATTCTAATGGTTTTTTTTATTAGATTTCTTAGATTTCTTTTTATATAAGATCATGTCATCTGCAAGTAGTGATAATTGTATTTCTTTCTGCCTGATCTGGATGCCATTTATTTATTTATTTACTTACTTACTTACTTACTTACTTACTTACCTACCTACCTACCTACCCTGACTAGTTCCTTCACTGCAGTGTTGGGTAGAAGTGTCAGGAGTAGACATCCTTGCATTCTTCTTGATTTTAGTAGGAAAGCATGTATTTTTCATGATTAAGTATAATGCTAGCTCTGGATTTTTTATAGATGCCAGTTACCAATTTGAGGAAGTTCCTTTCTGTTCATAAGCTTTGTTAGTGTTTTCATCATGAAAAGATGTTAGATTTTGTCAAATGCTTTCTCTGCCTCTGTTGAGATGATCAAATGGGTTTTGCTTTTATCCTATTGAAGGTGCATTACATTATTTAATTTTTAGGTGTCAAACCAACCTTGTATTCCTGGCATAATTTGCACCTGGTCATTATGTATAATTCTTTTTATTTGTTACAGCATTCAGTTCTCCAGTATTTTGTTAAGGACTTTTGCATCTCTTTTAAGAAATAGTGGTCTAGGGGTGCCTGGGTGGCTCAGTTGTTAAGCGTCTGCCTTCGGCTCAGGTCATAATCCCAGGGTCCTGGCCCCACATCAGGCTCCCTGCTCAGTGGGAAGCCTCCTTCTCCCTCTCCCACTCCCCCTGCTTGTGTTCCTTCTCTCACTGTCTCTCTCTCTCTCTCTCTCTCTCTCTCTCTTTGTCAAATAAAATCTTTAAAAAAAAAATAGTGCTCTATAATCCTTTTTTTTTGAGACCTATCTGATTTTATATTGGCCTCATAAAATGAATTTGGAAGTGGTCTCCCTTTTTTTTGAAAAGTATGAACAATTGGTATTAATTCCTTAAATGTTTGGTAGAATTTACCAGGGAAGCCATCTGGGGCTGGACTTTTCTTTGTAGGTAGTTCCCCATTACTAATTTAATCTCTTTATTGTAGATCTATTTAGAGTGTCTGTTTCTTCTTGTTAGTTTTAGTATTTGGTGTATTTAGAGTAATTTGTCCATTTCATTCAAGTTACCTAATTTATTGGCATACATTTGTTTATAGTATTCATTTATAACATGTTTTATTTCCATTAAATATTCCCTTTCATTTCTAAAATGAATTCAATGAATTCTAATATTCAAATCTCCTTTTTCTTAGTCCATCAGGCTAAAAAATATTTTTTAAAAAACCCAAATTTGGGGTGCCTGGGTGGCTCAGTCATTAAGCATCTGCCTTACGGCTCAGGCCTTGATCCCAGGGTCCTGGGATCGAGCCCCGCATGGGGCTCCCTGCTCAGTGGGAAGCCTGCTTCTCCCTCTCCCACTCCCCCTGCTTGTGTTTCCTCTCTCGCTGAGTCTCTCTGTCAAATAAATGAATAAAATCTTAAAAACAAAACAAAACAAAACAAAAAAAACAACTCTTGTTTCATTGATTTCCACTCTAATCTTCTTTATTTCCTTCCCTTTTTTCCTTTAGGTTTAGTTTGCTCTTCTTTTTCTAATGTCTTAAGGTGGAAAGTTATATTTTTGAGTTGAGCTCTTCTTAATACAGGCATTTACATCTATAAATTTCCTTCTAAGCACTGCTTGAGCGGCATCCCATAAATACCAGTATGTTCTCTACATTTTCACTGCAGCAAGGAGACTTGGATCGGGAAAGTGTTATTTGTATAGTAAATAGTCATTGGAAGAAGTTTCTTAGTAGCAAGAGAATAAAAGACTCAGATCCTATCATGCCACCCCAGTGACTGAGGGAATAGAAGTCACTCCTGAAACCCATCGGGAACACAACAGTATGTCACCACTCACTGGTTGGGAAGCTCCTTTATGGCAAGTATATATATATATATATTTTTTTATGTTTCTTACTTAGTTCAGGCTGCTATAACAGAAATACAGTTTTAATACTGGGTGGCTTAAACAACAAACATTATTTCTCACAGTTGTGGATGCTGGAAGTGTGAGATCAAGGTGCCAGTGCTTTCTGGGACCACCTCCTTGCCAGATCCTCAGATGGTGGAGAGAGAGCTCTTACATCTCTTCATCCTCTTACAGGGATACCAGTTCGATCATGGGGGCTCCATCCCCATGATCTCATTCACATCCATCTCTCACAGCCCCCCACCTCAAGACATTATCACATTAGGGATTACAGCTTCAACATCTGAACTTTTGGGGGTGCACATTCAGGCCTCTCAAAATTCATGTCTTCACCTGCAAAATAGTTTAATTCTATCCCAACAGCGCCAGTATTTACCTCATTCTAGCATCAGTTCTGAAGTCTAAAATCCAAAGTCTCATCTAAATATTATCTAAATCAGATATGGGTAAAATGAATTATGTTTCATTCTGAGGCATAGTTCCTCTCCAGCTGTGAACCTGTGAAACCAAATAAGTTATATGCTTCATGACAACAGTGGTGGGAGAAGTACAGAATAGATATTCCAGTTCAGAAACAGAGAAATGAGCAATAGAATGGGTGACAAGTCCCAAGTAAATCTAAAACCTAGCAAGATAAACTCCTTTCGACATTAAGGCCCAAGAGTACTCTTTGGTTCCATGCTTTGCCTTCTGGACCCACTAAGGCAGTGATGACACCTGTATGGCTCTACTGGATGGATGTTTTGCCCCTGTACCTTCTGATGGCTGCCATCTGGCATGTTGAAACCAAGGCAGCGGCCCCATCTACAAGGCCCTGCTAGGCAGAGGTCTAAGCCTTTGAAACTGAGGTGGAGATAGTCCTATCCGTGCCCTGCCAACTCCTCCAAACCCTTGCAGGCTTGTTGCACTAAAGTCCTGTGCTGGGATTGGCAGTCCTAATGATCTCTGAATCATCTTTGGAGTCATTCCTCCCTCGTCTTGAAGACTAGAATGTGTTCATAGCTGAATCTCTGGTCCAGTTTTGTAGGGTCTAAGGAGTTCAACAGTCTTCCTTCATTTGTTTCCATCCCCTTCAGTTTTAACCAACAGTGTTCCTGCTGAGATGGTTGATTAGGTTCATGGTTCATACCTATACTTACCTCCTTATCTAATGTCTGTCTACCACACCTTTAGTGTTCTCTTCTGAACATGCTTTCTCATTATGGACAGACTGAGAATCTTTAAAATCTTTATGATCTGGTAACTTTTTACATAACTGTTGTCTTTAATTTATTTTCTCTTTTTTTTTAATTAAAAAAAATTTTTTTAATTCATTTTCTCTTATTGCATTTTACTGTAAGCAGTCAGGAGCAACCAAGCCACTCCTTCAACACTTTACTTAGAAATTTCCTCAGGTCATTCTCCAGTTTCATTGCATGGAGGTTCTACATTTCACAACACACTAGAACATGAACACAATTCAGCCAGCCTCTTTGCCACTGATAACAAAGATAATCTTTTTTGCGGTTTGCAGTAACGTGTTCCTCCTTTCCACTGAGACCTCATCAAAATAGCCTTTACCATCCATACTTTTACCAACATTGTGTTCGTAAATATTATGTATTCTCTGAAAAGATGGAAGCTTCCTCTATAGCTCTCTTTTCTTACTGAACCTTCGCCAGAATTTCCTTTAGAGTCCCTTCATTGTAATATTGGCTCTTCCTAGCATCTCAAAATTCTTCCAGCCTCTAGCCATTATTAGCCAGTTCCAAAGCTGCTTCCACATTTTTAGGTATTTGTTACAGCAGCACCACACTTTTCAGTTTGGGCTACTACAAGAAAAATACCATAGATTGGGTGGTTTAAACAGCAAACATTTATTTTGTACAATTTTGGAGATAGAAGTCCGAGATCAGGGTACCAACAGAGTCAGGTTCTTGGTGAGGGCCCTCTTCTTGCTTTACACGGGGCTAAGTTCTCCCTGTGCCCTCACAGAGTGGAGAGACAGACCACCACCTCCATGACCTCATTCGAACTCGATTCCCTCCCAAAGGCCCTAACTCCGAATACCATCACACTGAGGATTTGTGCCTCAACATGTGAATTTGGAAGTGGGGGGCATAAACACTAGGACAATGGTAGTCCATGAAATCTTGAGGGGGTGCAAATGCCCTAAGAGTTAGAATACCGTGTTATTTTTTACAGAATCTTTTTAAAAAGCTTTATTGAGGTATAATTTATACAGCATAAAATTCTTCCATTGTCAAGTAGATGATTTTCAGTAAATTTATGTACTTGTACTGTTATCAGCTTGTGCTGCTATCAATTCAGTTTTAAAACATATCACTTGAGAAAGTCTCTCATGTCCATTTGCAGTCTTGCAGCTGCCAGTTCCAGGAAGCCACTCATCTACTGGCTAGTGCTAGAGTTTTATTTTTTTCTGGACATTTCATATAAATGAAATCATGGACTCTGTAGTCTTTCGTATCTGGCTTTTTTCATTTAGCATAATTTCTGCAAAATTTATTGATACTTAAATATTTGGTCAATCAAATGAATTAACTTTTTTATCAGTAGTTATTTTAACAATAACTTTTTTCACAAGTAGATTTTCATAAGGTGTCTCATTTAATTTATGATGTATTCATAAAGAGATTCTGATAATAGGGAACATCTGACTGGATAATTTAAATGAATTAACATGCTTACAAGTTAGAAAATATTACCATAATCCTCCAGTACTTTTTTTATTCTTACCACAAGGAAATTTGGCTAAAATAGCTTTTCTCTTTCCTCATGAACACTGAGTTAACTGTAAAATGAATTAAATGATTTATATTTACCATTATATCCCAGGGGCAGATTACCTTAAAAATATCTTCTGAATGCTAACCAACTGTGGCTTTTCAGCAGTGTGGTTGCTTTTATCTTGAACTCATCTTGCACAACAGGAAAGAGATTCATCTCCTCCATCATTATAGTGAATCATGCCTCAGACACGTTTTCTAAATTTTTAGCTTCAACAGTTTGTGCGGTATTGGAGATCAATTCATCCTTCTGATACTAATTAAAGTGCCTTATTTAGTCCATATTTCCAATAAACTTAAGGTTTCTAGCCACTGTCTGTTTCATTCCTGTAGTTCATATTTCCTGCCAGCAATTAGGTGGAAACAATATGTGAGGTTGGTACATAATTTAGAATATAGAATCTGAGATCTAATAAAAGTGTGTTTATAGACAAGTTTGGTTTATAAAGGGTAGTAATGAGTTAATCTATTAACGTTTTTATTTTTTAACAGAGGGAAGGGAATGTAGGTAAACTGTATTTCCGTTAGGGAGGAAACTATCCATGGATTTTTAAGTCATTGTTTCATAGTCCCTCAGTGAGCCAGGAAAGGTTTTGTTCTCTGTAAATAGATGCACAGAAACACTGTTGCTACACGGGTATAGCTTTTTACCATTTCCAGACATTTTGTTACTTGATTTTTAGCCCATTTCCTTAATGATACCACTTGAAAGGAAAGGGAGCTTAAGAATGGCAGACTGACGTGGGAAGGCTCAGGTAGTCATCACAGATCTCTTGACAACATCATGCCTACAAATAATGACCATCCTTTGAGTGCCCAAAAAACACAAAAGCTAATAATATCCTATGGAAGGCGAAGATAGATCTTGGTACCAGGGAGATAAAAGCAAAAAAAATTGTTGGTAAAAACAAACCAGGAACTGGGAGGAAGGGGAAATTGGGGAGTTGCTCTTCAAGGTATATGAAGTTTCTGTTATGCAAGATGAATAATTCTAGAGACCTGCTGTGCAATATTAAGCTTGCAGTGAACAGTACTGTACTGTACACTTAAACATTTAAGAGGGTTGGTCTCATGTTCTTACCACAGTAATAAAAAAAAGATATAAAGGGAAGCAGCACTGTTTTGGGGAGGGTTTGTTTTGTTGTTACCATACTGTATCTCTTTGATGCCATAGAGCTATTTTATTAAAGATATTTGAAGGTTAATTGGTCTCTGCTCCCCACCCTCTGAAAGTAATAAAATAGAAAAGTAAGGAGCAATAAGGAAAACTGATAAGTTTTATCATTAGAGAGATATATTTACAGATACGAGGACAGAACATTCTTCAACTTCATGAAAATAATAGGAAATACAGGCTCCAGTACCCGTTTCTGGAAACTCTAAATTCTGAATCAGAATTGTAATAATCTATCAAACTATGGAGAGAATAATGCCACTACAAGTGGAAAGCTTATCACAGTGACGAGGTGTTGGGACAGGTGTTTGAGAGATTAAATACAGGCTGCATATAAACTAAAAGACACTAGCCATGCTTTTTGTAAAAGCATATTAGCTTTCATTTTAGTAATTTCTGGGTTTGTTTTCATTAGCCTGCTACTCTTGCAGACCAGAGATCAAATATACTACATTTTTAAATCTATCAAAAAGCGTGCCTGTTTTTAATGAACCTAAAGGTAAACAGTTGAACGGTGTTAAGTTTCATCTTTTCTCATTTCCATCTTTAAAAACATGAGATTGTTTTGTCTTATATAAATGAATTCACCAGAAGTAACATTTCTCTAAGCTGATGCTACTGGTGCAGAACAAAAATGTAGCCTAAAGAGACAAACATTGGCCAAATACAGAAATTACATTCATTGAGAATTTATTTGGAAGTAAAGGAAGCTAATTTGGGGATCCTTGTAATTAGTGACATCTGAATTAAAGGGAAAATATGATAGATTAAGGTTCCAGATGCTGGCTGAAGAGCCCTAGTGAGCTGAAATGGAAAATGAACAGTGAGAGGGCTTGGGAGAAACTTTATATAATTGTGATTATCAACATCTCTGTGACAGATTTACAGCTTGCAAATAACTTCCCTTTATCATCTGTGACTTTTTTTCAGAGCAACCTCTTGTAGTTTTTTCATTATTATTCCATTCGATTTATGTAACCAGTGTATTGAATGGGCTAAATTTGGTGGAGCGTGAGTAGCAACAACTTAATTTTTATCCCTGTGTTACTCTCAGACATGCTCCAGGATTCACCTTCTGTATGCTTTGAAGACATCTTGGCAGAAACCATGGCTCTTCTGGTCGTTGTTAGGCATTAAGTAACATGTTCAGGTATTACCATTTTCAGACAGGTTTAAATAAAAACTTAAGCCTTTTCAAAACTTGTTCCTTTTCTTCCAGCTCATCCAGAAACCTGCAGGAGGGGAAAAGGTGCTGTATTCTGTTCTGTTCACTCCCCTTCTTTCGTCTGTTCGTATACTTATTCTACCACTTTTGGGTAGGGTTGAGCTTGGAAGGAGGGGAAAAGGTGAAGGGCCACCATGTTTCTGTGCGTAGGGGCTCTTTGTAGTCCTCTCACTTAGCAAATGCCTTTTGTTACGGCACACGTCCACGTCGAAATTTGCTCTAGTGCGGCTCCCCCTGCTGCCAGGAGCTTGGGACATCACACTACTCCGTCCTAGAATGATGCATCCTGTAGCTGCCCTCTTCCTCTTCCCTGAGCTACTGACTTAATAATATTACCCACATAGCCTCTTCCTGCTTGCATTTAATCTCCTTAGCAGATGGCTCCAATGTGGTAGAAGCTCCTTGAAGACAGGGACTGTGTATTGTACCTCCTGGTTTCTGTCTAGCACCAGCTGCAGGAATATGGACAAATAGTGCTTAGTAATCTACATGTCTACCCATTAGAGTGTGAAAAATACAGTCTCCCAGTAGGTTCCACGGTATAACACCTGAGCCAGCACCGCTTATAATCAGAATGTCGAGTCCTGTTTTCCCATCCCCAGCTTCCATTTTTCTAGAAATTCCTTGGAAAACATGCTCTGAAGAGCCAGTTCTTCTGCTTGTGTGTGCTGAGTGGCAACTGGAATTCAGGATCACTTCCCACTCTTGCTTACCCTGGCTTTCCTGAGATGGGGGACCTTCTGGGTAAACAAGACCACTTCCCCAGGGAGACACAGGGACAAGTATATTTTTAATAGAATCAATATATGATTCCTTGGTTTGTAAGTACTCATTCCTAAAGCTCTTCTTTCTAGAAAAGAGCCTGCTATATGCAAGTGCTTTCTCAACTCCCTTTTCACAGGCTCTCTTCTTTGACTTTGCAAAGGAAAGGCACATCTCTCAACCAACTTGAGTCTTAACCATGATTCTTGTCCTAGAGTGCAAAAACCTCCAGGTCACCATTCAAAAGGAAAATTTGTGATGTGTTTTGAGAAAGTGATAGACAAATGATGTCATAAATCCTTCTGTAAATTAGGTGGCTTGTACTTCTTTGCTTTCAATAAAGAGGAAGGATGTGTTTTCAACTGCTAAATGATTGAAAAATAATTTTTGCTTATCAGTCACTGTATTTGGTGACATTTCAGTAGAAAATAATTAAGCAAGTTAATGGAAATTGCTATAATAATGTTTACTAATTTTTTGTACCTATAATAGGAAAACAAAATCCTAGCAATTGATCAGTTGAGATCGATGATGAACTCAATCTAGAATTAAGTAGTAGTCACCTTTTAGACACATTAACTAATTGGAGGGGGGAGAAAAGCACTGTCCATTTCAATAAGAGACGCATATCAAAAAAATTTTTTTATATTTACTATGAATCACTTGTCATATTTATTTTTGGATCATTTGAATACTGTTAGTGATTATAATAAAAACTAAATACTGAAGGAATTTTATTTCCTAGTTTTTGATTTGGTTTTTGACAAATAACTGTATATATTTAAGGTTTAAAACATGCTTTGGTATGTGTTATGAAATGATTATCGCAGTCAAAGTAATTAACCTGTCTTTCGCATCCCACAGTTACCTTTTGTGTATATGTGATGCGATTGAGATCTACTTATACTCTTTTAGCAAATTTTAAGTATATAATACATTACAAACTATATGTCTATAGTCACCATATTGTAATTAGTTCTTGAGAATTTACTCATAAATGACACCTTGTACCCTTTGATTAATATCTCCCCATTCCTTCCACCCTACAGCTTCTGATAACCACCATTCTCATGCTGTTACTATGAGTTTGACTTTTTTTTTTTTTTTTTTTAGATTCCATACATAAGCTAGACCATGCAGTATTTATCTTTCTGCATATGGCTTATTTCACTTGACATAATACCCTCCAGGTACATACATGTTGTTGCAAATGACAGGACTTTCTTCTCTTTGAAGGCTGCATGATACTCCATTGTGTGTATATACCACATTTTCTTTAGCCATTCTATTCTTCATGAGTACTCAAGTTGTTTCCATATTTTAGCTACTGTGAAGAATACTGTAGTGAACATAGGAATGCAGATATCTCTTCAAAATAATGTTCTTATTTCCTTTAGATATATACTCAGGAGTGCAATTGATGGATCATATGGTAGTTCTATTTTTAATTTTTTGAGGAAACACCACACTGTTTTCCGTAATGGTTGTGCCAATTTATGTTCTCACTAAAATGCAAATGTTTCTCACATCCTCACCAATACTTATCTTTTGACTTTCTGGTAATAGCCATCCTAACAGATGTGAGGTAGTATCTCGTGGTTTTGATTTGCATTTCCCTGATGATGAGTGATACTGAGCATCTCTTCATACACTTATTGGCCATTTATAGGTTTTCTTTGGAAGAATGTTCAGTTAATTTACCCATTTTTATTAGGGTTATTTGATTTTTGCTATTGAGTTGTAGGAATTCCTTATATATTTTAGATAGTAATCCTTTATCAGATGTATGCTTTGCAAATATTCCAGAAGTTGCTTTTTCACTTTGTTGATTATTTTCTTTGCTGTGCAAAAGCTTTTTAGTTTGATTTTACCTTTTGTTGCCTGTGTTTCTGGTGTAATCCAAAAAAATCCTTGCCAACACAGGGTGCTTTTCCTCTGTGTTTTCTTTCAGGAGTTGTATGGTTTCAGGAATCATGTTTAAGTCTTTAATTCATTTTGAGTTTTTTTTGTGTAAGATAAGGACCCAGTTTTACTCTTTCACATGTGGGTGTTCAGTTTTCCCAGCGCCATTTATGAAAGAGACTCCATCCTTGCCCCATTGTACATTCCTGGTGCCTTTGATGAAAATCAGTTGAACACACATGCATGGGTTTGTTTCTGGGCTGTGTTTTTTGTTCCTTGGTCTGTGTGTCTTTTTTTCATGGCAGTACCATATTGTTTTGATTACTGTAGCTTTGTAATATTGTTTGAAATCAGGAAGTGTGATGCCTTCAGTTTAGTTCTTCTTTCTCAAGATTGCTTGAGCTGTTCAGCGGTTTTTGTGGTTCCAAACTAATTTTAGAATTTTTTTTCCATTTCTTTGAGAACTGCCATGGGAATTTTGATAGGGATTATATTGACTCTGTTAGAGCACTTTGGGTAGAATAGACATTTTAACAGTAATCTTCTGAATCGTAAACACGGGATATCTTCCAGTTTGTATTTTTGACAGTGCTTTTCATTAACATCTTTATAGTTCTCAGTGTTCAGATCATTCACCTTTTTGGTTAAATTTATTCCTACATATTTTATTCTTCTTGTTGCTGTTGTAAATGGGACCATTTTTTAATGCCTTATGGATAGTTTATTGTTAGTGTATAGAAATGCAAGTGATTTTTGTATGTTGATTTTTGTATCCTGCATCTTTACTGAATTTATTCATTACTTTTAAAAGGTTTTCTTTTTTTAGGTGGAGTCCTTAGGGTTTTCTATATGTAAGATCATGTTTTCTGCAGAGCCAGTTTTATTTCTTCCTTTCTGGTATTCATGCCTCTTTCAGTCTCTTTCTCTTTGTGCCTTTCTTTCTCTCCTTCCTTTCTTCCCTTCTTTTCCTTTCTCCCTCCCTTCCCCTCCTTTCTTCCTTCTTCCTTCCCTTATTTCTCCCTCCCTCTCTTATTTCTTCTTTCCTTCCTTCCTCCCTTCCACTGCTTGATTGCTCCGGCTAGGACTTCCATATTATATTGAATATAAGTGGCAAGAATGAGCACTTTTGCCTTGTTCCTGATCTTTTTTTTTTTTTTAAATATTTTATTTATTTGACAGAGAGAGACACAGCGAGAGCAGGAACACAAGCAGGGGGAGTGGGAGAGGGAGAAGCAGACTTCCCGCTGAGCAGGGAGCCCAGTGCGGGGCTCGATCCCAGGACCCTGGGACCATGACCTGAGCCGAAGGCAGACGCTTAACGACTGAGCCACCCAGGCGCCCTGGCTTGTTCTTGATCTTAGATGAAAGGCTTTGTGTTTTCCACTGTTGAGTGTGATGTTTTATATACTTTTATATTGAGTATATTCCTGAAGGAGATAAATATGTATTTTTATATAGATAGGTATCTTTATAGATACAACATTATACATATTAATATATATTTTCTTTAGAGAGCATTATCAGAGAAACTAAAACATATATAAATTTGGTACAGATAATTATGATAGGGTCCTCAAAACATACTCAGGTATTAAAATATAGTAGAATAAAACGAAGTTTCTGAGAGGGGGAAATGGCATCAAAGTAGAATCTCAAGGTAAATGAAATAATGTCAAATTTCTTTTTTTTTTTTAAAGATGTATTTAGAGTGTGAGTAGGGGAGAGGGGCCGAGGGAGAGGAAGAGAGAGAGAGAGAGAGAGAGAGAGAGAGAGAGAGAGAGAGAGAGAGAGAATCCTCAAGCAGACTTGCAGCTAAGCACAAAGGCCAGACACAGGGCTTGATCTCATGACCTGAGCCAAAATCAAGAGTTGGACTCTTAACTGAGCCACCCAGGCACCCCTCAAATTTCTGTTAAAGAAGAGTTATACAGGTGTTTTTAAAATGGATGGTGGTGGGATTATCTTGCTATGATAGAGTCTATTGAATCCCCTTAAGAATGACATCACAGTTTTTTTTATATATTTTTTAATTAACATAATGTATTATTTGTTTCAGGGGTACGGGTCTGTGGTTCATCAGTCTTTTTTTTTTCTTAAGATTTTATTTATTTATTTGACAGAGATAAGCGAGAAAGGGAACACAAGCAGGGGGAGAGGGAGAGGGAGAAGCAGGCTTCCCGCTGAGCAGGGAGCCCAGTGCGGGGCTCGATCCCAGGACCCTGGGATCATGACCCGAGCCGAAGGCAGACGTTTAACCAGTGGAGCCACCCAGGCACCCCTGTGATTCATCAATCTTACACAATTCACAGCACTCACCATAGCACATAGCCTCCCCAGTGTCCATCACCAGCCACCCCATCCTTCCCACCCCCTCCACTCCAGCAACCCTCAGTTTGTTTCCTGAGATCAATAGTCTCTTATGGTTTGTCCCCCTCTCTGGTTTCATCGTTTCATTTTTCCCCTCCCTTCCCCTATGATCCTCTGTCTTGTTTCTCAAATTCCTCATATCAGTGAGATCATATGATACTTGTCTTTCTCTGATTGACTTACTTCACTTAGCATAATACCCTCTAGCTCCATCCACATCATTGAAAATAGCAAGATTTCATTTTTTTTTTTTAAAGATTTTATTTATTCATTTGACAGGGAGGGACGGTGAGAGAGGGAACACAAGCAGGGCGAGCGGGAGAAGGAGAAGCAGGTTTCCTGCTGGGCAGGGAGCCTGATGCGGGGCTCGATCCCAGCACCCTAGGATCATGACCTGAGCTGAAGGCAGATGCTTAACCGACTGAGCCACCCAGGTGCCCCAAGATTTCATTTTTTGATGGCTGCATAATATTCCATTGTGCGTGCGTGTGTGTGTGTGTGTGTGTGTGTGTGTGTGTGTGTGTGTGTGTGTGTATTCTTTATCCATTTATCTGTTGATGGACATCTAGGCTCTTTCCATAGTTTGGCTATTGTGAACATTGCTGCTATAAAAATGGTGCAAGAATGACATCACAGTTTTCTTTTAAATATCATTGGTTACAGCATACCAGGAATTAGACCCTTTGCAACCCTTAACATTTAAATTTAAAATTTCTAGATGTGAACTTGAAAATGTGTGAAGAGTGTATGTAGGTTTTCAAGCATGCCATGTGTTAGAGTCAGACTCAGTCCTGCGGTCAGAAGATATTACCGTTGCTGTGCTTTAGATGCAAACTACTTAACTCGTGGTCAAAAGAATGCCCTTATTCTTAGCCTCTCCTATCCTTCTATCAAGAATTCAGCTTGGCAGTCTAGGAGAGGTCCCTGGGGCCCCACCTCCACTGCAGCTGCTACAGATCTTCACCCAGACCAAAGCAGTGCCTAAGGGTGTGACATAGGGCCAGTCTTCTCTTGAGACATGTATGCAATGATAACTGCTTGGAAAACTGCTGTGAGGAGAGAACTGGGGTAGCACATACAAAGGATTTGCCAGGATCCTTGGAACAATCAATGAATAAAGAATGATGATGATGATATCAAGAAGTAGAAAAGATGTTTTAGGAAACCTAATTGAATAGTATTTAATGTGAAGTGGTAAATAAGTTTCAGAAATGACCAGAATTTGTAATCATTAGACATAGAAAGACCTATATTGGGAGTAAGAGTTAAGGAGGTAGAGTTTTTAAAGAATTCAGATTTCAAGATTTTAAAATGGTACTTTCAGAGTGATTATAGTGGGCATCTATCAGGACAACATGGTTTTAAGGAAAAGAATGAAACAGACTGGAATATAAATCCCAGCTTTGCCACAGATGCTAGTTATAGGTGTGATAATTTTTTGACAAACCCATGTTATCATGGCTAGTTGATTGTCTTTCATTGTGTGCCTTTATTGGTGAAATGGGACAATATGGTTGGTATCGAGGATTGTATTGTGAATTGAGATAATGTGTGTGGGAACACTCAATTGCATTCTTCTGCTTTTACCTCTCTCCATATGCTATTTTTTTCTTTTAGCCTTTGTTTTGTATGTTTGTCACTGAATTTTTTAATGTTTCTTTCTTTAAAATGTGTACGTGTTCTCTTAGCATCCTGTTTTTAAAGTCCAGAGAATTACGGAAGGGGGCTCACATTTGATGAAGGATTGAGTGCTCTTGACAACATGAAAGAAATTTATTTTATGAAGTGAAATGGGCTTTTATCTCCAGAGCCCTGCCTGAGATTTTTGGCTGGGTTGTTTTTATTGTCATATAATATTTTTTTGGTAAGAACCCCATAACCATTTTTTTTTAAGATTTGAGAGTTAGTTTCAATCACATGTAGACAGTTTTCAACATGAATAGTGGCCTAGGGTCAGTTATAAAGGGACAGCATTTTTTGGTTGTCATATATTTCCTATCAGCATTGGTTTTGTTTCTAAGTTGATGTCATTGAAGATTTATATCAGCTCTGGTAAAATGCAGCTGTCAGAGGATTGCTAGCCCTGGGCATCAGAGCATTCTGCAATTGTTGACAGTAACCTTGCAGCCATGTCTTCCATGTTGGCACCGTGTTACTACATTATGTGCAGGGCACTCAACTGTGACTTGTACAGGAGCTGCAGAATTGAAATGCAGCTGGGGACTCCCACGACAGGTGACATGTGGATGGGCAAAAGAAAGCATAAGCCTAAATTCAGTGCAACCCTATATTAGTGGGATTGTGTGAGATATGGGGCAATCTGTCTTGGAATCCTTTGTGGGCCCTCAGTGGTGAGAAGGGAAGACAGGAGGTTGTTTCTGTAAATTAGAGTGTTTAAAATGGTCCTCAGTGACCTGGAGATACAACTAAGTAGTGGCCAGAAGGGCCATACTCCACCATGCCTCTACATCAGAGCAGGGTGCTTCCTTTGGCTTCCAAGACCAGTAGAGTTGGGGGAAGGTTTTGCACACAAATTGATCTCGGCACAGTCTTTTTGTATTATAGCATTTTTTTACTTAAACCTAGTGAAATATTAATACAATGTATTATAATGTTTTAAATTTTTATATTCATTCTAATGACTCCTCATTTTGGGATAATATCTATAGCATGTATATTTATGTATATACACATTATATGGATTTTTTTTTCAGCTTGGTAACTGAAATACAATTGCAGTAGTTAGATGAAGACTGACATCCTTCTCAAGTGAGATTTATTCATTATTGTGGTAAGAACACAGCATAGAATCTCCCCTCTTAATAAATTTTAAGTGCACAATACAGTATTTTTTACTGTAAGCAAAATGATTTTCACTAGATCTCTAGAATTTATTCATCTCCTATAACTGAAACTTTTTACTTATTTTATTTAAAGATTGATTTGAGAGTGAGAGGATGTACATGCATGTGGGGCGGGGGCAGTGGGAAAGCTCTACTGCGCATGGAGCCCAACACGGTGCTCCATCTCATGAACCTGAGATCATGACCTGAGCTGGAACCACAAGTCAGATGCTCAACCAGCCGAGCCACCCAGGCGCCCCAGAAACCTTTTACTTCTTTTGAACAGCACTTCCTCACTTCCCCCCCCCCCCCCCCCCAAGTCCTGGCAACCACCATTCGGCTCTATTTGTTCTTTTGTGACTAGCTAATTATATATAGTATAATGCCTTCAAGGTTCATCCCTGTTGTCACATGTGGCAGGATTTCATTCTTGTTTAAGGTGGAGTGATTTTACACACCTTCTTTATCCATTCATCCATTGGTAATGTGTTTCGGTTGTTCCGTATCTTAAATAGTGTCAACAATGCTGCAACGAGCTTGGGAGTACTAATATATCTTTGAGATCCTGATTTCAATTCTTTTAGATATATACCCAGAAGAGGATTGCGCTGGATTGTGTAGTAGTTCAATTTTTTAAATTTTTTGATGAACCTCCATACTGTTGTCCATACTGAATGTTCCATTTTATATTTCCACGAACACTGTTATGAGGGTTTCATTTTCTCCATATCCTGGCTGTTGCTTTGTTAGCTTTTGTTTTTTAGATTAATAGCCATCCTAAGAGGTGTGAGGTAGTCTCTCATCGTGGTTTTGACTTGCATTTCCCTGATGATTACAGATGTTGAGCATCTTTTCATGTGCCTTTGGCCATTTATTTATCTTGTTTGGAGATATGTCTATATAAGTCCTTCACCCATTTTCTAATTTTTTTTTTGGTCTGGGGTTTTTTTGTTTTTGTTTTTGTTTTACTATTGAGTTGTATTTTCTATATGCTTTGGATATTAACCAAAATTATTAATATCAGATAATATTTGCATATATTTTCTCACATTTCATAGGTTGCATTTTCATTCTGTTTGTTTCCTCTGCTGTGCAGAAGGGGTTTTTTTTGTTTGTTTTTATTCTTTTTTTTTGCATTCTACTCCCAAGTATATTTTGAAGAGAAAGTTTGCTTTTCTTTTTTTTTTTTTCTATTAACATATAATGTTAAGATGCTTAACGACTGAGCCACCCAGGCGCCCCAGTATCATATTGTTTTAATTACTATAGGTTTGTAATGTATTTTGAAATCAAGAAGTGTGATACTTTGTTTCTCAAAATTGCTTTGGCTGTTCAGTCTGTAGTGATTCCATTTGATTTTTAGGATTTTTTTTAATTTTTGTAAATGCTGGAATTTTGATAGGAATTACATTGAATTTGTAGTTTGCTTTGGGCAATATGAACAGTCTGAGCAATAATAAATTTTCCAATCCATGAACATGGGGTATCTTTCCATTTAATTATTCTTAAATTCTTAAGTTTTTTCATCAATTTTATGTACTTTTCATTCTATTAGTCTTTACCACCTTGGTTAAGTCTATTCCTAAATTAATATTCTTTTTGATGCTATTGTTAATGGGATTTTTTTTCCTAATTTCCTCTGGATAATTCATTGTTAGCATACAGGAATGCAATTGATTTTTGCATATTCATTTTGTATCCTGCAAATTGATTAAATTTGTTACGGAGTTTTAACAATTTTTTGTGGAATCTTTAGTGTTTTCTACATACAAAATAATATCTGCAAACAGATAATTTTACTTCTTCCATTCTAATTTGTATGCTTTTTAAATTTTTTTTTTTTCATAATTGCTCTGGCTAGTACTTCCAGTACTGTACTGAATAAAGTGCTAAGAGAGAGCATCCTTGCCTTGTTTCTGATCTTAGAAGAAAAGTTTTCTGCTTTTCACCATCAAGTATGGTGTTAGCTGTAGGCTTGTCATATATGGCCAATATTTTATTGAGTTAAATTTCTTTTATACCTAATTTTTTCAGAGATTTTTATCATGAAGGATGTCGAATTTTGTCAAACGCTCTCTGTTGTGATGATCATGTGATTTGTATTGTTCATTCTGTTACTACGGTGTATCCCATTGATTTTCATATGTTGAAGCATTTTTGCATCCCAGGAATAAACTCACTTAGTCATGGTGTATGATCCTTTTAATTATTTTGTTTTGCTGATATTTTGTAGAGGACTTTTGTATCTGTATATGCCAAGGATATTGGCCTATAATTTTTCTTGATATGTCTTTGTCTGGCTTTGGTATCTGGATAATGCTGGCCTTTTAAAATGAGTTTGAAAGTGTCCTCTTCAGGGGCACCTGGGTGGCTCAGTTGGTTAAGCGTCTGACTCTTGATTTCCACTCAGGTCATGATCTCGGGGTCGTGAGACAGAGCCCCACACTGAGTAGGGAATCTGCTTAAGATTCTCTCTCCCTTTCTCCCTCTGCCCTTCCCCCGCCCCCCTCCTGCTCACATGCTCTCACTCTTGAAAAATAGAAAATAAAAGGAAAGTGTTCTCTTCAGTTTTTTGGAAGAGTTTGAGAAGTGATTAGTACTTAATTCTTTCTAAAAATTGTGATTTAATTTACCAGTGAAGCCATCTGATCTTGGGCTTTTCTTTGTTGACAGGTTTTTGATGACTCATTCAATGTCCTTGCTAGTTATAGGCATGATAAGATTTTTTTTTATCTCTTCATCAGTCTTGTATGTTTCTAAGAATTTATCCATTTCTTCTAGGTTATTCCATTTATTGGTATTAATTATTCAGAACAGTCTCTTACATGATTTTATTTATGTGGCGTGAGTTGTAAGGTCTCTTTTGTTTCTGATTTGGAGTCTTCTCTCTCCTGTCCTATCTAGCTAAAGGTTGGACAGTTTGGTTTAGGAAATTTCTGCTCCAACTACAGAAGTGATGTTTCTTTCCCCTACCAAGGCACTTTTATTAATGTATCATGACAGTGACTTTCCTATTTTTTTTTTAAAGATTTTATTTATTTATTTGAGAGAGAGAATGAGAGATAGAGAGCACGAGAGGGAAGAGGGTCAGAGGGAGAAGCAGACTCCCTGCAGAGCAGGGAGCCCGACATGGGACTCGATCCCGGGACTCCAGGATCATGACCCGAGCCGAAGGCAGTCGCTTAACCAACTGAGCCACCCAGGCACCCGACTTTCCTATTTTCAGATATTTTTGTTACTAATTTACTAATGAGTGATTATTTTTAAATTTATATAATTTTTAAAAAAATAATTTTTAAGCCTTCCTGTTTAGAAGAAAGGGGTACATCTATAGTATTGTCAGTTATCAATTGACTTTGACTTTGGCAGAATGAGACTTATTATTCATGGTCGTTGTTCCTACTACATAAAAGTTGAAGAACGCTTTAAGTATAGGAACCCTATTACCTGGAAGATAGGACAGTGTTTTTTCTTAAGTTTTCTTTTGTTTTAAGAAAAGAGTAAGTCTTCTGTAAATTTAAGGGGGGATTTTGGTGGCTTTATTTTTTTGTACTTTAACATCTTCCAAATTAAAACTATAGGCTCTAGAAATATCTCTGCAAGTATAATGACATTAACATCATTTTAAATAGAGTTTTAAAAGTTTGGGCGCCTGGGTGGCTCAGTTGGTTAAACGACTGTCTTCAGCCCAGGTCATGATCCTGGAGTCCCGGGATCGAGTCCTGCATCGGGCTCCCTGCTCAGCGAGGAGCCTGTTTCTCCCTCTAACCCTCCCTCCTCTCATGTACTCTCTCTCTCTCTCTCTTTCTCTCTCTCTCTCTCTCTCTCTCTCATTCTCACTCTCTCAAAATAAATAAATCTTTAAAAAAAAAAAGTTTGGGAGACAAAACCTATTTTTAAATTGTTCTTGGAAAGGCTTCATTGACACAAGACCACCAAAGAAACCACAGTGATGGTAATTTAGCAAAAGAAATAAAAGAAGTATTAGTCAATTTTTAGACAAGAACACTTTTGTTATCTTGGCTCAAATGTCCTTATTATATAAAATGCAAGATGGATTTGTTTGGCAAAGATACCATATCTTTTGGCTTTTATAAAATAGCAAAATTTTACCTGGAGCAAGTTTTTGAAATTCTGACTGTGTTCTTATGTTTAATTTTCCTCTTTTTGCCATAATATAGCTTTGTTGGCAGATGGCAACATTTGGATCATATCAAATTTGGCAAATTCTCATAAGACTCTTCAAAAATTTTAATATTTGCATGTGAAAAGACCACAAGTTTTACATAGCTCTACCAGAATGGTAGAGGCAAAGTCTTCTGCATTTTTCTTATTTTCATACCCTGTATTACTCCACATTTAAATAAGGTAAATGTCTAGGAAGAACGTGAATGTGCATATTGCAAATACAATTTTAGGGATATAGCAGCTTAACCTATCATCTTCCACATTTAAAAACTGTGTTCATAAGGTGGCATCTTGTATTTTTGTTAAAATCAGTAGCTGAAGGTCAATATTCACATCAACATTGAACAACTTTTCCAGTAGATTGCCTTGAAAAATTCAAAACATTTACATCCACTTACTTATTTTACATAGGGGCCAGTGTTTCAGATCACCCCATTCTCCTGCTTTCTGCTCAATAGTGGATTCCAGGTGAAGGCTGCAGAACTAACTTCTAGGAGAGAGACTTGTTATTTAGGAAATTAGGCTCGTGGGGAATAGGGCCACAACAGATGTACATTTTTTAAGTTCACCTCCAAACACCTTCATGTCATAACTATATTTTGGTGGATTTCAGTATTTACGTGAACTCCTTTCTTAAGCACACATCCTACTTACAGTGGGGACTAGAATTATAAATGGCTTAGACTAAGCGACTCAGTTTTTGCGGCAAACTCATTAAAATTGCAGAACTATTTGTGGAAGGGCTCCGAACAGGTTTGTGGACTTAATGCAATTAGTCACTTTTGTGATGAGACTTACTGACAGATGGACCTGTTTCTCCCATACTCAGACAGATTGGTGATTACATTAAAATTTCATCACTAATATTTTCTTGGGCATATCCGTGAATGTTTGGTGGCTTAGTTTTTCAGAGAAGGTCCCCAACCAAGCCAGTGACCTTTGCTGTTGTCCCTCAGTTGGTAGGATCTTTAAAAAGTGAAAGCTTGTTTACACCAAGCTGAGCTTGGCTTTGTTGCTTTGACTCTGTGGGGTTGCTCTTTCTGTTCACAAAGAGGCTAATTGGTTTACTTAGCTACTTTCTGTTGTTTGCCTTGTTTTTTTGCCATCGTGTAGCTTGGGGATGGCTTGGACAAAAAGTGTACATCCATGTTATAATTACTCTTTTCTTAAAACCCGTGCAAAGATGTAATACTCAAACACCACTTTCTTAGAAATTGATCACAATTATTCAGTTTTTATAGCACTACTTATGTAAATTAAGATATATTATCAGAAGGATAATTAATCCAATCTAGAAATATTCATCCATATGGCATGGATGAGCAAGAACTTCACAGTAGAATATAATCACTCTCTTTTAGGAGATAGAAGACAGATAAAATTTATTCTGTACTACTTTAATATGTGAGTAATTCATATTGTATGTGGCATTATTCCTTCTGCAAGAAACTTCTACAGTGGGCCAACACTTGTGATAGAATACAAAGACAAATAGCTTTCAGATTTGGAAGGCTGTTACTGAAAGTAATTCAACAATGGACAGAATCCCCTTTATAATTATCCAGATTGATACTGGATTAGCATAGCCTTCTGTCTGGATATCTTCACTTGGGTATCTTACAGACCCTGAAATTGAATGCATTAAAAATAGAAACACTTACTTTTTACCTTTAACACTCCTCCTGTGTATCATCCCAGTGTGTGGTACCTCCATCTACACAGGTGCCCAAGCCAGAAACTTGGGCATTCAACTTTCCTCCCCTTTCCAGTCCTTATATCTAAATCCTGTCGGTTGTGCCTCCTCAGTGCCCAACAGAACAATTTCCCTTCCCATGCCTTCGTGGTCAGCAGCTTGGTTCAGCCTTTGCTAACTTTATTTCATGAGCCTCTACTCGGTCTCCCTGCCTCCCTGCTTGCCTCCCCTGCATTCCAATTTCTAAAACAGATCAGGTTATGTCATTGCCCTCAACATTTTTTAGTGACTTCCCTTTGCCTTCCCTTTGCCTGACTCTGCGTTTACCTGACTTCCACTTCTCCACCGCGCCCCCTTGCATTTGGCCAGCTACTGTACTTTGAAGCAGGAGCGTGATACTACATTTTTATGGGAGCAGTTTTCATCTGTGGAACTGTCCCCCACATCCTAGGTAAGTTAGCTCCCATAGCCTCTGCCCATACACATATTTAAATGCCCTGAGAAGGAGGAGGTACTGTTTGTGGGGAGAACCAGTATCTGTCCTTGTACGTGGCCTGCCTGCCTTTTGCCCCTACCTGTCTCCCCTAGGGGAGGCTTTAGGGTTCTCTCCTCTCTGAAGCCTTCCTGAGCCCTTGCCCTCACTTTCCCCAGCGGGCTTCCTCAACACCGTGTGTACTTTGTCCCCCAAGCTCTGTATGTTGTAGTTTCCTTTATCCATTGCTGCTCAAAAGCCAGGAGCTCCTTGAAGGCAGAAGCCCGGTCTTGTTCAGCATCGCATCCTCAGTGGCTCTGTGACTGACCTCTGTTTGATGAAACATTTGACCCTTAATAACTGACAATAGTATTCTCTTGAATCTATTAAGCATCACTGAGATTAATTAGTCTGTAGGGAAAATACTGATTAACAAAACTAGATATGCATATGAAACTGTAGATACACGCTGACTAGTCTTCTAGTGTTCATGCATAAGAAAGTTAAACATGAGTCTGGATGTACTAGCAGCTGGGAGCCAGTTGTCACCCTAATTTCCACCCACCATGCAGTTAAATACAATCTGCTAAGTGACATTGTATATTGTCCCCACAGCTTCCTTCCCAAATTGCAAATAATCTAACACTGATACCCCATCTTATACATCCAGAACATTTGTACAGTGACAAAAACAGTGTATATTAAAATCTCCTCTATAAATCACATGCAGTTTCTAGGGGAAAACACCCTTTAAATGTAAGCTGGAACTTTAACATTCCTTAAAGTTATTATTATAATCTAATTTTTTAAAAGGTATTTTTCAAAAATATTTTTGTAACAAAGGTAGGATATTTTTATTTAACCAAATACACAACTGTGCTTGTTTTCACTTAAAAATTTTCCATCCACATTGGTTACTTATTTCACATATGTAAGTATTAACGAGTGACAGCTAAAAATATATACATATAGGTAATTAAGAAAAAGGAAGTTGTAATTCCAAAATAATTAAATATCCAACCAGGCAACTAAACTCTATTTTGTAAACATAGGATTTGGGAGGTCGAAGGACCCAGATAATATTGTCTTCTAAAAACAAATTATTCCCTTTTTTAAAAGAAATGTTAAGATGCCAAGTCTGGCTTTGTCACAAGTTCTGTATGCTTCCATTGAAAAACATGGCAAATGTATCTTCCCTGATTGAACTGGAATACAAAGCCACAGTTAAATGTGATGATTCTTCTGACGCTATAAACGTATCAGACATATTTCATTAACTTAATGTTTGTGAGGTATGAAAAGGGAAATTAGAAGTAAACTACCTTTCTCATCTGAATTAGTTTTGCAATGTGTACAAATAGTCTTTGCCTCAGTATTTCATTTTTTATGCCAGGGAAGACTTTGGTGGATAAAAAGATCAGAGATCTACCTCATAGAGAAAATTATGGTTACTACTTAAGCAGTAGCATTTAATTCTTGTGAAGTATTCTGTAATAATTCTCTACTTAAGCCAGCTGGACACAGGTGCAATGATGGTAGGATAAAAAAAAGTGTACCCAAACAACTGAAAAAAACCCACAAAATAGTTTTATGCAATCACTGCAAAGCTTTACAAAAAATTTAAGTGCTCAAAGATAGATGCTTAATGAATAAATTATTAAGACACACCTGTTACTCATTAACAAATTTTGCCTTAAGAAAGTTCTACTTTTTCACTCTTTGTTGAGACAGGTTGGGTAAGAAATGAATAGTAGTCTCAGGTAAGCACACTTAAAATGTATCCATGTGTTTATCAGCTGTGACAGTTCTCATATGATATTCACTGCTTTAGAATATTAACCACTATAAATATGCTAAAACCACATATGATATTAGTTAAATGCGATGTCATATTTTAAGATACAGAAGTGGCTTTCAGATTCAGGTGATTGCTCTTATTTAACAGTATCCCGCATTCCTTTCCTTGAGTTGGTTGCATTATCCATAAAAACTATTCATGCATAAATATGAAAAATGTTGCCTATGTTTGTGTGTATCGCTGACAGTCTGATCTAGAGCTAATGTACAGGGAACTTGTGCAGTCGTCCCACATGGCAGATTGAAGAAGCACAGTTCCTCATCTGATCCAGTTCCCCTCCTGTATTTAACATAGTAAAATATACTTGTCAAGAAAACTTGGTCATCCAAATACTGTACTCTTCTCTTAGTCCTTTGAGGACTGGTTAGAATAAAGTATATGATGTCATTTATTAAATCATTTTGAGCTCTGCTAAGTGCTGCACAGTTCCTGGGGTTGAAATGATGACTAAAATCAGACATAGCTATGGCCAATGGCACTTGTCTTCTAAAGCAGGGGAGACAGGCATTCATAGCTAAGCATCTAGGAACATATCATTACAAACTGGGTAACTGCTATGAAGGAAATGAATATAATCCTATGCAATCCTATCAGGTGTACGATATGGTGATTCAACACTTCCATACATCACCTGGTAGTGATCATGACGAGAGTACTCCTTAGTCCCCATCATCCCCATCACCTAGTTTAACTCATCCCTCCCACCCACCTCTCCTCTGGTAACCATCAGTTTGTTCTATAGTTAAGAGTCTGTTTCTTGAGTATTGTAACATACACCGGTCATACCCAGAGCCACAGCGGTGGCTGCGGTGAGGGATGAACTGCTTACACAGCTGTAGATAGACAGCTGTAGCTGCTAAGACAGATCCTAAAGGTAGAGAAGTAATACAGGGAGCCTTCCATCTTAAAATGAAGGTCACTCTTCAGCTTTCCTCAGCACGATAGTATTGCATTTCCTACTTCTCCCTTTCCCTACAAGCCTAAGTCCTTAGCGGCTGGAGTCTGTGTTCCTTCATCTTTGTATTCCTCACATTCAGCTCCATGATGGGCACATACTAAGTGCTTATTACAGATCCATTCCAGAGGTTTCACAAGTGAGAACAAGAAATACAGAAAGCATCGTTATTTAAAGGCTCCTTCAAGTGCCAGTGACGTAAATGTTGGAGAAACCCAGATCAAGGCAGCAGTTTCCAGTTCTTTAAAACCCTAACAGGTTTTCTTCTTCTTTTAACTTATGAGTCCCAAAATTATTTTCCAGAATATCAGTGTGAGTATCCTTAAGTTTAAAAATAAGCATGTCTGTGTTGCGTTTATGTTCTAGGGTTATCTCAAAATTTAGTCCCTGGCCATCAGAAGTCTGCAAGCAGGCATTTCTTTTCCTGAATAACATGGGGAGAGGTCTCCTAGGAACCAGGGGCAGCAAGTGCCCACAGTGACTGCTTAGTTTGCGAGGGTTGCTTGACCGGATATCTCCTGAGGCTGTTTGCCCTGTCCCCACTCCGCTGGTGCTCCAGGGGCTGGTGCTCCAGGGGCTGGTGCTCCAGGGGCTGGTGCTCCAGGGGCTGGTGCTCCAGGGGCTGGTTTCAGCCGTCTCCTTGTTTTGCATACTATAGCATCTGCCTGCCTTGTGCCTTTTTTGAGCACCTCCTGCTTTCTGAGATCTTCTCAACCCCCTCAAGGAATGATGTCAAGGAATTCTACCCTCTGGAAATCTCAGATATTTGTGTAATTCAGAAACTTCTCTCCTCCCAAGCTCCTCCTGTGAGGTTGAAAAGTCTTTTTATTTCGCCCAAAGAAACTGTCATTTAGGAAAGAGAAACAGTTTTATCTTCAGGGAGATCCTCAGGAGGACCATTCCTAGGAGAAATGAAGTAAACCAGGATAGATAATTCAGTCTGGTATTCTCTCTAATGCCCCCATGTTACTGCTTTAAGGACCAAGAGTCTTTTACCTTGGGAGAAGCTGGAAACATTGGAGGAGCATTTGCTTTTAAATGTAAGCCATTAAAAATAGATGCACTGACATTATAGTACCTTGGCAATTTCAAGGTCTTCAAATTAGGAAAATAAAGAAGAAAGCATTTTCACACTGTACGTCTGGCCTCCAAGAGCATTAACATGCCTTGAAGTTCTATCAAATTAGAGATTAATTATTGGAATATCTGGTAAAACAAATACTAGTTACAGATGGATTTTCCAATTTACTAGTAACAATATGCTGTACTGATGAGTGATAATTATAATAGTTTGAAACCCTGTATTTTAAATTTCTTAAGTACATTTTATCTTCGAAGGATAATGAATTCTTTCACACTTGAAAGTTTTTTTTTTTTCAGTTCATATAACACAATCACATTTTACTTCTGTGTCAAAAACAAAACAAAACGAAACAAAAACAGGGACAAACCAGGCAGATGTTCTCAAATTACTTAAAGGTTGAGGTTATAACCCTAGGATGAACAAACATACTTTGATAAGTATGTGTAGGTGATTAATTATTGGTTTATTCAATATAGTTGTGCTCATTTCTGCACCAGTACATTTTATTATTTGAACCTCTTTCTAGAGAACTATTGTATAACACACTTCGTGCTTTAAAGTTAATGTAGCTTATATCAGTTATTTTATATTTCTATAAGTGCTTTAAAATCTTGGTTTCCATCTTATAAAAAGTTACACTTTATTGTACTGCCTTGACCAAGTAAAATCGTAATACAAGATATGACAAATGATTCTCTTTAAAATTAGATGCTTCAAGCTAATATCTTTGAACTACCCTGTTATGAAGGAGAGAAAGGAAAATGTTTCTGAGGGATTATATCTTCTATTTTTTTCTGAAACCTGATTTTGTGCTAACATGCTTGCTAGACTTTCCCAGAAGAAAATGGTATAAGTATAATATGATTACTCCGGATATGGAGGTTTAATGGCATGAATACTTCATAAATGAAATACAGACTTTAGAGGATAATTTTAGCCTGTTGTTCTTGAAGCTTTAGCAATCTTTAGAGCAGCAAAATGGGAGCTGTCTCTTTGAAGGGAAACGGAAATGTCTAAGACACAACAAGAAAGAATGAAGTTGAAGCCCCTGGGATTTTTTTCTCTTACTATGAAAGTGATCAGTACCCACCTCAAGCCATCCCCAAATATTTTTTTGCCTTGGGGCACCTGGGTGGCTCAGTCGTTAAGCGTCTGCCTTCGGCTCGGGTCATGATCCCGGGGTCCTGGGATCGAGCCCCGCATCGGGCTCCCTGCTTGGCAGGGAAGCCTGCTTCTCCCTCTCCCACTCCCCCTGCTTGTGTTCCCTCTCTCACTGTGTCTCCCTCTGTCAAATAAATAAATAAAATCTTTAAAAAAAAAAAATTTTTTTTTGCCTTCAAGTGCAAAATACCATCCCAGGATTTCTTCTTTTGCCATGTTGAATAGATAACTTTGTATTGTCTTTCCATCCTAATCAAAAGTTTTAATGTAGCATTTTTGAAAGATATCCCAAAAGTCTAGTGATAAAACTTAGTTTAATTGTAAAGGATATTTTCTAGTTGTTCTGTTCGAATTTGCATCATGTCAGGATTTTAGACTGAATTATTTTTTAAAGGAAGATTAAGGTAATGTGCAAAATACTTAAAATTTAGAGTAACACTGAGGTTATAACTCTCCTTATCCCAGGTTGGTCTCCTTCTAATCCTCTTCTTCTCCCTCTCCGCCCCCCCTCGCTTCAGCACCCCCCCTTCCTCTCTCTCTGTCCTCTTTTTTGTCATGTTTTGCTATTAGTGGAAGCCTCTCTCTTTGTAGTTTCTTACATTGTCTGGATTTTAGTGTTGCCTTTTTATGAAGTTGATTAAGCTTTAATGTTCCCAACTATTATCTTTTCCAGGTACGTATCATTTTGCTTGTGCAGTAAAGCTAAAGTAGTACTACTATGGATACTAATAACTGTAGTCATTCCATGTGCGCTTTCTGTATGATGGGTGCTGTGCCATTATGGGTGTTAACTTAATTGCCTTCATTTACATCTCATCAGTTTTTGTTTTTTTTTTAATTTTTATTGTTATGTTAATCACCATACATTACATCATTAGTTTTGGATGTAGTGTTCCATGATTCATTGTTTGTGCATAACACCCAGTGCTCCGCGCAGAACGTGCCCTCTTTAATACCCATCACCAGGCTAACCCATCCCCCCACCCGCCTCCCCTCTAGAACCCTCAGTTTGTTTTTCAGAGTCCATTGTCTCTCATGGTTCATTTACACCTCATCAGTTTGATGAGGAAACTAGTATGAAGTTATGGTAAAGTTGATCACCCAGGCTCCCTGTGCATGCTGGAATTGGTCTTTGAGTCCAGAAACTGTCTCTGGGGTCCGCCCTGTTTAGCTGTCTCTCCATCACTCTACTCTGCCGTGGGCAAGGGCTCTGGTACTGGTTCTCATTTTTTTTTTTTTTTAATAAATCTGACTCCCCCCACCCCATCTTTACATGAAACTATTTAGAAGAAGGTTATATTTGTGTAGTTAATGTCATTCAGGGTGGCTATCATTGTATAGCTATACAGAATAATTCCTTTGGTTTTGCTGAAAGAATAGAATAGAATACTTTGACCTAAATAACAATGTAATTTGTCAGGTAAATGTTATCTTCATGACCGAGAAAGCCATGCCATGATTTCGTTCATTCACATAGCTATATTGCCTTGGCTATATTACTGACCTCTACGTGGTTCAAATTTGATATCAAATTGAAATTTCAAATATGTTTACGGTATGTCAACAACAGTAATAGCAATAAGTGAAGCAGTTTTTATAAACACTGTTGATCACCCAACTTAAACTAATTTCATTAAATGTATAGGAAATTTATTTTAATAATTATTTTTTTTTGAAATCCTGTATCACATGGGAGACAGTAGGATTTGTACATAGGGTCACTGTTAGAAATTACAATTAATAAAATTTGTTACAGATTGTGAATGCTTATGGAAATCAACCATTACATTTCAAACAGTGGAAGTTTAAAGACATTCTTTGAGAATGACATTTTCTTTAGATAAAATATGTATTTAAAAAACAATTCATGGGGCACATGGGTGGCTCAGTTGGTCAAGCATCCAACTCTTGATTTCAGCTCAGGTTATGATCTCAGGGTCCTAGGATCAAGCCCCAAATTGGGCTTTGCACTCCCTCTCCTCCTGCCTCTCCCCCCACCTGTTGTGCTCTCTCTCTCTCTCTCTCTCTCAAAAAAATGAAATAAATCTTAAAAAGAGGTTCATTTAATATATTTTGTAAATTTAGTCTACATTAGGGTTATCCAGAGAGACAGATATATGTAGATCTAAATATATTCTCTTAAAAAAAAAAAGTATTTAATTATTTGAAAAAGAGATTGGGAGAGAGAAAGCACGAGTGACATGAAGGGCAGAGGGAGAAGCAGACTCCCTGCCAAGCAGGGAGCTTGATGTGGGGCCATCCCACCAAGACCCCAGGATCATGACCTGAGCCGAAGGCAGACCCTTAACCAGCTGAGCCACCCAGGCTCCCCTAGATCTAAATATATTCTATTAAAAACTCTTATGTATATGGAGAGAGAGAGAGAGAGAGTTTTTAAAGAACTTGTTCATGTGATTATGGATGTTGGCAAGTCTGAAATCTGTAGGGCAGGCCAGCAGGCTGAATATTAAGGTAAGAGTTGATGTTACAGTCTTGATCCACAATTCACAGTGCAGAATAGACAGGCTGGAAATTTAAGCAGAATTTTGTTTTTTTGTTTTTTTTTTTATGTTATGTTAATCACCATACTTCATTAGTTTTTGATGTAGTGTTCCATGATTCATTGTTTGTGTATAACACCCAGTGCTCCATTCAGTACATGCCCTCTTCAATACCTATCACCAGGCTAATCCCTACCCCCCTCCCAACTAGAACCCTCAGTTTGTTTCTCAGAGCCCATAGTCTCTCATGGTTCGTCTCCCCCTCCAAAATACCCCCCTTCATTTTTCCCTTCCTACTATCTTCTTTTTTTTAACATGTAATGTATTATTTGTTTCAGAGGTACAGGTCTGTGATTCAATAGTCTTACACAATTTGCAGCGCTCACCATAGCACATACCCTCCCCAATGTCTATCACCCAGCCACCCCATCCCTCCCACCCCCCACCACTCCAGAAATGCTCAGTTTATTTCCTGAGATTAAGAATTCCTCATATCAGTGAGGTCATATGATATATGTCTTTCTCTCATTGACTTATTTCGCTCAGCATAATACCCTCCAGTTCCGTCCATGTTGTTGCAAATGGCAAGGTTTCATTCCTTTTGATGGCTGCATGATATTCCATTATATATTTATACCACATCTTCTTTATCCACTCATCTATTGATCGGACATCCTGGCTCTCTCCATAGTTTGGTTGCTGTGGACATTGCTGCTGTAAACATTGGGGTGCACATACCCCTTCGGATCCCTACATTTGTATCTTTGTGGTAAATACCCAGTAGTGCAATTGCTGGGTCATATGGTAGCTCTGTTTTCAACTTTTTGAGGAACCTCCATACTGTTTTCCAGAGTGGCTACACCAGCTTGCATTCCCACCAACAGTGTAGGAGCGTTCCCCTTTCTCCACATACCTGCCAACATCTGCCGTTTCCTGACTTGTTAATTTTAGCCATGTTGACTGGTGTGAGGTGGTATCTCATTGAGGTTTTGATTTGGATCTCCCTGATGCCGAGCGATGTTGAGCACTTTTTCATGTGTCTGTTGGCCATTTGGATGTCTTCTTTGGAAAAATGTCTGTTCATGTCTTCTGCCCATTTCTTGATCATTTGTTCTTTGGGTGTTGAGTTTGAGAAGTTCTTTATAGATTTTGGATACTAGCCCTTTATCTGATATGTCATTTGCAAATATCTTCTCCCATTCTGTTGGTTTTCTTTTGGATTTTTTGACTGTTTTGCTGTGCAAAAGCTTTTTATCTTGATGAAGTCCCAGTAGTTCATTTTTGCCCTTGCTTCCCTTGCCTTTGGTGATGTTTCTAGGAAGAAGCTGCTGCGGCTGAGGTCCAAGAGGTTGCTGCCTGTGTTCTCCTTTAGGATTTTGATGGACTCCTGTCTCACCTTTAGGTCTTTCAACCATTTTGAGTATTTTTGTGTGTGATGTAAGGAAATGGTCCAGTTTCATTCTTCTGCAAACAGACACACAGATCAGTGGAACAGAATAGACAGCCCAGAAATGGACCCTCAACTCTATGGTCAGCTAATCTTCGACAAAAGCAGGAAAGAATGTCCAATGGAAAAAAGACAGTCTCTTCAACAAATGGTGTTGGGAAAATTGGACAGCCACATGCAGAAGAATACTCAATGTATTTTTAAAGGAAGTTTAAAATCTGTCCTACAGATTATTAAAATTGAACGTGAAGGGTGCTTACAATAAAATTTTGAAATCCTAACAAACTTGGATTTTATATTACAATGAATAATTTTAAAATTTGGACTTTTAGTAGAACAGGGTTCTTTGTGCTGCATTTTATTTACATAGATATGTTTCTTATGAATCAGCTTTTAAAATGACTTAGTATATTCTTTTATATTTAAGAATAGTTTAAAATCTTGGGCTGTCTTAGAGTTCTGTCCTTGGTTGTCTTTTTGTTGTTGTTTTTAAAGAGAGCACATGAGAGCACACACGTATGTGAGTTGGGGGTGGGCGCAGGGCAGAAAGCAAGAGGGAGGGTGAGGATTCCAAGCAGGCTTCATGCCCAGGGCAGAGCCAGACACAGGGCTTGATCTCACGACCCTGAGATCATGACCTGGACTGAAATCAAGAGTTGGACATTTAACGGACCTAGCCACCCAGGTGCCTTTGTAGTAGTTAAAATTGGAAACAACCTTAAGGTCCATCAGGAGAAGAGTGATCAAATAAACTCTGGCACAGCCATACAAGGTGGGGAGGGGAATGCTTTACTGTCTTAAAATTCTGTAAAGTCCATGTATTGATAAGATCAATATGTAGTGTTATGTACAAGCACAAGTTATAGAGCAATTTGAGTATCCCTTTTATTTAAAAATAAATTTAAAAAACTGTGCTTAGGTACACACATACACGCATGGATAGAGATACATATATATGCCTGGATTTGTAAAGATACAAATTCCTACCATCATGGAGTTTTTAATGGACACCTTTCATATGTACATTCATTCTTGTAGTTTCTATTATCACCTCTGTGAATAACTCTCAAATCTGTATCTTTATTTGCAGGCTTGTAGCTAAAGTCCAGACCTGAATTTCCAGCAACTTACTGGAATCAGACTCTTTAGTTTTCAAATAAGTCCCTTCACCTCTTGTAGTTTTGACCATGGTAAATAATGCCACCAGCTGTCCACATTTCCGCAGAAATGTAGTTATCTTCACTGTTCTATCCTTTTTCTTTGGCTTAAATCCATCAGTAATTGATAAACTGATACATTTGGGCCCTGGGAAATGACATAGAAATGTTGAACTTTTTAAATATCAAAAGCTGCTCTTCCAAAAGTGTCTTCTGCTTTAAAAGAGTTTTCCATAAAACTGTCTTAATTGTTCATATTAATAAGCAATGCTGTATTGAAAAGAACTTGTTCAGTGCTTAATATTATTTTTAGAATGCTTTCAATGTTGTGTTTATTTTTACTTACATAACAGATTCTTAGTAATTCTTTTTAAGCTTCTCAATTTTAAGTTACTCAGTTAAGAAGAGATAGCCCTGTATATTTATAATAGTGACATCTTGCATTTACATTGTATATTTTACAAGTCGAATGTACCTGTTTTATATACACATCTGTTTCAGAATAGTTTTAGTGCATTCCTGGCTGTTGTGAGCAGGACAATGACAGAAAAATACCAACAGATACAGGCAAGGGATACAGCTTTTCTTATGCAATTAAAGGCTGCTAAAGCTCCCCTGCATAGAGCTGCATGCACAGGGACACAGCTGTGTGTTCTCAACCAGGCAAGTTGCCCTGGCATCCAGGCCCCAGAAGGGTACACAGCTGCCCATGATTCTGTTTGACACTCCTGAGGATACATAGCATCAGGCCTTTCTGATCAGCTCACTGCATCCCATTCTCAAGCCTTGCTTTTCCTTCTTGGCCCCTCCTGCAGAACTTGTGAAGAGTGTTCATCTACCTTGTCACCAAATATGAGTAATTCAAAGTAATTCAAAGCAATCCTGACGGTTTATCATGAATTAGGTGAATCTAAATCAGTTTGGGGGACAAATCTCCTGTAGGACAGCAGAAAGAGACCTCAGACCTATATGAAATTGATTGCAGAAAACTTGGGAAGAGTTTGACCAAATATCTGATGTTTGAATATTTAAGTTATGAGCCTAAACTTTATTGAGGCAAATATCCTTAGATAAGTGTTACATCATTTTAATCTTAAAATGCCTGCTATGAAAATGATAATCTGTAGTTGGATTGTTAATATTTTTCATGCTACAGTTATTTTAAGAATTTTATTTCTTTCCCTGTAGTTAGATCTTTTTTTTTTTAAAGATTTATTTGAGAGAGAGAGCACAAGCAGGGGGTGCACAGGGAGAGAGAGAGAGAGAAAGAGAATACCAAGCAGACTCCCCGCTGAACACGGAGCTGGACAAGGGGTTCGGTCTCCCACCCTGAGATCACAACCTGAGCCAAAAGCAAGAGTCGGATGCTTAACCAGCTAGGCCACTCAGGTGCCCCTCTAGTTAGATCCTTATTTCATGTTTTCTCTTATAAAATAAATGATGTATTTGGAATTAGATTATTGTTAATTATTTTAATAACTCAATTTTTGTAATAGAATTAATGGTAATTTGGTAAAGAAAACATCATTTAAAATCAATCACTAGGGGCACGTGGGTGGCTCAGTCGTTGGGCATCTGCCTTCAGCTCAGGTCATGATCCCAGGGTCCTGGGATCAAGCCCCGCATCGGGCTCCCTGCTCCGCGGGAAGCCCGCTTCTCCCTCTCCCACTGCCCCTGCTTGTGTTCCCTCTCTTGCTGTGTCTCTCTCTCTCTCTCTCAAATAAATAAAATCTTAAAAAAAAAAAAAGCAATTACTAGATTGAAAATAAGGCAAAACTGTTATTTGTAAGAAGAGTTTATAACTTTCTTGTATACCAGCATCTGTCAGACAATATAAAGGACACAGATTCTTTAGAATTCCAAAATATAAAATACTATGAAATGACTTTAACACAGAATGTGTAGGAACTACATAGTAGAAAAAAGTTTAAGACTTTATCAAAAACTATTAGGATAGATTTTAATAAATGGAGAGAACTCCCTTTTTATTGAATAGAAGTATAGTAAGTTGGAAATGTCTGTTTCCTTCTTGTTCTAACTAGTATCCTAATATCTCATAAAGCCACAAGAATTCAAACAGTATAGCACAGCTCAGGAAATCAATCTTTAGGACAAAGTTCAACATCAAACCCCAGTTTTTATAATACCATAAATATATTTGACTTCTAAACTAAATGAGATCAGGGTAGATGAAAAATTAAGGTAAAATGCCATTTAACATCACTATTAAATTTTAGAAACTTGAAGGTTTAAACAAACATGTTGAAGAAATAAAGTTAATATTTATATAATCTTTGGTTAAGTAAAGACTCCTTAAGCAGGATGTCAAAATCAGAAACTATAAATAAAAGTGCTAGAATGTGGCTATCTAATATTTTTAAACTATACATTTAAAAAAGCCATGAAAAGAGTTAAATAGCAAATAGCCAGCTGTGACAATATTTGCCATATATGGTATCAGAAACAGCACATGTCTTTATCTTTAGAGGTTTTTTTTCAAATCAAAAGAAAGCCTATTAGAAAGCCTAATGTAATATATAAATGGACAACTGTAATAAAAGCAAGTCATAAAAGAAATTCAGATGACTAATAGAGAAAATGCTCAGTCTTAGAAGTAATTTTTAAAAGTGCAGTTTAGAACCCTGTTCAACTCTGTATGATTGGATTTATTATAGTTATGAGTTTGTATGTCTTTCTTCCCTACCAGTCTAAGCTCATCTAGGTCAGGACCTGTTGTCTTGATTTTTTATTACTATTTTTTTAATGCCTGCCCTTTCCCTATATGCCTGTCACATAGTTGGATAAAAGGAAGGAGGGATAGACGAAATAATGTTGAAGTTACATATGCCCTGTTCTTCCGTGCTGGTCATAGATGAGGAATGTAGGTTGAGCCTATTTGTAAGTTTTAACTTCTGTCATCATGTATGCGTTATAGGTTCACAATAACAATTTTGAATCAAGGGATTTGGATGATTTTTGATAACTGTTGCACTGTTAATGATTTTCAACATACTTTGAAACAAACATGCTGGTAATTTTTGAGAATCCTTTTAGGTCTCGGTTTGAATCTAGTTCTATACATACTCTTAAAAGCATGTCAGGAACGCAAGGCAAGGTTCAGAGGGATATATGTTACAGTATGTATTCAGATTATTTGTCATCTATCATCTATTAGAATATAAGTTCCAAAAGAATAGAGACTTTGGTTGCTGACACTAGAGTATTGTCTGGCAAATTTAAAGTACTCAGTAAGTTTTTTGAAAGAAGAGGCCTAGATTGTTTTGTGTCCTTCCCTCACCACCACCTTACATCACACCTAGCCTTATATCACCTTCTTAGCCATCATTTTAAGTAGCAGCAAAATATTCCTTTGTAGGCCACATAATTTACATGATCTTCCCTTCATATTAGATACTTCAGTTGCTTGCTTTTGCTTTTATGCATAATGCTATAGTGAATATGTTCCTGCTTATAGTCTTTCCAGTATTTATGATTATTTTGTTAGGGCAAATTCTTAGAAATAGCCTTACTGGATGAATAGACATGTACATATATTTTGGCTCATGGTACAAATTTCCAGTATACTTAATAGCAAATACATAATTAATGTCAGTTTTTTCAGTTGGTATGTGAACTACTGTATGTTTTCATAGCCAGGAAGTCCTGCTGTCCTCATAAAGGTGCTTTGTAGATTTTATCTTTTGAAAATTTACATTGGAAGTCTGAATTCTCATAAATAATACATTCATAGAAGTAGGAAAAGGCAATGTATTTTGAGTCAAAGTAAATTGACAGCAAGGGTAATGTATTCTTTTATCACATAATACGGAGAAAATAGTGGGAAGATAATAACTGGTATTAATTCCTGAAAGTGTTTAAACATGCCAATTAGGTAGAAAACAAGGAAATATCTTGGTGAATATTGAAAATATTCACCTATTACTTCTTCCCTCCTTCTTTGCCTTTTTGGGGGGTAGGGTGGGAGGGAGGACTTTTGTTTTTAATTCATTTATTATAGAATTCATAAGCATTTTCAAACTATATATCTTTCTAACTTTTAGTTTTTATAAGAGAAATTATCAAGGGGGTGCATTTTGTATTCCAGAATGTCGGGGTTTATAAGGACTATTAAATACCACTATATATTTTTGCACCCCTTTAAATTACACATTTTTGTCAAATATCATAAAAGCTTAGTCCTTTGGCTTTTACAGTTAGGATTTGCTGGTATCCTTGTGCCTTTGCTTCTCCCTGACTGAAAGCATGTTTTTTATTTAATTTTCTCTCCTTTCACAGGAGCTGGCCATTAGTATTCCCTCCCCTTGACTCAGGAGGTCCCAGACCTTGTTAGGTAGACAAATTCTTGTGGATAGCTTACCGGGGCCTGTGATAGTCCTGTAGCCTGCCTTTAGTGGCATAAGTTTTCGGAATGGATATCCCGGATTGCTTTCCAAATTCTAAATTACTAATGTCTTCCTATTAAGTCATCTAGCTCTTTATTTTCTAATAAATTACTGGCTTTACTTGCAATGTGTTGATTAGGTTCCTTGTGTGACTTCTCTAAGCATGTTTTGTACCTTATCACCATTCCTAGCATAGTATTCTCTAATTTTACACAAGTCTAATGGTAGAAAAATAATCATGGCCTTCAGATGATAAAAGATAGTGCATATTCAAAGGCCATGGTTACTATTAAATATTTTTATATCTCCAAATAGAATACCAAAAGTTGACAAAAATATGAAAGGAAGTTGTCAAAATCTCTGATCTTGATGGGAGATGATACTTTTACCTTGCTATATAAAGGATATCAAAAGATCAGTAATGATAAAATAGATTTAAATAGCACAGTTAACAAGCTTGACCTAATGGCCACATATACAACATTGTACCCACAATGGAGAATACTTTTTATTTCCACATACTCATGGAAGAGTTAAAGACCCACATAAACACACACACACACACAAACACACACAGGCCTACATATTTTGGAATATATAAAAGCTAGTTTCAGTTATTTCAGGAGATGAGTATCTTGCAAGTTCTATTATTTAACCCAATGTAATAAGCGTAGGACTTACTTGGAAAAAGTAAAACTTCATTTATAAATTCTAGAAACACCTGTAAACAGCTAAATAATAACAAAAATAATGTAAATTTGTGGGACACTGTACTTAAAGTGGTTAAGGGAAATGTATAACCTGAAATGATTATAATGCTAAGCTTGAATTCTTAGAACAAAAGAAAGACTTAAAATTAATGAGCCGTGCTTTCAAGTTAAAAATGTAAAACAACAGCAGAATTAACACGGATAAATTACAGTGAAATAAAAAAGCAGAGTTTAATGAAATAGAAAACAAGCATGTAACAGAGGAGATCATGAAAGTCAAGCAGTAGTACTTTGAAAAGAATAATAATACAAACCTATATCAGAGTTAAAAATGGAAAAAATACTAGGAATGAAAAAAGATATGTAACTATAGATGCAAAAGATAAGAGGTATTTTACAACTTTGTGCAAATACTTTTGAAAAAGATGAAATAACTTTTTCTAGTAATATATCAAAATCTGTTCAAATAGAAAATTGGAGTAGTTTTATGACTATAACCAGTGAAGAAATAGAATCAGTAGCAAATATCTTCCCACAAAAAAACATTGGACCCAAATAGCTTAATGGGTAAACTCCAAGAACAGATAATTCTTTTTTTTTTTTTTTTTACAGAATCTTCCAGATAATAAAAATGTGGCACTGTTCAACTCATCAAAAAGGCTAGCATAACAAAAACAGGACAATGCAAGAATATAAATCTACAAGAAAAAAAAAAAGGAAATCTGCAGGCTAGTCTCAATCATGAATATTGATACAAAATGCCAAACTACAGCATTCTAAATCTGTTTTGTTTTTTTTAAGGAAATAGGTTTATCTTTGAAAAGCAAGAAAATGCTAAACCACCACAATTACTAATCATCACAGTAGGTACAGGAAAAAAGTTTAATAGAGCATTCATTTCTGGATTACAGATAGGTAGGATCCTTCTATGATCTATATCTGATAGCTCTGATATATCTATGACCATCCATAAAATGTACCTGCATCTGTGATAGAAAATCCAGGACATAACTGATACACCATAATATATATCACATATCTGATATATGTGTATAAAACGCATACTCTGATTTATTTGTGGTTATCTAATGAACTCAGAAGAGAATTTCCTTTACCCATGAAAGACCGGCTATAAGATACCTGGAGCAATGATCACCTCTAGAGGTAAAATGCTAAAAATACTCCCTTTAAAAAGAAATTTAAGACAATAATAAATATAGACCCCAGAATCCTACCTACTCTGGTGTTAGTGTGGGCTTGGGATGAGAGGAAGATGTGACCAGGGTAGGGCACAAAGAGGACTCTTCTGATATACTGGTATATTCTCCCTCTTAACTTGAGTGGTGGGAATGCTGATTTTTATTCTTTAAACTGTATCTCATTTTTGGACACTTAAGATATGATTTACATAATAAAATGTGTTTAGTGAGTAGATGAGAGATGTCTAGTGAATAAAGATTTAGAGATGTAGGGGTGGAAAACTTTTCCTTCTAGTTTCTTTGGCTGGTCTAATAATTGACATAAGGCAGATTAACAGGAGAAAAACGAATTTAATTTGTATGTATATGAAATATGAGACTCAAAGAAGTGACCAAGGGGGCAGCTTTTATATTTCTTAGACAAACAATAAATTTGTGAAGAATCGACAGAGAAGTTTGAGCTCTGGGGATGTTAAGTTAGTAAAGAAGTAATGAGGTTTGTTTATACAGTCTCCTTGGCCCTAAATTCCCTGTTTCTGGTAATAAGGATATTTTCTACTACGGGTGACCGGGGAGGGTATCTTTCATGTGGGAGATGTATTTCCTGCTTTCAGGGGCACAATGGAGGAGTCAGAGTATCCTTGTTGCACTTAAGTAACTTTAATTCAAGATAATGTGCCAAAATGGCATATATTGGAGTGGCCTGTCCTGAACCCTCAAAGAATAGTTGTTGAAGATGTGTGTTTATGAAGGATCTGAAGTAAAAGGCAATTTTCTGGGAGTTCCCAGGGTCATGAGTGAGCACAGTTCTTTACATATGCATTGTTGTTTATTTGTCTTATTCTAACAGAATTGGCAGCGCCTTTCCCTTCACGTATCATCCTTGTGCAGGGCCATGCTAATCTTGTATTGTTCCAATTTTAATATATGTGCTGCCAAAGCGAGCATGCATTTCCCTTCATGTAAAGTGGCAAGGAGATGGGGTTAAAAGATGAAATTCATCAAGTCCCCCAGTGATGGTTAATGTGGTCGTCAGTATATTTCTCTTTGGAGAACGGCATGTTGCTGTAGATGGGAAATTACAAACAATTGTATAAAACAGGATAAGTACTTTTGAGGGATTTTGACATTAGAGGAAAAAAACAAATTTTTATGAGGAGAATTAGTTTAAAAGATGAACAAATTCTATATAAACCTGTTAGGCTGTGTCTACATGGCTACTACAAATCTTTGATTTCAATTGTAACAAAAATGTCTCGAAGGATTAGTTTTCCACATTTAATCACAGGACACCAAATAAAGACGAATATGTCCTGGGAATCTACTCCAGAGTTGTCATCTGGATGGCCTTGACCACTCAAGGCTGAAGATCTCACACACGAGATTGAGAATTTTTCTCCCTTATTTTGGTTCTGAATCCCTTTTCATTTTTAGTCTTAATTTAGCTCTACTTTATCTCAGGCCATCTTAATTCTATGAAATGGCAAAAAATTCTTTGCTGACCCCTTTCTAGAAGTCTAAATAAAAATTAAGCTGCTTTTCCATCCTAATTGAATCTGTCCTTTTCCTCTAGCATAGGACTTGAATTTCGGAGAACAAGTGGCGTCTGGATATGGGTTTCTGCGGTCACTGAAGTGGCCTCTGCTTTACTGTACACATATTATGGTGTTATCACTGCTGTGGTTGCAGAGGAAGACGGCACAGTTATTCCGTTTTTATTAGACTTTCCTCCATTTTTTTGTATTTCCCAAGCTTTCTGAATATGGTTTATAAAACAAAGTTCAGATAATGCCTTGAGAAGGGTAAATTTTTTTTTTTAAAACAATAAAAGAAAATCTGTATTTTTCTATGGCGATTTACTTGTAGCAGGGATCCTTATTTTGTTAAATCTCACTTTTGTGAGTTTTTCTCAATGGCATTTTCTTCCTGCTATGCTGTGTCTCGTGTCTATGATCTCAGAGTTATGAGAAATATTGATAAGATTTTTTAATACCAGGTGTGTGCCAGTTGACTTTGTAAATACGCTATGATGAATTGGTGTGTGGCAAAGCTGAGATGCCACTAATTAAAAGATAAGCCAAGAAAAATGTTATTTTGTTATGATGATTTGAAAAGCCAGATGTCGACAGACTTACTCCATTCCTAGGAGAGTGTGTTGGGAAATTAACTGCAAAACGTTCATATTTTTACAATGCTTATTTCTTTCCTTTTGATAGGAGCTTTTAAAAATCATATAAAGTAATAGACTTGAGATAATTACCTCCACTTTTTAAAATATAAAATATCTAGTAAAGACTTTCCAAGAAGTGATAGGGTAAAGTCTTCATGCAACAAAAGGTTTCCATGAAACTGTCTTTTATATAAAGAAACTTTTAGCGATTTCTCTCTAGGCTTCCATAATAATGGGGTTATAATTTGTATTTGAATAAACAGTAGATTTCAGTGACTACGTATATAATGCTTTACCTTAACCTAAATTCTCATTGTACACTGTCCTTTATACTCTAATGTGCTAATTTTTGGAACAGCTTTGGAATTATTATAAGCTGTAAAACTTATTGTTATTTTTCTTCTTGACTGTGCCATCTGTCAGAAACAAAATCAAAGATAAAAATCTCATTGAGCCACAAAAGATTCTGTATGGCTTAATGGGCCTTCTAAGGAGATACATCTGTTTGGGAAAAATGCTGCATTTTAAAGAAAATCTTTGTGACTTTGTTGCAGATGGGGAACTCAAGGTGATTTCACCACCACCCATCCTCGGCCTGTGGTCAAAGTGAAACTCTTCACGGAAAGCACTGGGGTCCTGGCCCTTGAAGATAAAGAACTGGGAAGGGTGAGTCGTACTCAGCCCTGTGTGTTCAAGGTCACACATTTTTACTTCTTTTGATTCACAGTTAAAGTAGACCAGGTTGTAGCGTGTGAACTTTCTGTTCATAAACTACGTAAAATAATTTATTTGTACTTTTCCACGGTCCCGGATTACAGCTCCAATTTATTGAACATAATTGTCAATGACTTAGAAAGTAGTGTGATGGGCTTTGGGTATGTAAAGGATGCGTATACTAAGATCATAGGGACCTGTTTTTCTTACACATGTACTGCTCGGTGGATGTGAATGGTACAGGCCAACTTGTCCTTCTTGGTGAGAAGTAATTCTCATTTAAACATTTCTGTCCATGAGTTAAAAGCAGTATCTTGATCTTTGAGGTCATCTGTTTAGGTCCATTATGATTTGACTGATTAGAATATCTAAGGCTACTTCTCTCTTACCACTCCTGCTTTCCCTGTGAGAAGCTCTTTTTCACACATCTTTTAACACTGAATTTTTTATCCTGTACTTACCTCATACCTGGAATATATTTATCCTCTAATACTAGTGTCTTTCCACTATACTCAGCTTCTTCTGGCAGTTAAAAGCATTAAGATTAGGGTAGATTTGTGATCTTAACACCTCTCTGTGTGAAAGATTATCTGCAGTCTCATTTATAAAGTAGATGGGCTTCAGTGAGTAGGCTATAAAGTTATCTTCTGTAACGTGGATCTCTCTTCCCCAGACCTGAAGACTGAATTGATAGGTATTTTCCAGAGATTAAAGCCTTCCAAAAATCTTCCTTGAAAATTTCTGGTGATGATTGACAGCTTGTGTGGTGCTAGATTTTGAAGGATACTGGGATCATTGGGTATATTGGAATTTTTTTTCTCCAAAGTTGTGATTTCTATTCATTTCAAATCCTTCTCTTCTGTCTCCTTTAGAGTTTTTCCATTTCTAGGGATTTTGTGAATCCGTACCCACACTCCAGAAATTGAGAGTCAGCAATCACATTCCCAATTTCGTCCTCTGTTTCCTTATTAAATGTATTTGTTAAGACTTAAAAGCTAAGCCATACCATTCATTCATGTGCCTACATATTTGTGCACTGATTCATCCAACAAAAGTGTAGAGGTAGCGTAATCTCACAGAAGAGCCCTGGAGATTACATTTGGTCTTACGGATTGATGAATCAGAATTTTTCATTTAAACTATTATTATGTTATTTTTACCCTATTTCCTTTATAACTATTTTGTACTGTCTAATAGCAGCCATTTTAAGTCTAAAGCTATAATGTAATTCTTTCGGTATTTTTAATTCATTTCTCCACTGGCCATATATATATTTAAGCAGGTTTTATTTTTTTTTATTTTTTTAAATATTTATTTATTTGACAGAGAGGGAACACAAGCAGGGGGGGTGGGAGAGGGAGAAGCAGGCTTCCCGTGGAACAGGGAGCCCGATGCAGGGCTCGATCCCAGGACCCTGGGATCATGACCTGAGCAGGAGGCAGACACTTAACGACTGAGCCACCCAGGCGCCCCTAAGCAGGTTTTAAATTGGGTATGTAAGTGGTATATTTTCCTGTCAGTTGTATGTCTGAGAAAGGCCTCATACCCCTTTGCTCCCTTCATATAAGACCACTTTTCTTTCCGTATAAGAGTTTCTGAACCCCAGCACTATTGATATTTTGAGCAGGAAAATGCTTTGTTGTTAGGAGCTTTTCTGTACACTTTAGTTAGCAGCATCCATAGCCTCTGTCAGATGCCAGTAGTTCACCCAGTCTTAAATCAAGATGATCAAAAATGTCTCCAGACATTGCTAAATGTCCCCTGGGAGCTGAGCAGCATCACCCTACTTAGAGATCCATTGAACTATACTAATGATCTGAGTAGGTTCCATGATTATAATTATGATTTATGTGTTAATGACTTCCAATTTTTTATTTTTCTTTCTTGGAGCTTTGGATTGCATATCCAGCCTGCATACTTGGTATTTCTAGTTGCATTTAACAGTTATCTCAAACTAAATTTTTCTTTTTTTTTTTTTTTAAAGATTTTATTTATTTATTTGAGAGAGAGAGAATGAGAGATAGCACGAGAGGGAAGAGGGTCAGAGGGAGAAGCAGACTCCCTGCTGAGCAGGGAGCCCGATGCGGGACTCGATCCCGGGACTCCAGGATCATGACCTGAGCCGAAGGCAGTTGCTTAACCAACTGAGCCACCCAGGCGCCCTCAAACTAAATTTTTCTAAAATAGAACTTAATGATTAGCACCCCCATAAAGTCAGAGAGGCAGTTTTCAAGCCAGTGACCTTGACATATAATACTCCTGTCTATTTGCAAGTTCTGTCAGCTTTCCCTAAATTTATTCCGAATATATCCACATCTTAATATCTCCTCTGCCCTAGTTCAGGACACCATCCTTCCTCGCTGGTGATAGTTTGCTTTACTGCTGTGCCATTTATCATCTTGTCCCCTCTGATGTAGCTTTCACACTTCAGGCACTATGATCTATTAAAAATTCAAAACAAATCACATCATTCCGCCTTTAAAATCTTCGTGTCTTCTCTTTTATTTGGATTAAAATTCAGACTCCTCATCATAGTGTAGCATGCCCAAGAATGGTTCTCAGGGTGGGACCCTGGATCAGCAACATCCAGGAAAATTGTTAGAAACATCTGGAAAATTGTTAGAAATGCACATTCTCAGAATCTGCTGGACTTGCTCTGCTGGACCAGAAACTCTGAAGGTGATGTGCTGCGGTCTGTTTAACGAGGCCTCCTGGCAATTTCCACACACACCAACATTGAAGTACCCTGCTATAAATGAACTGACCTCTTCCTCTGATTTCATCTCCTGTCACAGCCACCTTGCTTACTATCATCGTTCCTCCATACTCAGCTTTCTTTCTGTTCCTCAAACATACCTGATTCATTCCTGCTTTAAACTTTGGATCTTCAGATGGGTTATAATCTGAGCCCGTGGATGTATACACTGGTGTGCAGAAGACGCTGGTGATCCTCTCTGGGTCATGGAGCTACTAGTAATGTTTGCTATGTATTTATCTACTTTTATACTGAGAAGCAGGAATAGTTTTTTTTTTTTTAATTTGAAGGAAAAGGGCTTACATGATCTGAAATTTAGTCTAAACTTTTATAAATAGATATCTAGAGATCTTAGTTTTAAAGTGAAGTTTTCTAATTAAAATTTTGCATAGCAGTTGAATTCAAAGATGAGCAACACAATCTATAAAATAGATTCATACCACAAGGAGATACCACCACTGTACAGCTGGTAAAATGGCTAAGGTACAAGAAAGCTGACAGTAACAAATGTTGACAAAGATGCAGAACAACAGAAACTTAATCTCTGCTGGTAGAAATGCAAACTATACAGCCACTTTGGGAATACAATTTGCCAGGTTTGTTTTTTTTTTTGTTTTTTTTTTTGTTTTTTTTTTTTAAGTGAAACATAGACATGCCATATCACCCAGCAGTTTCCCTCTTAGGTATTTACACAAGGGTTTATTAGTAAATATATGGGAATGTTTATAACAGCTTTATTCGTAATCACTAAAAACTGGAGGAGTAAGAGGTCCTTCAACAGAGGAATGGATAAACTGTGGTACCTCCATAATAAACTTAACTCATGCAACAACATAGATGAAACTTAAATGCAAGGGAAAGAAATCGGATCGCTCGCCCCATTTAATGCTCTTTGAGAATGGTAGTAACATTTCATGGTGAGACAGAAAAGTGAGAATCCGATTAAGACCACTCAGCAAGTGCAAGAGTCAGTGTTTGAACTTGGGTGGTTTGACCCCAAAACCTATGTTCTAAATCATTAAGTGGAACACCTGATAAGATGAAGAAATTTGGCAGTATTTTACAAATTATGGTATGAGTGTGGGCCAATTTAATTTCATGGCTTAATGCAAGAATGAGATATTATTTAAGCTAATGTCATTTTATGCATAGTTCTTTAATACATTTTATATCATTTTATGCCATGGGTTTGCTTCTTATTACAGTACTCTCTGGCTGCGCTTTTATATGTGACAGTGATTCTCAACCCTGTGTGTGCATAAGAACCCCCTTAGGGAGTGCATGATGTGAGCCCACACTTTTCTTTTGGTTGGTTTGGGGTGAGTCCAGACAGTATTTTAAGCACTTCTCAGGAGATAGTATGTGCATATAAGGTTGAGAAGCACTGGTGCAAAAAGTATCACTGGGCAACCAGGGTTGAGAACTAGTAAGTCCTAGGGGTAAGAAAAAGTCTATAGGGGTGCCTGGGTGGCTCAGTTGGTTAAGTGACTGCCTTCGGCTCAGGTCATGATCCTGGAGTCCCAGGATTGAGTCCCGCATCGGGCTCCCTGCTCAGCGGGGAGCCTGCTTCTCCCTCTGACCCTCCCCCCCTCATGTACTCTCTCGCTCTCTCTCAAATAAATAAATCTCTTAAAAAAAATCTATAGCATATAGTTTTGCAAAATGATAGTTCAAATTTAAGTAGGCATTGGGCAGTTGAAGGTTAGGTTCTTTGGCAAGTGCTTGTAATGCAGATTTTGTTTGTAGATGGCAGGTGCAAATACCTATTTATGGAAATGGAGGTGGCATATGGAGATTTTTCATCTGAATTGGTGGCCAACCCTCCACCCAGTGCTACTTAGGGAATACCTGGAGGCAAAAATAGCGAATTTTTCATATAATGGGCTTGTTCCAGCAGGCAAATAGTTGACCAGTCAAGCACCCAAAAGTATATAGTTCATCAGTGATATTGTAATAGTACTGGATGGTGACAGATGGTAACTATGCTTGTGGTGAGCACAGCATGAGGTATCAAGTTGTCAAATCACTATGTTTTTACACCTAAAACTAATGTAACATTATGTGTCAACTAGCTCAAATAAAAAAAAATTTAAAGATGATTTTGTCCCTAAGACTTTAAAAGCAAGGCTTACCTAGATAGCCATATAAATTTCTAAATAATTATGTCACAGGACATCTATGTGGACAGTGAGGTTTCCATTGAGTCTTTCAGAATGAATTCTTGCACTCCTTAGTAACTTTTAAACTTGCTGAAAGGTGTTCTTGAGTACAAAATGAATTTTTATTTATTTTTTTAATTCTTAAAGATTTATTTATTTGAGAGAGAGTGAGAACAGAAGCAGAGGGGGGAGCAGAGGGAGAGGAAGAGAGAATCCTCAAGCCGACTCCCCACTGACTGGATTCTGGTGCAGGGCTTGATCTCAGGACCCTGAGAACATGATGAGCTGAAATTAAGAGTTGGATGCTTAACTGACTGAGCCACCCAGGCGCCCCCAAAATGAATTTTTAAAGTTTCCACCTAAGTGGCTTTTTAGTTTTAGAAGCATTGATATAAAGACATTCTAAAGGTTGTTAGAAAAAGCCTAGTGTCTGTTCATACACTTTGAGTTGATGGCCTTGGTACCACATCATCAGTATACATAGGAGGTTGCTGGTTCTTCTGCCTCTCTGAGGATGGAGACTCATACAAATCCAAGAACCTGTTTTCCTTTACAAAGCATTGGAGCCAGATCATTGTTCTTCTAATTTGATTAAATAATATTTTAAGATAGCAAAAGACTTAACAGTTTGCTTACCTCTTAGATATACATTTTGAGAGTAGGAATATTTTTGAAAGTAAGGTTTTCATTTTGTGTATTTCTCTCACTTTTTCTGTTTGAATAGCTCTACTTCTATTTAACATTTCTTGAGATGTTGATACCTCATAATTCACAGTGACAGTCTTCATGCTTGTTTTACAAATACAAATACTATATGGAAACAGCAGCTGGTGGTTGATTTCAGATACATTTTAAATATTAAGGTAAATTAGAACTGCTGAATTGATTACTCTATTAAAGTGAACTATTTCAAGCAGCTTGTAATAGCTTAGTGTAGCGAGTAAAAATTAGCTTATATTTGCCTTTTTCATTGAGTTGTTCTGTTTGCATTATGAAGCATCAAAGGAGATCTATCTGAAGAGTGGTCAGAATATGCATGATTTTTGTTTTTGAAACTTGACAAGAGAGAAGTGATACAGTAGTGTGTTAAAAGGTCTGTCTTGGGAGAGAAATACCGTCAGGAGCTCTAACTGGTCAGTCTAATTTTCTCTCTTGCCCCTCTAGTTTTTCTGGAGCATATCCTTTTCTGTTTTTCTCATTTGTACAGCATTGGGTGAGTTGAATTCTCTAAGTTCTTCATTAATGTTAAAACTTTTAGGAGCTACTTTAATTATTTTAGCCAAACAGTATATTTGATATCCCATATATAACTGGTTAGAACCCGTTGAGCTTAAACATTTCTCTGATTGCCTGGTTTATACACAGTCATCATAGAACTTCTGATTTCAACACACAAAGTAATAAATTAGGAGTAGACTACAGATATTTTGAGTAAGCATCCTAATTTTTCAAAATAAATATGCAGTTAACTTAGTAAAAATGACTTTAGGGTTTTTTCCTTCACTCCAAACAGTTGAAATTTATATTTGAGGATTAAAAAAAAAAGTTTCCAGCATTATACGAATTTGATTCATCTACATATGAATCAAGCATTACAGAAGCTGCTAGCAAAATCATGATATGTATTTTTCTTCACCTTGAGAGCAGAACGTAATATCTAGTTTTATTGAAATTGCCAGCATTGGATGACTGTTATCATGACCAGTGAATTAACATTCTCTACTGCAGAGTGGAATGGAGACTCATTTGGCATTTCATGTGCCTAATTCAACTCACCCTATACTGTGGACTTTAATTTTTGTAGTTTTAGCAAGCAGTGTAGCTTCTCTGAAACTGCAAATCACAGAAAAGATCTCCTTCCTCCTCTAGTCCATTCATATAGCCATTTGTCATAGGACTCTGCTGTCCTATCTCAAGAGCCATGCCAGTGACAAGAGGCAGGACCACAGACAGGTGGAGGACCAGAGATAATTCATACATGACGCACATTCTTTCTAAATACTTTTTCTCGCTGCAATTAATTATGTCTGGCTCATTAATCACATGCTGTGAAGCGTTAGAGAAGACTTATCATTCAGAGTCTGACTTCGAAGGAAGGGAGCCTCCGATAACATGCTTCAGTTGTTAGTGACTCTACCTCAGACCCTTGCTAAGGAGTTGGCTGGCATCTTCAGTGTAGAAGTAAAGGAAAGCATTTTCTTTCTCACATTCAGGAGGGTGAACAGGTTGTAAATAGTCATCTTCCATGGTGGTTCCATGTGGGTGATTATATTAGCAGAAGTTGACATTTCAGTTTCCCCATGGTAATAGAGATCTGCTTCTCTCCCAGAAAGAACAGATAATAGACACATACACTATACTTATCTCTTATTTCTAATAGGTGTGGTGTTATTTCATTATGGTTTTAATTTGCCCTTCTCTAACGACTAATGTAATCATGTTGAACATCTTTTTGCATTCTTATCATCCGTATGTCGTCTTTGATGAATCCACCATTTTTTTTTTTTTTTTTTTTTGAGAGCATGCATGTATGAGCTGGGGGCAGGGCAGAGGGAGAAGCTCCACACCCAACACAGAGCCTGTTCCAGGGCTCAATCTCATGACCCTGAGGTCATGACCTGAGCTGAAATCAAGAGTTGGACGCTTAACCCACTGAGCCACCCAAATGCCCCAATGAATCCCCAATTTTTAATTGAGTTGCTTATTGTTCTTGAGTCTGGAAAGACCATAATAAATTGTTTACATCTCCTTTATCAGAGATATGTTTTGTAAATATTCTCCCAGTCTGTAGTTTGTCTTTTCATTCTGTTAACAGTGTGTTTCAAAGAGCAGGAGTTTTTAATTTTGATGAAGTCCAACTTGTGAATTTGTTTTTATCGCTCATACTTTTGGTGCTGTATCTAAGAAATCTTTGCCTAGCCCAAGGTCAGAATTCTCTGTTTTCTGTTAGAAGTTTTACAGTTTTAGGTTTTTACATTTAGATCTTTGATCCATTTCTAGTTAATTTTTTTTATATCTAGAGCTAGAGCTATGTATAGATTGAAGTCTACTTTATTGATATATGAATATCTGGGTGTTCTAGTACTATTTATTGAAAAAACTTTCTTCACTGAATTTCCTTAGCACTTTTGTTGCAAATCAATTGTATATGTATCTTTGGGTCTATTTCTGGACTCTCTAGTCTGTTCCGTTGATCTGTTTTCCTGTCTTAATGCCAGTGGTGCACTGCTCTGATTAGCTTTATCGTAAGTCTGTGATGTGATATCAAGGACTGGTAATTCTCCAGCTTTGTTTTTGTTTTTTATTCTTCAGTTCCTTTATTCTAAGTTCTTTGCTTTCTCCTATGAATTTTAAAATCGGTTTGTAGCTTTCTATAAAAAATACTCAGTGTTTTTTGACTGATTTCATTGAATCTGTAGATCAGTTTAGGAGTTGATCAACAGTATTGGGTCTTTTGACCCATGAATATAGTATATCCTTCCCTTTTTTTTTTTTAAGTTTTTTTTTTTTTCCTTTTAGAAGTTTTGGCTTTTTTTTTTTTTTTTTTTATTTACCTGATCTGTCATTGAGTATTTCATATTTTTGATGCTATTCTACATTGTATCATTTTGTTTTAATTTTTTAAATTAGATATTGCCAGTATGTTGAAATACAGATGACTTTTCTGTATTGATCTTCTATCCTGCAGTGTTGCTAAACTCACTAGTTGTAGTAGCACTTTGTAGATTGTTTTTCCATAGACAGTATTGTTGTCTAAAAATGCACTTTGTTTTTCCTTTCTAATCTAGGTGGTTTTAATTTCTTTTTGTTGCCTTATTACACCTACTAGAACTTTCAATACAGTGTTGAACAGAAGTAGTGAAAATGGACATCCTTATCTTGTTCTCAATCTCTTGGGGAAAGCATCCAGTCTTTCTTCCACATTAAGTATAATACGAGCTGTGTAGGGTTCTTTGGTGGATCCCCTTCATCAAGTTGATAAAGTTCCTTCTGCTAATTTTTATTTGGGCTGTGATATTTATTATTTCTTTTATGTATCTTGGGTTTAATTTATAATACTTTTTCTATTTCTTGAAAGTGGAAGGCATTGATTTGAGAAAACGGTTTTTTCTAAACTAGGTATTTGGTGCTATAAATGCTCATTTGCTAATTATTGGGCTAGCGGCACCCCACAAATTTTTATCTTTTTCATTTTCATCCTTTTGAAAATACTACATTTTATTTTGATTTTTTTTTCCTTTGGCCATAGGTTATTAAGCATGCGTTATTTAGTTTCCACATATTTTAGAGTTTTTCAGAGTTCTGTTATTAATTTCTAATTGAAGTCTGTTATGATTAGAGAATACACTTAGAGAACTTTGATCCTTTTAACATTTACTGAGGCTTAGTTTATCACCCACAATATGGTCCATCTGGTGAATGTTCTGCATGTATTTATAAAGACGATGTATTCCTCCACTGTTTAATAGGGTGTTTCAAAAAAGTGTAATAGTTCAAATTATTATTCAGATCTGCCATATCTTTATTGGTTTTCTATCTACCTTTTTTTAATCAATTTTTGAGAAATTGGTATCGTCTCTGAGTATAATTTTGGATTTGTTCTGTCATTTTTTTGCTTCTTGTATCTTGAAGATCTGTTGCTAGGTGCATAAATACTAATGATCTCCATGTCCTTTTTATTAATTAACTGCTTTGTCATTATGAAATGACCTTCCTTATCCCCTGTAATACACTTTGCTTTAAAATCTACTTTATCTTAGCCATTCCAGGTTTTTTAAACCAGTGTTAGCATGTTATCTTTTCCATCCTTTAATCTATTTCTTTACTTTTAACATATGTTTATTTAAGCAACATATAACTGGGTCTCTATTTTTTATTCAGATTTATCTGGCAATCTTTTAATCATTATTACGATTTATTGATATGGTTAAGTTTAAATCTATCATTTAGCTATTTGTTCCGTCTCTCCTGTCCTGTATTCCCTTTTTTCTCTTCTTGAGACTAATTGAATGTTTTTATGGTTCCATTTTTTTTCTTTGTTAACTTATTATCAGTAACTTATCCTAGGCATTGCTTTAACTCATCACAGCGTAACTTCAGGTAATATTCGAAGACTGTGTGTCATGTAAGAAACTTACACTAGTGTATTTCCATTTCCTTTTAAAGGGAGGCCTAGGACATAGTATCATTTCACCAACATCTAATAGGTTCTGACCTGCAGTACATGTCCAGTTGTTGGGGAGATGAATGAACATATGAATCTCTTGAACTTTGCCTGATTCAGTTTCATTCCTCCTATGGAAAATTGTGGTAGACAGTAGCATAACTCCCCTTTGTTTGAATGCCCGAGCTTCCTTACCAAGTGATAAACAATTGCAGAATAAGGTATGGTTTAGATCCTACAGGAAGAGTGAGGTTCTAGCCCATGTCTTTTAATACATGGGGGAAGCAGGTTAGAACATCCTCAGGTCCATTACGAACCTCCTCTTACAGTTGCTGCATTAAGAAAGGAAGTTCCTATGCATCTTGGAGCTGTTTGGGGCCACTTAAGAATATTCACCTTCATGGTGTTTAGCACGGGTACAGAAAAGCTAGGTAATTCTATTCCCTACTAGTTATTATTTGTAGTGTTTGAGTCAAAAACAACTTCTTTAGATAAAAGTACAAGCTTCAGATTAATTTTTGAGCACCAGAAACTGAGAAGTTTAAAACCTGTTTCCAGAAGACCTTGACTTGGCTCTTGGCTCTGTAGGACGAGTGGACAAGTCACTTAACTTCTCGTTCTCTGCCCTGACCTTTATTCCCCACCACCCTCTATCTTACTGTATATTGAATGTCTATCAGATATATTTAAGGATGAAGCTGGAGTTACCCAAGTTTAGACATAGTCTGTAACTTCCTCCTTCCCATCCTACTGTTGTATGTTCTGGATTCACAGAAAGAAAATTGACTTGACTCTAAAAATTCTTACAGTCCTTAAATCAATAGATAAATACATGCATATGTATTCTGACAGTATTTAATAACCCAAGCAAGAACAAAGCTACGTTAGTTATTATAATGTTTGTGAAATAATTAAGGGAATAATTTGTTGGATTGAGGAGGAGGGATGTAACATTGAGAGTGTCTATTGTTATCCTGGAGTAATTTTCCTTAGTTATTAATTTAACTTCAGTGTCAAGTTATTTACATAACGAGAGTGATGCCTATCTTTTAAGGGTGATGTGAGAATTAATTTAAATTTCACAAAGCACTTTGGAGGCATTCAGTTGAAAGGTTCTTTATAAATGCCAGGCATTATTATAACAAGACTAGTAAAAAGAAATGTGATAAAGCTACTCATGCAGTATCCTCTCATAGAAACTGTACTGGTAAGGAAATATAAAGGTTACTGCTATTCATAATTTATGGTTGAGGGGAATAGATCAAGAATAATAATGATGGTTTTCTGTCTAGATAAGTCTTAAAAAACACAGATGTAGCTGTTCCAATAAATTGCTCCATCCAAGGAGAAGTAAGAAATTGGCACCTTACAAGCAATAAAAGTGATGTATTAAGATGAATAAAGGCCTGTATCTTTAATTGAGCCATAAAAAACATAGTGACAGCCTTGACTATGTCTTTCAAAATCTTCAACAAAGACTTCGTAATAGAAGAAATTATCCTTGATCATTTGGATATATGAAACTTTAAATTTGTTAGAAATTTATGCATGATGGTCTTCATTCCAGTAACCAAAATAATCATCCTCGTGATTAATCATTTAAAAAGTTTATAGGATAAAGAAAGTCAAAACTTTAACAAAACAAAAAAATTCAGAAGATTTCATAAAAGCAGAATGCTTCAGGAATGTGAGAGAAATAATCACACACAAAAACCTCTTGTTAGCTGGAGTGGTGTGGGGTGGGAGGGATGGGGTGGCTGGGTGATGGACATTGGGGAAGATATATGCTACGGTGAGCGCTGTGAATTGTGTAAGACTGATGAATCACAGATCTGTACTTCTGAAACAAATAACGCAACATATTTTAAGAAAAAAGAAAAAGAAGAAGATAGCAGGAGAGGAAGAATGAAGGGGAGTAAGTCAGAGGGGGAGACGAACCAGGAGAGATGATGGACTCTGAAAAAACAAACTGAGGGTTCTAGAGGGGAGGGGCTGGGGGGATGGGTTAGCCTGGTGATGGGTATTGAGGAGGGCACGTTCTGCATGGAGCACTGGGTGTTATGCACAAACAATGAATCATGGAACAGTACACCAAAACAAATTATGTAATATATGGTGATTAACATAACAATAAAAAATTTAAAAAAAAAACCAACCTCTTGTTAAAGTAACCAGACAAAGCTACTGATAGAAGTCTAAATGTAAAAATACCTTTGAATCACACACTTGGCAGAAGAAATTTAAAAGGTAAGTTTAGGGTTTTTTTTTTTTTTAATCAAATCTCTGCATTTAGTGTTCTTTTGTGATCAAATCTCAGCCTTTATTGTCTCTATTAGTTTCCTGTTGTGACTTTGACAAATTACCAAAAACAATACAAATTTATTGTCTTACATTTGTGGAGATCAGAAGTCCAAAATGAATCTCAGCTAAAATCAAGATGTTGGCAGAGTGGAGTTCCTTTCCAGAGGATCTAAGGGAGAATGCAATTTATTTTTACCTCTTAAGCTTCTAGAGACTGCTTATATTCCTTGGCTCATGGCCCCCTTCCATGTCCAAAGCCATCACTGGCCAGTTGAGCGTTTCTCGCATCTCATGGCTCTGACACCCGCTCTTTTACCTTCTGCTTCCCTAAGAACTCTGGTAGTTGTATTGGGCCCACCTAGATAACCTAGGGTTATCTTCCTATTTTAAGGTTGGCTAAATAGGGATCTGAATTCCACCTGCTACCTCAATTCTCTTTTGCCATATAAGGTAACTATTCATAGTTTCTGGAGATGAGGATGTGTAGAGACATCTTTGGGAAACTTTATCACAGGAATGGAAAGATGAGAGTTTCATAAATGTTTACAGACTGGCAAGTAAATGGCATACAAAATCTGGCCTACAGAATTACTACTGTCATTTTCTGTTACCAAATTTGGCAAGCCCTTTTCTCTTTTCACCTCAGTTAAAGTGTCAATTTTAGGCTTGCATTTTTATTCCTAATTTCTCTGAGCATCTATCTGTCCTGTCAGCCAACCAACAAATACTTGGTAAGTGCCTACTCTAGGATATGAAGGGGAATCATGGTGAAGGAGGGCTTAATTGAAGATACTGGGTTACATTAACCTAGAAGCCACAGATGAGATACTCTACTACACAATGGCTTCTGCCTTCAGGGAGCATAGTCTACTAAATGCACTCTAAGAGCCCCTTCATATAATGGTTCATTATGAAGTAGAGATTTCAGAAAAGATTTAGGAATAATTTATCCACCTTGGTTTTTCTTTTCCATACGCTCTCCTCATCCCCCATCCTGCAAATAACAAGGTTTTTAATCTCTCTCTTTTAACGAGTTAATGTCAGGAAAAAGTACTGAATCAAGATAATACTTTTTTCTTTTATGCTTTTATTTGAAAAGGGCCTTATTAAAAAAAAAAGTATGATGTAGAAGGAAGGAGTTGAATGGTTCTCTGTCAGGCCAAGTACACATTTGGTAAGGGGTTGGGAGTTTGATCAGTTCCATATTGTAAATTCCAGGATTCTTTCCAACTTTGAAAATAAAGGGAGCTGGATTTAGCCTACAGACAATGAGGTTGACGGAAGACTTAATGCTAATCTTTCAGTACACAAAAGAGCATTGTGTTAGTGAGAGTGAGCAGGTGTTCTGTGTTTCAGCTAAGTAGGACAGGAAGCGGTGATATTAAATCGAAGGGGAAATAATTTCGACAAAGCAACCTCGAGTGTATTAAAACACTGGAAAATGTTACTAAGGATGTAGATTTCTCTCAGAAAAGTCTTTTGATTTATATCTTCTCCACACACTAAAAATACAGAGGCTCTGATATTGGAGAAAATATATCCTAGTTATTAACATGTGCTAAATACAAATTTATTGAAATGAAGTAAATTCAGTTAGTCTTTCTCTCAAGGTTATAGCTCTCAGGAAGGTACTTGGTACTTGAAAAGTTCACATTGTGAACCTTAGCTAAAGTGTAAATTCTTAGTCATTATGAATCTTAGCTAAAGTGTAAAATCTCCATCATTTGAAGGAGAAAGATAGAAAAATGTCAGCTGAACCCAGAAAGTCAAGGTCTCTCATAGAGATAGCCCTGCTTATCTGAGATGTTCCCTTACACGTACGTGTCCTTATAGAACTCTATCTCAAGGACATCTGATTGTCAGCAGAAAGGATTTTTAATCACAAATTAAAACATGATTCAAGCTAATAGCATTTTTGCTCTCTTCTTACTCCTTTTCAAAGATGTATTTTTTTTTTTAACGATGTATTTTTAAGGCCAGTTTATCTCTCGGTTGTTAGGACACCTTACCACACCTCTGCTCTGGGATGTATACAGCTAGGTAGAGGGGGATTATTCTTTACTCAGGGGTATAAAAATGTGATTGTTATTTCCTGCCTTAAAAGCATCTTTTAATGGCATGTTATGGGATAGCCTATAAACTGCTTGGCAAAACACGCTCCTCTACAGCTTACTCCCAGTCTTCCTTTCTGCTCTCATCTGTCAGCACAACTTCCCACTTCCTTGCCCTCTGCACCCTCCCTGGTTTATTGCCCCTCCCTTTGCAAACAAGGCTCTTCTAGCCGAAGTGATCTTGCCCAACCTGCCCTATCTTGATCACCTAAGAGTTAAATGAAGTGCTTTCTTCTTCCTCCGATAGATTTGTGTTCTTGAAACTATCACAGTCTGGTCTCACATAACTTGCTGAGATCTTGAGTGATTTCTCTGTTAAACCAAGCAATACCCTTTTCCATTTTTACTGTGCTTACCCTCTCATTTGCCATTTGGCACTGTTGGCCGTTTCCTACTCCCCGAAACACTGTCCACCTTGAATATTGTGCATCACATTCTGGTTTTTCTGCCTCCTTGGCCTCTAGTCTCAATTATAGAGTTCTCTTCCTAATCCTCAAAAGTTTGTGTTTCACCCTTTTTAAAAAAGTGTTATCGGCTGTATTCCCTATGCTGTACTTTTTATCTCTGTCACTTATTTTATAGCTGGAAGTTTGTACCTCGTGATCCCTGTCAGTGATTTTGCCCATATCCCTATCCACCACCCCTTGGCACCAATTCTCCGTATTGTAGAGTCTGGGTTTTTCCTGTTCTTTGTTTTGTTTGTTTTTTAGATTCCACATGTAAGTGAAGTCATAGGGCATTTATCTTCCTCTGACCTATTTCACTCAACATGATTGCTTTTAGGTCCACCCATGTTGTTTGAAAGGGCAAGATCTCATTCATTTTTATGTCTGAGTAATATTCCATTGTGTATATATACCACATCTTCATTCATCTGTTGATGGACACTGGGGTTGCTTTCATATCTTGGCTATTGTAAATAAATGCAGCAAGAAATAGAGGGGTATGTACATCTTCTTGAATTAGTGTTTTTGTTTTCTTTGGATATATACCCAGTAGTGGAATTACTAGATCATATGATAAGTCTATTTTTCATTTTTTGAGGAACTGCCAGTCCTCTTTTCCACAGTGGTTGCACCTACTTACATTCACAGTGCAAGAAGCTTCCCTTTTCTCCGCATCCTTAACCGACATGGATTTTGTATGTTTTTGAGCCTAGTCCTTCTGACAGGTGTGAGGTGATATCTCATTGTGATTTGCATTTGCCTGATGAAGAGTGATGTGAGCATCTTTTCATGTGACTGTTGATGAGATAGAGAATTGACATGGCAGAAGATCTAATGAGCGAGCATTTGTATTGGTTGAAGTCCTTGGCGGGGGCGGCGGGGGGCGGGGAGAGCAATCAATGGAAGCTGCCTGGGGATAGGTTCAGGGAACAAAGAAAGAGCTGACCAGTTAAGCTTGGGGAAGGGCTTGAGAACCAAAGAATATTAGCATATATCTTCAGTATCTTCAGTTAAGCCCTTCTTCACCATGATTCCCCTTCATAGCCTAGAGTAGGCACTTAGCAAGTATTTGTTGGTTGGCTGACAGGATGTGTGTCTTTTTCTAGAGGGCCACTCTTAGGGTGGCTCAGTTCCAACAGCCTCGTGTCTTTGTCTCAGTTTCTTCCCCCTGTCTTGCCTTGTAATTCTTATGGGTTCTTTGAGACTCCCAAGTGGAAGTAATTTCCCTATGCATTCTGTCCTGATTTCTTCCAGAATTGCTGGTTGCACCCATCTTTGAGCTAGAATTTTATCAAGTACGTATCTCTATTTTAATTTAAGACTAAAATGCCATTATTGTGGTCACATACTCTTTTTTTCTTCCTCTACGTTATTTATAGAAATGGGCAATGAATTGCTTACCTAGCCCCAGGGCCTATCTAGCTCCCTTTAGTTGTAGATTTTTTCCCTTTAGTTTTTACATTTTTCAGATCTTTGTTGAAATTGTTCAGAAATTTAGAAGGCCTTAAACGTATAGGTCACAAAGTTAAAATCATGCGAAATGTGCACAAAAGTACATAGCTTGGCTTTAATATATTTTAATAGGAGGAAAACAGTGTAGAGGTGTCAGCTTGTACAAATATATGTTAAGATCCCACGAACCTCATATTATTCTAAACATTATGTATATATGTATATTTACACTTCATTCTTAAGGGTTTCTTTCTGTATATTAAATTTGACAGAATTTTAAACAAAGCCTAAAAAATTTGTTTTTCATTACACCTCTGCAAAGATAGCAAGTAATGTTGACATTTTATTATGAAGACGATAGGTTGGTTTTATATTTAAGGTAAGGAATCATAAAATGTGTCAAGCTAAGTGACAAGACATTTAAAGTGTTGGTGACAAAAATAAGCTAGAAGCAGAAATGTGTATAGAAGTGTTCAGAGAAGTGAATAGCAAAGAATAGGCAACTTTGCTAAATCATAGAAGAAGCTAACTATTTTGTATAGAGCTATAATTTAACTTAGATGTAAACCTGGAATATAGCAGAATCCTTAGTAAATTTTTGTATCTGTTAAATATTTTAATTACTATGCCAAGTCCTATTCAAGTAGAACGGCTTATCTTAAAATTTGTAAGCACTTTCCTGTGAAAGAGCCTGGATGCCAAACTCTGTTAATGTACTACTTAGGGTCCTACTAAATGCTGCAACAAACATTTCACGAGTTCAAAACAGTAACACCTGCGTAACAGTTTGTGATGGGCATTCCTGATAGGTGGGGTACGTTTCCTCCATGCGGTGATTCAGGGCTGTAGTTTCTTCCATTTTATGTTATGGCTCTCATTTCCTAGAGCATTGGAGTTCTCTTCATGTAGCTAGCAGATAAGTAAAAAGGGATGAAGAAGGCATACATGTATCTTCATCATTTTTCCCCAAAGTGATGCTTACCACTTCTCTGCATATTCCATTAGCTAGAACTTTCATATGTCCCTACTTAGATGCAAGAGGAGCTAGAAAATATAATCTCTGGCTGACTAGCTGCTTCTAGCAAGTTCTATGCTAGGGAAAGCACTAATCCTAGTACACAGATGACCGGCATTAGTTGGCCCCCTGTAGCCAAAGATGAGAATAGTTGTGTTCCCCTTCCTTCTATGCGGAAAACACATTCACTTCAACTCCAGGGAATCAACCCAAAGTCTCAGCCAGGCCAGAATCCAGCGTCTCCATCAGGCCCAGCTGGGGCTCTGGTGACCTGTGAGCTGAAGTTCATGTTACCCACCTACTGTCCACCTCCCCTCCCCACCCTGCTCTAGCACCAGTCCAGTCTACAGCAGTGGAACAGGTGCAGGAGAGCTGCCGGCCAAGTAGCCCATTTGGGGAAAAGAAAAAAAAAGTTACAGTGGAAAATCCATAGCAATATTTGTCCAGGGACGGCACTGAATTCCTGTCCTGGCAGTGTTGAGGATCTCTTGATTAGACCCTTGTTCTGCATCTGAAAAAGAACTCCTTTGTCCTTTATTGCTCCTGGCCCTTTGGGGCCTACACATGGGGAGTCGCTGCCTGTCTGTTATCATCTGTGGCAACATCATGTAGAGGGCCATGACCACTTCATGTGTGTGCAATTTGGGGACCTGGAAACTGCCTTACAGTCATTGTTAAGACTAAGTTCAGGGTTTATCCATCAGTACAGTTATTTTACAAACAATGTATTTCATATGTATGGACCTCCGTTTGTTACACGTGTCAGTGTTTGTCCCAAGAAACAGACAGTTCTAGGTCTTTCAAGTCCCGAGAAACAGACAATTCTAGGTCTTTCAAAAGGAAGAAATGTAACACAGGGTATTAGCTTCACATGTGATAGAACAGAACCACCAAAGAAATGACAGTGAGTAAACTCAGACTGACAAAATCAGAAAACTTTGGTACATCTTAGGGATAGAAGTGCAGTAAGAGGAAGTAAGATCGTCAGATAATATCTGAGCTCTTAGCTCTGATAAGAAGAAACTATGGACTCCCTGAGGGATCTGAGCTGTCCGTATTCTTTCACCTTTGAGTGTCCCCACGTAATGGGCCCTCACGTGTTTAATTGAACAGAGTTAAGCAGTAAATCCTTCCACTGACTTAAAAGTACACATTAGGAAACTGAAATGTGGCAGAAATGATGGTATTCAATAGTGAGAGGATCCTTAATTTGTGGATCGGATGCAATTAGTTGTTTGGGGACCTTATTTAGTAACTGTCATCAGCATTTAGAGAATGAGAAAATGGCCAAAGTATTCATTTAAGTATTCTCATCCTGTATTTAAATATTCGTTTAAATATTCTCATCCTCTCATCCTTTTGGAGTTTGGAACGATACCAATTTTTGTGCAAACAAAGAAGGAAGAATTAAAAAGGAATAGAGTCTTTAGGTGGCTCATGCCAAAATAAATTTGGGGGATAAAAGGATGTAGTAGGCAGAACGAGAAAAAGCTTTCCAGAACCGCTAGGGGAATGGCAGCTATATAGCTTCAGAGAGCGAGATGCAGCTCTTAGTCTTTGTTTCTTTTTTGGAATCTTCCCCTAAGTTGATAATAACATTGTTTTGTCTACTGGTTTGAGCCAAAAATTATCACTTTTTTTTTTTTTAACTCTCATTTAAGAAAGAATCTGTAAAATATTCCACTGGATATTTTAGCCGTCAGAAAGGACTAATTCTATAATACCATTTTTTTTAAAATATCACAAATGCCATTTTATGTGTTGCTGGATGTGCCTTTATATGCTCAAGTGTATAGATAAGCTGGATTCACGTCAGCTGTGGCTTTTAGGATAGGCTTGAGAAAAGTCTCAAAATAGTAGTTGCATTTAACAACTTGGAAGTTGAGAATAGTTTAAGTAGCTTTTATGACTGTTGTCTTTCCTAGAGAGAAAAAGAGCTTTGCTTGAAAATTTCTCTCTGAATAGTTCCACTTATCCATGGAAGTGAAGACTTTTGTGTTTTGGCAGAGCATGCCAAATTCAGTTGCCATGTTTTGTTTGTAAGAACATTTTACCATACCTGAGCATGTTTATAATTCTTCCATTTACATAGAAATTTCAGGTTGGTTGACTTTTCACATTGGTATAAAATAAGAGTGGCTTAAAATATACACACTGCATTTCATATCTTTATCCTTCAGAAGATAGTTCTCCCATTTAAAAAACATCAAGGCTTGGATATAGGCCGTGTCTAAATAATGTTATGACTGACTAAAGTGGGGAAAATATATCATTTTATGTACAGGCACTCCTCAGAGTTACTATGAGTTTAGTTCCAGAGTTCTGCAATAAAATGGATATCCTGATAAAGTGAGTCAAATGAGTTTTTTGGTTTCTCAGTGCATATAAAAGTTATGTTTACACTATACTGTATTATGTGTGCAATAACATTGTCTTTAAAAAGTAAGTACCTTAATTAAAAAACACTTATTACTAAAAACGCTAACCATCATCTGAGCTTTCAGGAAATCATAATCTTTTTGCTGGTGAAGGATCCTGCCTTGATGTCGATGATCACTGACTGATCAGGGTGGTGGTTCCTGAAGGTTAGGGTGGCCATGGTAACTTCTTAAATTAAGACCACATGAAGTTGGCTGTTATTGATGGACTCTTCCTTTCACGAACAATTTCTCAAGCATGCGATGCTGTTTGCTAGCATTTTACAAACAGTAGAACTTCCTTCAGAATTAGAATCAATCCTCTCAAACCCTGCCACTGCATTACCAACTAAGTCTGTGTAATATTCTAAAAATTTTGTTGTCAATTCAGCAGTCTTCACAGCATCTTCATCAGGGGTAGATTCCATCTCAGACCACTTCCACAAGAAGTACCTTCTTACCTGCTAAAGGTTACCAGGACGCTGCAGCCCTGTATTGAGTGACTCTGCCTGTCATGTGAACACTTACAGGCCATTGCAGGGTAACTAGTTGGCGGAATTTCAATATTGTTGTAACTCAAGGAATAGTTGTTCAGTCATATCTTCAGGTTCTACTTCTGGTTCTCTTGCTGTTTCCACCACATCTGCACTTACTTCCTCCACTGAAGTTTTGAAACCTCCCAAAATCATCCAGGAGAATTGGAATCCACTTCTTCCAAACTCCTGCTACTGTTGATATTTCGACCTCTTCCTGTGAATCATAAATGTTCTTAATGGCGTCTAGGATGGTGAATCCCTTCCAGAAGGTTTCTCTTTACCTTGCCTAGATTCCTTAAGAGGAGTCATTATCTATGGCAACTTTAGCCTTATGGAATGTGTTTCTTACATAGAACTTCAAAGTGAAAATCACTCCTCGATCCATGGGCCGCAGGATAGACGTTGTGTTAGCAAGCATGGAAAGAACATTAATCTCATTGTAATATTTTGAAAGAAACCTTTTTTTTTTTTTTTCTGAGCAGTAGGCTTCAACAGTGGACTTAAAATAGCCAGTAAACCTTGTTTTAAACAGATGTGCTGTTATCAAGACTTTGTTATTCCATTTATAGAGCTCAAGCAGAGCAGATTTGGTATCATTCTTTAAGGGCCCTAGGATTTTTGGAATGGTAGGTAAATGAGTCTTAGCCTCAATTTAAGGTCAACAGTTACATTAGCCCTTAATAAGAGTCTGTCTGTCCCTTTGATGCTTTGAAGCCAGTGATTGACTTCTCCTCTCTAGCTATGAAAGTCTAAGATGACCTCTTCTTCCAATAGAATACTGTTTGATTGAAAATTGTACATGTACATTGAAAATATGTTGTTTAATGTTGCCACTTTTATTAGTTAGATCTTCAGATAACTTGCTGTGGCTTCTACATCAGCACTAACTGCTTCACCTTGTACTTCTATGTTATGGAGACGGCTTCTTTCCTTAAACCTCATGAACCAGCCTCTGCTAGTTTCAGACTTTCCTTCTGCAGCTTCCTTATCTCTCTCAGCCTTCATAGAATTGAAGAGAGTTAGGGTCTTGCTCTGGATTAAGCCTTGGTTCTAGGGAATATTGTAGCTTATTTGATCTTCTCTCAGCCACTAAAACTTTCTCTGTATTAGCAATAAGGCTGTTTTGCTTTTTATCCCTGATGCATGCACTAGAGTACACTTTTAATTTCCTTCAAGAACTTTCCCTTTGCAATGACAACATGGCCCAGGAGACCTAGCCTTCAGCCTATCTTGGCTTTTGACATGCCTTCCTCACTAAGCTTAGTGATTTCTAGTTTTTTATTTAAAGTGAGACACGTGACTCCTTTCACTTGAACACTCAGAGGTTATTGTAAGGTTAGTATCTTAATTTCAATATTATTGTGTCTCAGGGAATAGGGAGACCCAAGGAGAGGGAGAGAGACAGCGTAATAATCAATTAGTAGAGCAGTCAGAAAACACACATTTATAAACGCAAATTTAAGTGTGCTGTCCTACGTGAGCATGGTTTGTGATGCCCCCAAACAGTTGGAATAGTAACATCACAGTTGTTCACTGATCACAGATCACCATAGCAAATATAATAATGTAAAAATTTGAAACATTTTGAGAATTACCAAAATGTGATGGGACGTGAGGTTTCAAGTAGGCCTGCTCAACGCAGGGTTGCCACAGACTTTCAGCTTGTAAAATGCAGTATCTTGGAAGAACAAGAAAGTGAAATGCACTAAGATGAGGTAGGCTTGTATATGAAGAGTAAGCTTTTCTTCTGTGTTGGCTTTGTGAAGCTGTAGAGTTCTGAAATAATCACATGGTAATTTGGAGGTTTTGTTAAAAATTATTTTGTTTCAGTCATAGTTTCTCATAGTTTCTAAAACATGTTATCAGGGGAGAAAATCCTTTGGTAGTGACCTAAGGCAGAAAATGTGCTATGATGTCAGTCTTTTCCATCTCTAATTGAGTTTATTTCCTTTAATACTATTTTACAATAAAAATATTAAAATATGAGTTACAGTTTTGCTGCCTAAAATAATTGGTTTTACTTTTTTAAACATGCTATCTATAATTTCAAAAAATACTTCTTTCTGAACTTTTGTCCTGAGGAGTTTAGAATAGTCTTGAAATTACAGGTGTCTAACAAGTATTTCTCAGCTGTCAATTCAGCTGGAGCCTTTGTGCTCTTACCTCATTATGAAGTGACACAGGAGGAAAACTCGTTATGTGATAATATGAAAACACGTATTTGTCAAAAAGATAAATGAGTCTGTATTGAAAACCCATCTGTTGTGGTGGGAGTCAAATGGTTTAGACACATTTGGGCATGATACCTTCTCTTTAAACAGGAAAACAGAGAAAAGATTTCCGTTCCAATCATTAGACACTGTATTGTGCACTTAAATGTTTTCTTTCTTTTTTGTCTTTTGCAGGTGATATTATACCCAACTTCTAATAGCTCCAAGTCAGCTGAGTTGCACCGAATGGTAGTTCCAAAAAATAGCCAGGACTCTGACTTAAAAATCAAATTAGCAGTGCGAATGGATAAACCACCACATATGAAACATAGTGGGTGAGTGTGTACTTGAAGATCTTTTTCTCCTGAATTACTGGATTTAATTTCAGTGTATCTCTTTTGTCAGTTTACTGACAGAGCCAGTAAGTATATCATGGAATTTCCCCAAAAATGACATTTATGGAATAACTTAATTTTTTAAACTCCTAGATACCTTCTTATCTAAATACATGGGTATTTAGTTAAGATAACTGCTTCTATACTAACAAAATATTGGTAATCGATTGCAGTGGTATTCTACATCATTTATATTGATGAAGAGTAGTGATAGATGGAGATAAACTCTAAGAGATACTTTCCAAAATATAATGATGGTTCAAACTAGCATAGCATTCAGGTCTCCAGAAATAAACTTACATAAAATAGATTAAAGCTAAAATGTCATTCAGATACAACCCCAGGAAGCTGTGCAAGTTTTGTCAGGGAGGGATGTGAGTGTTCATCCAGTGTGTGAGTGGAAAATGGCATCACTCCTGGAGGAACTGATGCTGCTGGGTAAGCCTGTTTCCTGGGGACTACCGTGCGCCGGGGTCAGCCCTCATCTCAACCAGGGTTCTTTTTCCCTTGTAGTTGGTGAGGTAACAGGCCTGAACTCTTGAATACAATAAAATGAGTTCTTTAAAAACCTGGGTCTTTCTCACATGAACCCTGTAGGACTCACTACAGTCAAATCCCAGCACAGGGCTGTTAGTTATTAGGAAGGAATGCAACCTTTTTTCACAATGGAGAGAAGCAGTTGCTAAAATGGCTCCCTCTGAGATTAGCGACCAACATAAGAGTCTAAGAACGTGCATTCCCGTATGGAGAGGTGCCGTCTGCTGGCTTTGGAGCCAGATCACCAGCACTGCGGCGGAGTTAACTGATGAGTCAATAAGATAAGGATTCTTTGGATGACTAACAGGGACTGAGGGCTACATTGCTTCCTTGGTTTGGATGGGCAGTGTGTAAGCAGCATCAGAACGAGGCTCACTGATGGGAAGAACAGCTCAGAGGGTGGGCTCTTTGAAAGGAAAATGTAGCCCACATTATGGCATCTTCAGTGTAGTAACACAAACTAAAGGCTAGCCATGACTCAGCTCATAATGGAGATGGAGTTCCTGGGATTTAATATTTAGAGTTCTTCTCATTCCTCCCTCTACCTGCTCACCATTGATTTATTTAGCAGGCATGTGTTGAGCGCTTACTCTGTTCCTTCTGGAACAAACCTCAAGAGACAAATGGGAACTGGTGGAAAGAACACTTCTGATTTTAGGTGCAGTTAGTCATGAAAATCTCACAAGACACCTGACTTTTGAGATGAAACTTGAAATATGAATTTGGGTGGGCAATGAGGAGGAAGGGCATCCCAGTCACATGACATAGCATATCCATGGTCAATAAAGAGTTCTGGAAGGACTTTTAGCCAGTGAGGATAAGTTGGGTACAGCTGGCATAGAGAGTGAGAATATTACCACCCTAAAGTGCTTAGAGACTAGTAGAGTCTAGAGTTAGGCATAAAGGAACATATAGTCCAGGCACTGCAGTTATTTCTCTACTATTTTTATATCAGTCTCTTTTGATGAAGGGCACCATCATGGCCATCACCATGATGAATACCCCTGGAGCCTTCAAAGTGTCCCAAGAACCAAGACACTAAACAGGAGGTTGGGCACATGGCAAGTCTGCAGCCTTTCACTTCTGTGGGAAGAAAGCCCTGCTCTCCTCTTTGGCAACTTCTTCCTTTAGAATGCTCCAGGGCAGGTGGGGCAGTCCAGCCCCTGCCAAGACTTGATTTTTTGGTTGGTTGTTTTCCTTTCCCTTTTTTTTTTTTTTTTTTTAATCCTTTACACTGAAGGAGAACTGGTTTTTATCTTATCTCTGAGCCCTTGACTAAGTCAGGAACCCCAGGATGGGTCTGGAGTTGACTTCTGTCAAAGACTAACCGGTGAAGGGGATCACTAAAGAAAATTGTAATCTCAAAATAGCCTCTCAATTTAATATAGAAAGCCCAAGAACTCACCTTGGATTCAGATCAGGAATGCTTTAGATCCAGCCACATGAATTATTATCTGCCATTCCTAAAAGATACCAATAGGCAATTCTAGACATTCAGGTATCTCTGCAGTTTATAGTATGTAAAAGGAAGGAGTTCTAGAACTGAAAATACATGTGATGCTGTCCTGCTAGTTTGTATGTTATGCAGCATAATCAGGAATATCACATTTCATAATAGAGATTCAGTAGAAACTAATGTCCATATTGGACATAATGATGATGATGATGATCAACCAGAATTAAAGGTTTTCAGCGTTGCTGTCATGGCAGTTTATCCCTATGGGCAGGTACAGGTGCTTTAGCACAAGCAGCTGTTTGGGTTCCTTGGTGCTTGTGGAAACACATAAATATTTTAAATATCACCCCTGTGTATATGGGCAAACATGATTTGACGTACATCATAACTGTATTCATCTTTTTTCTGCAGTGTCTCATAAATGGATTTTACTGAACTTAATTACATTTAAGAAGAGAAAGTCCACTAACCTTTTTCTTCCAAGTACTCTATCATATGCCAAAGCGATAATAGGATATGAGTAGTAGATTAATAGCATTTTGCTTTGGGGCTGGGTTGTGTTCTGTCAATAATTCATCCGATAATGAATAATTAATAGATGAGTAATGAATAATTGAAAAAGAGACAAGTCAAGTTAAAAAAAGATTAATTTATCTTTAAAATATGGCAGACCCCTCTTATAGATAGACTTGTCAAGTGGATTAAACAATAAATTGGGAGGGTTATGGATTTTTATCTTCAGAGCACTTTTGAGAACTAGACTTTGAAATCCTCTGGGTCTTTAGTTATAAAAACCTGTTGGATGTTCTAAGAATGTGGGCATCTCTTATGTGAACTATTATAACATGTAATGAATATTCATCACATATATATATATATATAGCACCTGTGTGGGCCTTCAATATATTTTATCAGTGTTTATTTTTTGTGTCCCCAACTGCACTGTGAGTTTCTTAGACCTGTTTGAATCTCAGTGCCCCCCCCCAGTATGCAGTCAAGGATAGGTATTAATATAATAATGATGATGAAAATAGTAGTATGGTCCTTAGAGTTTTAAGGAAAAAATGGCAGTAAGTTGCATTCCTAAGTTGAAATACAAAGGGTTCTAAACACAAGTTAGAGAATAGAGTATAATTTTAATATGAAAAATATCTAAAACAAATGTGTTTGGTTCTCAACTGTTGCCTTTTTAAATAACCTTTTTTTTAAAAAAAATATTTATTTGAGAGAGAGTGAGAGAGAGAGCACAGAGGGGGTAGGGTCAGAGGGAGAAGCAGACTCCCTGCCAGCAGGAAGCCCGATGTGGGACTCGATCCCAGGACTCCAGAATCATGACCTGAGTGGCTTAACCAACTGTGCCATCCAGGTGCCCTAAATAACCTTTTTATAAGCAGAAAAATAGATCTGATAAAAACCTTTTTATATAATCTCAGGAAACAAACTAAGGGTTACTAGAGTGGTTAGGGTGTGGGAGGGATGGGGTGGCTGGGTGTTAGACATTGGGGAGGGTATGTGCTATGGTGAGCGCTGTGAATTGTGCAAGACTTGAATCACAGATCTGTACCTCTGAAACAAATAATGCAATATATGTTAAGAAAAAAAAAAAGATAGCAGGAGGGGAAGAATGAAGGGAAGTAAATCGGAGGGGGAGACGAACCATGAGAGCCGATGGACTCTGAAAAACAAACAGGTTCTAGAGGAGAGGGGGGTGGGGGGATGGGTTAGCCTGGTGATGGGTATTAAAGAGGGCATGTTCTGCGTGGAGCACTGGGTGTTATGCACAAACAATGAATCATGGAACACTACATCAAAAACTAATGATGTAATGTATGGTGATACAACAAAAAAATTAAAAAAAAACTTTTTATAAGCAGAAAAATATATCTGATAAAAAGCTCATATTTCTCTGATAATTAATCAGTCCATGACTATTAAAAAATAGGATTGACTACATGTAAATGAAAATATATTTATTTTGAATAAAATAAACATAAAGATGATTTCATTCTTTTAAAACCAAACTGGACATTACCACATGACAGATTTGATTTTTTAAAAAGGGCTCATTTATTCTTTGGGAATATGTCCTATAGACTAATTATATAAACTCATATATATCTGTTAAATGAATTACCAGCTAGGTTTTGAATGGCTAAATAATTCATATCCAGTTTTTAAATTTATTTTCCTCCTTTTTTGGGTGGCTGGAAGACAGAAGTGTTCTTGAACAAATGGACTGTCCTTTAGCATAGCCTAGTGGCTAAGTAACAGTATTAACTTAAATCCCAGAATACCATTCCTGTTTTTATTAAATAACATTTTCCTAAATCAGGTGTTATTTTTTCAGTCAAAAGAAAGGTAAAATAAAATGGAACTAAATAAAACAAATGATTCTTATGACAATTCTACAATGGTAAAGGAGAAAGAAGAAAATTAAACTGTCACAAATACGTAAAGGCAGATGATCTGGATCTATCCGAGGTCTGCATGCAGCTGATTATTTTATAGGAAAAAATAAATAAAAATTTCGTGAGTGTATAACTGTATAATAGTTTTGTCACAGTTAAGAACTGGGAAGATAAAATGTTAGCCAAAGCACTGTCCCATAAATCTCCTGTTTCTCTTTGTAGCAGAATCATGCTTGGCTCTTTAAACATTTGTTGATTAAACAGATGTACTGAAATATTTTGTAATTGTCATTTATAAAAGTCTCTGTTAATTTATATCATAAAGATTTAAAAGGCACTAGGCCTGTTTCTTGCTTCAGGGGAGACACAATAGTTCAGCTTCCAGCCGGAAGAACAGCATAAGCACCACGCTGTCTGTATTATTATTGTCCCGTGCTTTCCCAGAGAGCCGACCAGCCATGCATTCAGGGGCTGGGGTGTCATGCTGTCAAACTTGGCATTTGCTCATAAAATGAAATGACTGCACTCTAATAAAACTGCACTGTTGATGATTTTAAGGTTTATGATCTGCAATTTGTTTAGGGGATAGTCCATGATCAAAGGGAAGGAAGATCTTACTTTTGTCAAGGTGGCGTTTGCTGAGAAGATCCAGGCCTTACAGAAAGTACAGGTCTGTTTTTTTTCCCTGGAAAAAGTTCTCAATTTAAGTTGACTTTTTAGAATGATTTTCCTACATGTCCTTGCCTAAAATAACTGTGTTTTGACATTTGAACCTATATGTAGGTCTGTTTGCCTTCCCAATGTGAATTTACCTTATTCTGACTTATTCTAATTTCATAGAAATCCCACTTCTTAATGCCTTGCCAAAACTTCTGACAAAAGTATTTTGCTAGGTTCTTAATAATTTTTTTCCCAAACACAGCTTTCAGCTTCCAGAAGAGAAGTCTGTCTGTGATACTTTGTAAACATCAGCGTAACTGTTACAGAATGATAAAAAAGAGTAAGCCCTAAAGCCAACTTTGTTTTTCCAAATGCCTTATATTCATGTCCCTTCCTATATGCTAACTTAAATCATTAAGAACTTCGTTTCATTTTAATTTACTAGTGACTAATTGTGTAATAATTAGTATGGTAGAAACATTTTCAAGCATGGCTTTAATAATCACTAAACTAGATGTTTTAACTTCTAACTCTTTGTAAAACTTCTCTGATTTCTCCTGTAATAAATTAGTTTGCCTTTAAGCTTCAGTGCAGCTTTCTGTTCAACACCCTTTTACTCTCAAGAGTTTTCTCCAGGGCGTAATATTTTAACCTATGTTATTTTCTTCTTTTTCATGAATCAAATAACTACACTCTTTTGCTTTCAGGTATCCTTCAGTGTCCTATCTGAGCATCTAAAAGGAAATCAAGCCAAGTAATTAAAAGTAGAATATGAGGTCTTTTAAAATTTTCTTTCAGAACAGACAGACCATATTCATAGGTTATCCAAATTAATTTGGGGCATTTAAAAAATTATAGTGAAAACTATTTAGGAATACTATATAATTTTATAAACAGCATACAGGATTATAATAGGTCAGTACCATCTCAATTGCTGCCTTACCATAAAATTTTTGTACTAGGTACTGACAGAATAGTACTTTTTGTTTCTTTGCATGCATCCAGAAGTTTTAAAATATTAACACTGAGTTTATAAAGCAAAATCTTGGGCTTGTTGAGCATTGTGGGAGGTCAGGAAAGATTTGGACTTTATTTAAAATCTTTTAGTTCCTTCCTCTGACTTGTGTAGTTGAATGGTGTACAGATGGAGGACAGAGCAGTGACAGTTGTAGTAAGAGCCAGGACCCTTGTCCTTGTCCCAGTTCTGTCACTAATGTCGGTGACTCACCACACCTGTCCTGGCCTGCTTTCATCGACTGCTGAAGGGGATGTCCAACTAGGGAATTTGGCCCCTTCAGAAATTTATGATTTATCATTTCCTCCCTCACCCCTCCAGGAGCATATGGCACTCATCCCATGGTGTGCCTGCGCAGAGAGAATGTGCAGAGTTTAGGGTGAATAGAGCTGGCAGAAGGGAGGACACCTGGGAAGATAAGACATTTGGGGTTTATTTGAATCTTCTCAAGACAAGAAAAGGAAGTATGAAGACTGAAACATCAGGCTGCTTTTATGTAAAGTTAGTCTGAAAAATACACTATAGTTATAGAATTGCTTCTATTCTGATAGTAGTAGTAAAAAACAGATGGATATAGAGGCAGCTGGGTAGCTCAGTTAAGTGTCCAACTCCTGATTTCGGCTTAGGTCATGATCTCAGAATTGTGAGATTGAGCCCTGCGTCGGACTCCACGCTTGGCATGGAGCCTGCTGAAGATTCTTCCTCTGCCTTGGCCCCTCCCCCTCCTCCCTCTCTTAAAAAAAAAAAAAAAGAAAAGAGATGCATATAAAACTTGAGAAATGAAATACACTAAATAGAAAAATGCTACTATGAGTGAAATTTTCTTTATTTTCCAGATTTTGCTGTTATGATGAACGAATGCAGTAATCAAAGATCAAATAGGTTTTCTTCTAATTAAAAATAGGTAAATTTGTTGTACCTAAAAATCTGATTGTTAGGGAAATTCATTTGAGAGGATTCCTTAAGGAGAGTCTTGAAGGGCTCCTGTCCATCCAATATTTAAAGGGTCAGCATGGCTTAGGAGCATGAGCTCTGGAGCCAGACCACCTGCCTTCACATCCTGGCTCTACCGGTTAATAGCTATGGGATCCTGGGAAAGTTATGAAACCTCTCTGTGCTTCGGTTTCTTCATAGATTGAGAGGAAGAGTACTTTTTTATTGCAATATAATTAACATACTGGTTTCAGGTGTACATCATAGCTTTAAGAATTCTTTACTCAGTGCTCATCATGATAAGTGTGGTCATCTGTCCCCGTATAATGTTACCACAATATTGTGTAATGCTGTACCTTTCATCTCTGTGACTTATTTATAACTGGCAGTTTGTACCTCGTAATCCTCTCTATTTCACTCATCCTGTTCTCCACTTCTCCTCTGGGAGCCACTAGTTTGTTCTCTGTATTTTAGAATCTGAGTTTTTTCTGTTTGTTTCTTTTTCTTTTTTTTAGATTCCACATATAAGTGAAATGTATTGGACTTTTTCTGATTTATTTCACTTAGCATAATACCCTCTAGATCCATCCATGTTGCTACAAATGGCAAGATCTCATTCTTTATAGCTGAATAATAATCTTTTGTATATAGATACCACATTTTCGTTATCCAACACTTGGGTCACTTCCATCTCTTGGCTATTATAAGTAATACTGCAATAAACATAGAGTATGTAAATCTTTCCAAATTAATATTTTCATTTTCTTTAGGTAAGTACCCAGTACTGAAATTACTGGGTTGTGTGGCATTTCTATTTTTAATTTTTGAGGAACCTCAGTACTATTTTCCACAGTGGCTGCACCAATGTACATTCCTACCAAGAGTACGTGAGGATTCCTTTTTCTCCACACCCTCGCCAACGCTGATTTCTTTTTGATACTACCCATTCTGACGGGTGTGAGGTGATATCTCAGTGTGGTTTTGATTTGTGTTTCCCTGATGATTAGTGAGGCTGAGCGTCTTTTCATGTCTTTAGAAAATGTCTTTTCTGTATGTCTTCTTTGGAAAAACATCTCTTCAGGTCCACTTTAAAATCAGATTATTGTGGTTTCATACAAACTTTAGTATTCTAGCTCTATGAAAAATGCTGTTGGTATTTTGATAGGGAGTGCGCTGAATCTGTAGATTTTTTTCTATAGACATTTCAACAATATTCCAATTCATGAGCATGGAATATCTTTGCATTTGTTTGTGTCCTCTTCAGTTTCTTTCATGATTGTTTTATAGTTCTCAGAGTACCAATGTTTAACCTCCTTGGTTGTTTATTTTTAGGTATTTTTTGATGCAATTGTAAATGGGATTGTTTTCTTGATTTCTCTTTATGCTACTTTGTTGTATAGAAATGCAACACATTTCTGTATATTTTGTATCTTGCAACTTTACTGAATTCATGTATCAGTTCTGGTAGTTTTTTGGTTGAGTCTCTAGGGTTTTCCTCTATGTACTATCACATCATCTGCAAATACTGATAGTTTTACTTCTTCCTTACCAATTTGGATGCCTTTTATTTCTTGTCTGACTGCTGTGGCTGGGACTTCCAGTATTGTGTTGAGTAAAAGTGGTGAGCGTACACATCCTTGTCTCATTCCTGATCTTAGAGGAAAAGCTTTCAGTTTTTCACCATTGAGTATGATGTTTGCTGTGGGTTTTTCATATTTGGAGAAGTAGTATCTTAATGTGTACAACATGCTTGCAGGAATCGCTGGCTAGCTCACAGTAATGATGTGTTTTAGCTACTGATAAAACCCTAAAGAAAGCATGTTTGAGTTGAGACACTAAAAGAAGGAAAAATAAACATTAAATAATTAAAATATGAAACAAAACAAAGACCGAAAGGCCATGATGAGAAATGCCAGTGTGTCAGAGGAGCTACAACAGGGCTGGGTGGAGTGTGCTGCTCGGGCCTTGGCGGAATAGGATGTAGAGAAGACGCTTGTGGACCATACTAAGGAGTACAACCCCTCCTGGCCCTGCGTCATGGCGAGGAAGGAACTTTGGTAGTTGTGTGACCCATGAAACCAAACACTTCATCTGCTCCTACCTGGGCCAACTGGCCATTCTGCTATTTCAGTCTGGTTAAAAGCATGGCCTGTGTCACACACCCAGTGATCCATCCAAGAACAAGGACTGCAGCCCAAATTCCAAATACCAGAGACTGAAATTTTTAGCCTTGTCTAAGGGAACACCTCAATCTTTGAAACTTTATTGTGTTTTGTACAGGTCCTTCTCTGTACGAATTTGTTGTGGCAATAAAACAATTAGTAAAACAGCTTACATTTGTATTTTCTGTTCTATACCTCTCTGCCCCATATTTTTTTCTCCTCAAAATCCATTCCTTTAAAAAAAAATATCAGAGACATAGGCACTAGCTACGATTTGTTCAAATCTAGGGTTGAAAATACCCTATCACTTGATCTTGAGTAGGGTAGAGGGGGTCAGTCTTTCCAGTCCTTGAGGTTAGTTTCTGTGGGATATAATAAGACTAGCCTACACACTGTTCCAGGATTTATCACCCATCATGCAACCATCATGCACGGAAGAATACACTCAGACGTGCATGTCAGGAAATGGATGGCAGAGAAACTTTTGGATTAAGTCTTACTACCGATCTGATAAATACTATCTTTGCTCATTTTGTTAAATGTTGCTATAGAATGTTCTGGGCCTTGGGTCTCAGGTGGTGTTGATGAATGTGTAGTGGAACCTTTTTTTCTAAGCTTCCTGTAGCTGTGAAATAAGTTGATAATAAGTTGAGCTGATGAGACGTTTGCTGGGCTCTAGGTTATTCCCCTCCCTTTCTTCCTGCCTTATCCCAAAAGGATGCTCTAAAGATTAAAGGTGGTCTTAAAAGGAAAAATGAAGCTTTTTGAGCAGGAGCATTCCATGTAATTCTAATAAGGTGTTTCCAGGAGTTTAAACAAGTAAGCCTGTTGCGGTGTGATTTAACTAGCTGTGTTAGAAACCCCATTAACAATTAAATGAATAAAGAAAAAAAATCACTATTTCCAACTCACCCCCCACCTCTGACAACTTTCTCTTGCTCCTTCTCAGGCACCCATGAGGACTGTTACCGAGCAGTAGGGGGGACCTAGACTGGGCGACCTAGGCTCTAGCCAGGTCTGCCTGCAGGGTGCCCTGAGTCTGTAGGTATGTGGCTCCTTAGTTTCTTCATCTTTAAAACAGCATGTTGAGCTCACTAAAATTTTTTTAGTTTTCTTCCAGCTCTGAAATTTTTCAGTTTTATTTTAAACCTAAAATTTGATGTCCTAAGGAAAGTAAGATAGCAATAGTTCATATTCTTGGGATAGGATGGAAACAGGTAAATGATTTTCAAGCCACGTCATTCACTTTAAGGATATCATAAATAGGAGGCAGGGTACAAAGTGGTTAAGAACACAGGCTTCGGGGGGCGCCTGGGTGGCTCAGTTGGTTGAGCGACTGCCTTCGGCTCAGGTCGTGATCCTGGAGTCCCGGGATCGAGTCCCGCGTCGGGCTCCCTGCTCGGCAGGGAGTCTGCTTCTCCCTCTGACCCTCCTCCCTCTCGTGCTCTCTCTCTCATTCTCTCTCTCTCAAATAAATAAATAAAATCTTTAAAAAAAAAAAAAAAACACACAGGCTTCGGGAGTTAGACCTAGGTTTAAACTTGAGCCCTGTCATTTTTAGGCAAACTTGGTCAAATTCCTTAACTTCTCATAGCCTCACTTTTCTCAGCTCTAAAGGTGAATTGTCCCGAGCAAGAAGTGGGATGTACTCCTAAGGCATGTAGCACAGTGCCTGTGTAGGCTAAGTGCTCAATCAGCTAGTAACGATCAGTATCAGAATAAATGTTATGTTAAAAAATTATAGTCCCCCCAAAAAATAAAAAAAATAAAAAAAAAGTTATAGTCCCATGAACTGTAATAAAACCTTCTAGTTTTAAACACATTGTTAGATTTTATTTGGAAGAAAATGCTCAAAGACAGATGGGGAAAGGGCATGCAAATCCTAATTCTTTCAGAGTATAAAAATTATGTCCCCCATTAGGGCCCTCTGCTTTGTTAGGCTTTAATGTGTTTTTATTTGACAGCTATTATGGATGTAGGTGGTGGTAGCTTGTGTGTGTATTTTTTGCTGCTAACTTTATTTTGCCTTCTCTATGTCCAAAGGGAGAAATTACATAAGAGTGCTCAGTTAAGCTCAAGTTCTAAAAAAAACAAAACAAAACACCTGAAGATTATTTCATAGCAAGCAGGAAGAGTAAGCTAGGACTGCACTGGGCTATAAAATAAAGGGAAAAGTTCTAAACTTATTTTTTAAATGGCAGAAGCTTTCAAAGCCTGTTATTTTAAATAACTAGTGGTGTCTTATATGTTTTTAGGGCAGTGGCTAATTTTGCTTTTAATTTTCTTGTTTAAATCATTGGACAAGCATGGATCCTCTCTAGCTCTAAGTCGTCTGTCAGGTTTTGCTAGTTGCGGTATTAAAATCTGCCCACTTTTGAATAAGTTGTTGATCTCAGTAATTTTTACATGCCAAGTAAGTTTTGTGTGTTTTAAATTTTTTATACGTGCTTCATTTAAGGAGGGATTGAAAAGTTGACTCAGTACTTATTCAGAACCTTGCGTTTTGTAGTTACCATAGCATCCAAGACGTTCGTGTAGTTGAATAATTACTCTAATTAAATATGCTGATGTTTTATGAAAATAATCGCCGGGAGACTTTGGCATCGTTGAGATGGCGGTTCTGAAGATGCTGCTTGAATGTTCTCAGCTGGTCCCTGGTACAGGCCCTTCCCAGTGGCGGACACTGAAACCCTTCCCCCACCTCTGCCCCCACACTTGACAGTTGTCTGATCAAATGTGCTGTAGTGCGCAAGGGCCCATCCTCACCACCCTCCACAGAATAGTGCCTTTTCCCCCTCACTTCCAGCTTTCTCTCCTAACGGGCTTCATTCTTTAAGCTCTTCTCATTACCTGCTATTATATTTATTGGCTGCTACTTGTCTCACCACTAGAATGTTATCTCAATTTGGGTGAGTTGCTATTGACTAGCTCCCCCCCCACCCCCATCAAATCTAATTTCCTGAGAAAAATTTTCATTGTCTTACTGCTATTTTTATACCTTGTTTGTTTAGAAAACTGCCTACTGATTAGAAGCTAAATTCTAGAGTGAATGTTTTCTTTTCCAAAGAAAGAACAGAATGCAGAATTTATGTTCACAGTTCTTTCATATTCAAAAGAAGTGTTGGATTGATTGGGTATAAACTTCAAATTATGGCATTATCTAATGGGTACCACTGTAAATTTGTTGGAATATGCTTCAAAGTATTTCTCCAGAGGAATTACAGTAGGTTTTATTAGTCCAAAGACTTCTATAGGACTAGAAATCTAAAGACTTAAGAAAAAAATGTATTCCTGTCCAAAAACTTGAAATTCAAAATCCTTATTCTCTGCAGGGAGGCTTCCTTTCATAGCTTTTTGCCTAACTATGATGCAGAAAGATTTTTTTAATACCTATTACCTGCCAACATTTTATATTTAGACCATTTCTGTGATATGTGTTAGACCTGTAGGACAGTGTTCATATGCAAGAATGATAAATAACCAGTACTTATTAAAGGCAAAAAAGAAAACTAGATTTGAGCTCTGTTTATACTGTCTTTGTGGAATCAATAAAAGTCTTTCACCTTTTTTCCTATAGTAACTCCTGATTTGACAGTCCTATTTATTTCAGAATTCTGTCAATTCTGTTTCATGAACACTTTTACTCCATTTACATTGGCCCCCCCAAAAAACTTCCTGAAAATATTCTCCCCAACAACTGACAAAGAAGAACAAAGAGAAAAACTAGTGCCTTGATCATCAGAGGCAGGAAGCCTCAGGGATCTATCAGAGGAGAGGGAGTGGTAGAGCAGAGGGAGCAAGCCAAGAACCTCTGACTGCTGTCAGCTTGTGTAAAGATTGCAAAGGGGTCAGAGCCTAGTGTGGGTCCAAAGCAGGAAGAAATTTAGGAGCCTGAAGGGTACGAGAACTAGAAGACAGGATGAAGCTTGGTAGTAGTGAAACACAGTAGTAGCAAAAGAACTTGGTCAACATATATTGCTGCAAAGCTGGCCTCATTTGGAAGACCCTGACAGCAAAGTAGGTTTGGGGTGGGGGTGGTGGGTGGTAATGACCGATCCAAAGGGAAGAAAACGGGTGTTAGTGGAAAGTAGGGATGGGTAGAACAACACCTGAGAATACAGAAACAATCAAATCTCTTCAAAAGTAGTCCCAACTCCACTACTTTCATGAAGGACATCCAGTCCTAAGGAATACTTCCTAATCCTCTCTTTAGGATCATAGCTAGAGTCTAACAGAATGGGGCATTGGTAATGGGGCATAAAAATCACATCACAATCATGGTTCCATATTAAGACTGTTTGAAATGCCTGAAAATCATTAAGTTGATAATGAGGAAGATAGCAAATGAATTTGTTTCAGCTTGATGGATGGATGTTCTGATTAGAAAAAGAATCATCACAACTTTAACATTAATACCAGTGTTAATGGCATGAACAGAGAGCACAGAGTTCGCAAGTATTGAAATGTCCAATCACTCGTCCTGGGATCCTTCATATCCACATCAGAAGAAAATTTTATTTTCATGATTTTAAAAATCAATGTGTTGCCTTTATAAAAATATATGAATATATATTTTAGTGCCTTTACTTATTTCATATATCAGTACTTCTGAAAAATTTTTAAAAATTGACCGTGGGTTAGAGGGATATAGCAGCAGACCAAATATCAGTCAGAAAATTTGAATATCCACTATTTCCACCTTTGTGAGATAGGTAACCTTTTTGCCAGTTAGGTCTTTAGATTTGTCTTTAACCACTTTTCACTTACAGTAGTTAATCCCTATCTCTCCATAGTATTTCCCACAGACAAACCTTTTCCATTCCTTCTCCCAACCCTAATTCAGTCTCTACCCGCACCCCTCCCCCAAAAAAAGAAAACCTGTTTCGGTAACTTTTGTACTGATCTGCCTGTATTCACCTGTTTTCCAAACTGTTCAGGAATTTTGGAATACTATTTATATTTCTGCCAAAAAATTTTTAGTGCTTCCCATTGCTAATGGGATTAGATTCACATTCTGTGGCCCAGCATTCAAATTCTTCAAAAATCTAACCCCATGTAGTCTTTTTTCTTTTTTTAAAGAGTTTTATTTTTATTTATTTGTGAGAGAGAGCACAAGCTAGGGGAGGGGCAGAAGGAGAGGAACAAGCAGACTCCCCATTGAGCAGGGAGCCTGACATGGGGCTCAATCCCAGCGCCCTGGGATCACGACCTGAGCTGAAGGCAGATGTTTAACCAACTGAGCCACCTAGGTGCCCCCCGCCCATGTAATTTTTTTCAACCCCTTCTCCTTAAGGTACTCAGCGCAAACCCCTAACTTCGGCGAAATCAATCTGTTCATATACCCGACCGTGCTTTTACTAACTCAACCCTATTTCTTCTACTCTCACTTAACCTAGTATGGGTCTAGTACTAGGTTACATGTTTTCCCACACTAGTATGGATGTGCCAAGAAAAGTAATTTGTCTTCTCTCTCAACTTCCTCATGAGCGGACTGTCCACTGACTGCCGAGTAATTTTGTCCCCACACCCCTGGTTTTGAGAGAACTGATCATCTTCGCATGGGTCGTCTTATACCAGAAGAGTGGGCTTTCCTTCCTTCTGTCTGCCTAGAACCTTCCTTACGTAAAACTCTTCAGTCAGCCAGAACTCCCTTTGCTACGTTGAAGGAAGAGATATGCTTATTTAAAAAATTCATCCGTAAGTGGATCCAATAAATGGACTCCCTCAACTACATCTTTTGCCATATATGTTCCTTCCAACATTGGGCTCATCCATGTGACTTGCTTTGGCCCCTGGAACAGTAGCAAACTTGGCGCAAGCAGAGGCTTAAAAAAGCACTCATGCATTTTCACTTCCTCTCCTGCTCTCTGCCTTCATCATGAGGACACATATGGGCTAGATCACTATAGGAGCAGAAATGAATAAGCCCTGTTCTGGCTGAGATCTCAGACATGAGTGAGCCCCCACGAAATGAACAAAGCCAGCTAGCCAATTTGGAGCTGCCCCATAGATTGATGAGTGGGTCAGGTAGATAGAGCCCAGATCAGATCAGTAGTAGTGCTTAGTGAATAATAGGTTTGTGAAAAATGGTAAGTGATGTTTTAAAGTACTAAGTTTTAGGATGGTATGTTATACCGTGAAGGCTGATACTGTGCACTCTTGCTACTAAAGCCTATTCATTTTTTTTCCTCTCTCCTATACATCAGATGTCCTAACCCTTGGTCTGTGTTATAGTTATCTATACATGTAATTATGTATGTAATCTTTCCTGTATAATATGCCTTTCTCTATATGATAATTTATTGATTTTATCAAAATGGGCATTTAAGCGATTTCCAGATTTTGGCTACTTGAGACAGTGCTACTATAAGCGTCTTGTGTAGATCTTCTGGGAAATATATGCTGTTTTTCTTGAGAGTGTACCTGAGTAAAATTGCTGAATTGATGACAATGTAAATGTTATCTTTACAAAATAATGCTATCCTTTTTCAAGTTTTACCACCAGTTGCAACAATATACATTGCCTCCGATTGTGGTAAAAAGCCAAAGAAGACAAAAGAATCTTACAGTTGGATACATTATCATATATTTAGAGAAAAGCATATTATACAGGAAAGATTACATACATAATTACATGTGTAGATAACTATTGGCATATTTGAAAGTTGCTAAGGCAGTAGATCTTAAAAGTTCTCATCACAAGAAAAATGCATAACTGTGAGGTGCTGGATGTTAACCAGATGTCCTGTGATCATTTTGCAATATATACAAGTATTGAATCATTCTGTTGTACACCTGAAACCAATGTTGTATGTCCTTTAATCCTCAGTTTAAAAAATGAATAAGGAGTGGACCCGAAATGAGTAAAATTAGTGTAAAATGAATAAGATAGCTACAAGAAAACAGGAAGATGTTTCAGGTTGCAAATACTGCAGAGAATATGGATAAGCTTATCATGTTTTGCCATACCACTTTTAGCTTTGGACACAAATACACCTTTTTATTCAAAGGAAGACAAGTTTTCCGTAAGTTTAGTCTTTGCCTTGACCTTAAGTAAGACACAGTTGTGGACTTTTGATAAGATCTCTTTACAGTTTCCAAAACTTACACTTAATTATAGACATGTATATTGGTCAAAGGTTTGACCATTAGACTTTACTAAGTAGATTTGAGAGAATGAAGGTGTTAGGTGCCATGTTTTAATTTTATGATATAGAATTACATATTCTGTGTAACTTTGAGATGTTTTCATATTATAGTAGTAATAGGCATTATAAAAAATGAGTTATAAGGGAATAATCAAAAAGGACATAAAAGTCTACCTCATATTTTTAAAAATTTATGCATTTAAAAATTAAAAATGAAAGTCCTTCTGTATTCTCTGATCCTATCAGCAGTATTAACGATTTTGTGCATGTATCTTCATTATATTAATATATTCAATTTAGAGTAGTTTTAGAGGTCTCATTTTCAGCAGTGATATTTTTGCTACCATCAACCACATTAATGTTCTGACCATTAAAGTCATATCATGAATAAATGGGTTAAAAATTATTTCTTAATTAAAATTACTCCTGCAGCTTGCATTTCTACAAAATCAATTGGTTGTAATAAATTATATAAAATGAAAAGTTGAACTTTGTGATACAGAGCACAAATTGCATTAATGATTGATAGATAATATGCATGAAATGAAAAATTACTAGGCAGGGAGGAGAAAGTGTTTATCCTGCTGCCAAATATTCAGTGAATGGATTATAGCTGTGATCATCCCTCTAATGTTTCTCATAGTAATTGTCAGGAAGAGGTATGAAGAATCATGGGACCTTAATAATATGCCTTGCCATTTTAATTGCTGAGACAAGTAAGAGAATCTTAATTGCCAGGAGATGCATTACTAATTAAAGTGTCATTCTACATTCATTCTGAAATAATTAGCTTGAATATTTGTAAGAGCTGAGATATAAATTTAGTTCCAAATTCAATAGCATACCCACAACAGACTTTGTTAAAATGATCTATGGTTAAGAAAGGTTAACAATCATAAAATTTTTAATGTTTCCTTAATTTGGTACAATTGAATTTTTATTGGATTATTGAACTTGAAAGAATGGAGTTCATAGAATCGTAAAACTTAGTATGGTTTTTAAATTGCTGTAACACTAAGTTGAATTCCTAAATTCCTTTCATATTTCTGGGATATTGATATTTTGTTTTGACATTTATAACAATTCAGGAAAAACCTTTAATGAATAATGATGTCAACACAGAGTTACATTATAATGTATGAATTATAAGGTCTGTTAACACTGCGTGGCAACTTATAAATTAGTCATGATTCAGTGGACTTTTAAAATTCAGGAGTAAAGTAAGTTTGAGATTAAGTAGTTAAGACTTATGTACATTGTTACATATTGTCCTAGGTCATTCCTTCTCATTATGTAACATTCCATAGTATTTATCACATTTTGTCTATGCAGTCCTCTAATGATGAACACCTGAATTGTCTCCAGTCCATCATAATAAATAGTGCTCCCAGTTGTCTCCCTTTGTGTTCACTTGTAGGCCTATGTAAGAATTTCTCCGCCACATGTAGCCAAGAATCAGACCTACACATACTTAATTTAATTAAGTATTCCAGGATTGCTTTCCAGTTTATCTGTTCCTATTTACAATGCTACTTCCCTGTATCATTACCCAAAATTAGTACATGTACGTTTCTAATTTTTGCTTTTTCTGATGAGTGGGAAATGTTTTATTATGTTTCATGAGTTTAAATACCTATCCCTATGCATTTCCACTAGTTAGGCTCCTGCTTTTGTGATTCAGGTGTTCTTTCTTCCCTGCCAATTCACTTTTTGTTTTAAATTCTTTTCATTGTTTTGCAAATGTTCCTTCTCTATATCAACATTGTCCAGTAGAACTTCAGTGATGGAAATATGTACCTGGACTGTCCAGTAGGTTGAACTGCTGTGATGCTAAGTTGAATTCCTCAATTTCTTTCAGCTCCCCGGGATATTGATATTTTTTTATTATTTTGTTTCAGGATTTATCATAGTGTGGAGACTACATGTGACTTTTGAGCACTTAAAATGTGGCTAGCATGACTGAGGAGCCAACATTTTTATTCTACTTAATTTTTGTTAATCTCAATTTAAATAGGGCACCTGGGTGGCTCAGTCGGTTAAGCATCCCTCCCTTGATTTCAGTTCAGGTCTTGATTTCAGGGTCCTGAGTTCAAGCCTAGTGTGGACCTAGGCATACTTGTCTACTCTGCTAGCAAGAGGTTCCAGATAATCTTTTGTTGGTTTTAACTATTACAAACATCCTCTTGATCGATAACCTTCTTGAACAGAAATGCTTAATGGTCAAATCCATCAATTTTTCTCCCATGTATTTGTGCTTTTTGGGTTGTTTTAAAAGTGTCCTCCATCTCTAAATGACAGAAATAATCTCCTTCATTTTCTTAAATTTATACATTTATCTTTTATTTTGAGGTCTTTAATCCATATAGAGCTTCCTTTGGAATATGGTATGAGAAAGGCCTCCAACTTTTCTCAACAAACCAGTTTTCCCCCTTCATGGGGAATCCACCTCCACCTTTGCTTTTGTGGTATAGAAGAAGGCATTGTTTGTAGTAAGCTCCCTTGATCAATTCTCTTATTCTATTATCTGCAAGTAATAGTTTTTTCCTGTTAATTTAGTGTCCTTTCTTTTATAATATGGTCCAGGACCTCTAGTGCTATGTTACTTAGAAGTGATAGCAGGCAAACTTGCCTTTTCCCAGTCTTTTGTTTTGTTTTTTTAAGATTTTATTCATTTATTTGTCAGCACGAGCAGGGGATGTGGCAGGCAGAGATCTCTAGCAGGCTCCCCGCTGAGCAGAAGCTGACACAGGACTCAATCCCAGGACATTGAGATCATGACCTGAGCCAAAGGCAGATGCTTAACGACTGAGCCACCCAGGCATCCTGCCTTTTCCCAGTCTTAGAACTGAATCTGTATTAGGTTGTCCAGAAAAACAGAACCAATAGGATACACAAACACGTGTGTTTATATTAGATATATCATAAGGAATTGGCTCACGGGATTATGGAGTTTGACAGTTCCAAAATCTAGATAGCTAATGTCTGAAGGCCCAAAGTTCCATAGAACCAGGAAAAGCCGATGCCCCAATTTGAAGGCCATCAGGCAGGACTTCATGTTTTAGTTCAAAGACTGTCAGGAGAATTCTCTCTTACTGAAGGGAAGGTCAGCTTTTTGTTCTCTTCAACCAAGGCCTTTAACCAAGATGAGTTCCACCCACTTTAGAGAGAGCAATCTACGTGGTCTACCAATTTAAATGTTAATGTCATCCAAAAAGCATCCTCACAGGAACACCCAAAATAATGTTTGACTCAACTTGGCTCAGCCAAGTTGACCCATAAAATTGACCCATCACAGTATCTAAGATTTCATTTATTAAGCATATTTGCTTTATGTTCTTGGTATGCAGCTTTGCTAAATTTCTTAAACCAAAAGTGGTTAAACTTTTTCAAATGCAGATGCTTTCTCAGATCAAATTAATAGTACCTTTTCTCTCCTTTCACCATCAGTATGGTGATTTACATTGGTGGGTTTTCTTTGTCTCTGAGACTCGTAAGTTTTACTATTAGATGTCGGGGTGTTGACGTATTTTTATTGATTTTGAGAGGGGTTCTCTGTGCCTCCTGGATTTTGATGCCTGTTTCCTTCCTCACATTAGGGAAGTTCTCTGCTATTATTTGCTCCAATATACCTTCTGCCCCTCTCTCTCTTTCTT
>NW_027397074.1:63296725-63332793 GCF_003265705.2 Callorhinus ursinus | reverse complement strand
CGGGCTAAGCAAGCTGCTGGGGTTTGATCTCAGGAGCTTTTGTTCCCTGCAAGCTCTCCGTACAGCCTTGGAGGACCAGGGCAAAAATGGTGGCCTCCCAATCTCTGCCCGGAGGAGCTGAGAGCTCGGGGCCCCGCTCCTCAGTGCGCCCCCAGAGAAAAGCAGTCACTCCCTTGTCCCCGGTCTCCTGCCGCTCTCCGTGCTCACCCGGCCTGTGACCGAGCGTTTGTATCTCTGGCACCCAACCCCGTGTGGAGTCTCCAAACCCAGCAGATCCCTGCGGTGCGTTTCCGCGCTGCTCCTCCCCGGGAAGGAAGGGGAGTCTCCCCGAATTTGTCGCTTGTTGGGTCCCTGCTGCAGGAGCAGTGGCCCGACTGGGCCACGGATCACAGTTTATGGCAACCCCGAGCTCAGAGCCCACGCCTCGGCTCCGTCTCTGCAGCCGGCTTCCCCGCTCCAATACCTGGGAGGTCTGGCGCACTCAGGCTCCCCCGGTCTTTCTGTGACCCCAAGGGTCCTGAGACCCCACTGTCCCGCGAGGGTTCCACCCCCGCTTAGCCACTGGAGCGACGTCCCTCAGCGGAGCCAACTTCTTAAAGGTCCGATTTTGTGCTCCGCGGCTCTAGCACTTGCCAGAAGCGGCCGGCGGAGGCCCCTCCCCCGCCGTCTATCCTCCCGAATATCGCCTCGGATTCACTTCTCCGCACGTCCTACCTTCCAGTAAGTGGTCGCTTCTCTGTTCAGAGAGTTGTTGCTACTCTCCTCTTTGATCTCCTGTTGAGTTCGTACATTGGTGGGTTTTCTGATGTTAAACCATCCTTACATTTACAGAACACAATGTTTTATTAAAGTTATTTTAAATATAAATATTCTCAGCATTGGCAAAGAACACATCACCAAATTATCTATAAATTGATGATGATTCATAGCATTCACACATACTGAACGAGTCCAACAACTGTAGTCTGCTTCAGAAATGATGTATGTCTAACAGTGGAGTGAGCAAGAAAGGAAATATTGTTTTAAAATTCCAATAGATACTAATTTTTGATGCACCATAGCTAGAACGCATGTCATCTTAGAATCCAGTTCTTTCATAGCTAGTCAAAATTAGTTTTCACAGGTGTAACATATTAAATTTTTATGCCATGAGTTTTAATTTTTATGCCACAAATTTTTGGGGGGATAGTGAATCTGTCAGATCTCTTCAAGTTTATTCTCCTTGGAGTTCATTGAACCTGTTTGATGTAAAAACTAATAAAAACTAATATTTCTTGGGGCCCCTGGGTGGCTCAGTGGGTTAAGTGTCTGCCTTTGGCTCAGGTCATGATCCCAGGGTCCTGGGATCCAGCCCCGAGCTCCATATCTGGCTCCCTGCTTGGCGGGGAGTCTGTTTTTCCCACTCCCTCTGCTCCTACCCACCCACCCCCCCCAGCTCATGCTCTCTCTCAAATAAATAAAATCTTTAAAAACAAACAAAAACCATTTCTCATCACATTTGAGAAGTTTTTGGCTTTTCTTCTGAGATTTCCATTATGTGTATGTTGGGGGTGCTACATGGAATTCCACCAATCTCTGAGCCAATCATTGCTCCTTTTTTCTTCCCCTCCTCCTTTGTTTCTGTTCCTCAGACTGGATAACCTCAATTGCCTGTTTTCATATATATGGATTCTCTGCCAGCTCCAATGTACTATTGAGTCCTTTTAGTGAATTTTTAATATCCATTCTTTTACCTTTTTTTAAGATTTTATTTATTAGAGAGAGAGAGCCCAAGAGGGGCTAGGGTCAGAGGGAGAAGCAGACTCCCTGCTGAGCAGGGAGCCTGATGTGGGACTCGATCCTGGGACAAGGCAGTTGCTTAACCAACTGAGCCACACAGGCACCCTCCATTCTTTTACTTTTAAATGCCAGAATTTTTTTTATGATTTGTTTCCTTATTGACATTCTTTTCTTGATGAGACATTGTTTCATAACTTATTCTATAGACAGTGTTTTCATTAGTTTGGTGAAATATTTAAATGTCTAATATTGTCTTGTGTCTTCTGCCTTATTCTATGGATATTATGATAAAATTTGGGTTTTGAGAAACCCAGTTATACAAACATGATTTCTATGAGGATGCCTTGCCCTGTTCCAGATTTTCTCCTTTTCCCCAATAGTGAGAGGTAGTCTAGGGTTTCTTCTAGGGTCTTAGCCCCTCGTCCTCTAGTATGGTTGGAAAAGTAAGACTTACAGTTGAATTCTTTGAAAAGTTCTAAAAGCCTCCAAAAAAAAATTTGAGTCACTTTTGATGATGTTAGAATCAATATTGCATCCCATCAACCTGCAGAGTACCATTCTCCATGAAAACAAGGTCTGTTTGCCATGGAATTCTTGTCAAAGTTTCAAATACATGTGTCTTCATCAGAGATGCAGTGATATTCTTCGTTAGTTCTCAAAGGAATATATGGTCAATATAAATAATAACTTGTGCCCTTTCTGTACAAGTCATGTGAGCATACTGGGAAGAGTCCTTCACAGCAGCAAGGAGTAGTTTAAATAGGACATGTATCCATTATCTGGTAGAATATTACCCCTTTAGAGTACACATCTGTTACACTACTAATTAGCAAGATGATGAAGCATATGATTTCTTATACCTGTGACATCAAAATAAAGTAATTGCTTTAAATAGATTTAAAGGAGTTAGGCCCTTTATATTCTTATTTAGTTCTTACAGCTTAATGTGAGATTATATATATAATTTATATGATGCATTTATATATCATTTATATGATCTTGATGTCACTATTATATCAATTTACAGAGAGATTACTGAGGCAAAGGAAGTTAAGGAATTTGATTAAAGTCCTATAACTAGTAAGTAACCGTGGTTTAAACCTATTTGTCTGATTCCAGAGCTTGTTCCCTAAACCACTAGACAACACCACCTAATAACACACAATACTTTTCTCAAATGATTGCAGTAGGAGTTCACAAAAGTCAAATGCTGCCAAAGGCCAGGCAAATCAAATAAATGCATGAAGTCATTAAGAATAAGGTCATGAAGAGTGGAATAGTCCAGATAATGGGAAAAAGAGAACATGAAAAGCAATTCAAACTGTATATTTTTAATGCTGTGCTTTCAAAGCACATCTGCAGGCCAGATTTGTCTCATAAGGTCACCATTTTGCATCTCTTGGTTTATGGAAATTGTCTCTCTCTATTCTTACCTTTGAAAAAATTTTAAGGCTTTGCTGGTTGCCACAGACTCAGAAATAGCATTTATTTTTTAATGAGTAAGGGACCTTAAGGAGTTACATATTTTTTCATTGATTTCATTGAGGTAAGAGAATGAAAGGAATTTTAAAATATTTTGAAACCTTCATATGTTCTCTTAAAATACGTCCTCATTGATGGACACTGCTGTTACTCTGCCATCTAATCAAATGATCCTTTCCATTGTCTCCATTGTGGTTATCTGATATTAAGGTTTTAGAGGCTTGACCCTATTGGTTACTGAATAACTAATTGGAAAATCCTAAATATTAGGGTCTCGATTTAGGACATAATCCAACATCAGTCTAATATTTATTCATCCTGTCAGAATTGTGTCCATCCACAGACTGGGAGTGATGAATATCTTAATTCATAAGTATGTTTTAAGTCTGTGTCTTGGTCATAAATCTAAAAACAAATCTGCATAACCTCTTTTAGCCAAGTGAATATACTTGATCCCCTCTGTGTAGTTATTTTGCTAAAATAACGTTTAGATACTCTGTGGGGAGGGCTTTGTGGAAATAGGCTTTACAAGTTAAAAGCTTAGAGTATTCCTAGTTCAAGGAATTTACCTTAGTACAAAAGCAAATGGTTTAGATTGTTTAAATGTAAAATTAGGTAACAAAAGTCCTCACGTTAAATGCTCCGGAGTTTAGATAAAAATCAAAATCATTCCTTTAAAAGAGTTCAGTAAATAGAATTTAGAGCACCAGATATTCAGACTCCTAAATCAGTGGCAAATTAGGTAATACACGGGGCTGGAGATGTGAATATTATATAATGAGGATAATAAAGGAGTTGAATGTGGTATGCCTCGGGTGCACGTTAGTAGCTAATTCCAATAAGAATGCTTTGCAATCATTTGCCGGTTGAGATGCATGTGTTCAGCTAAATGGAAATCTTGGACGTTCTCTCATACACCCCATTATTTGTAATTGAACACCTGATTTCTATCATGCAACAAATTAACATCTGCACTGGATCTGTCTTTTATGCATATGGATACACTGATTAGAATTTTGCCGATAGGCAGATACTTGAAAACAAAAAGACAACATTGTGAAACACTTCCAGCCATAATTTTTGATTACATATTGAGAATCGTTTAATTATCTTACTCCATTTAATTAGCCCTTCTACTTAGGTCAATTGCTTTTTTTATTAGCATGACGTGTTGGCAATTTGTTAATTGGCATGAAATAACATGAGACTTTTCTGGGTATTTTGTATGAGATACATATTTCATGTGTGCTTAAGGAAGTTACGGGAACTGCAGAGAAGTAAATGTATTCATTAGTCCCCTTACAGCATTTGCCAGTGTCACTGTGTGGTGCCACCGAAACCCGTATGTCTGCCCTTTGAACTTCTGTTCTGCTATTAGGTCGAATGAGTTTGGTGACAAAAATTTGTCGACCCTGGGTATGTATACATTTAAAATAGAAGGTTCTTTTCTGAAATTAAGAGAACGATAAAAAGTGAAGGGTGGTGCCTGGGTGACTCAGACGGTGACGTCTGCCTTCAGCTCAGGTCATGGTCCTGGGGTCCTGGGTTCGAGCCCTGGCCCTGGGTCTGGCTCCCCTCTGAGCAGGGAGTCTGCTTCTCCCTCTCTCTCCCTCTTCTGCTCGCCCTGCTTGTGCTCTCTCTCTCTCTCTCTCTCTCTCTCTCTCTCTCAAATAAATAAATAAAATCTTAAAAAAAAAAGTGAGGAGATGGGGATGTGGGTGGGTGGGTGGGTGGGTGGTAGGCGAGAGGGAGATAGGCAGAGAGATACATAGATGCGTGTAAGAAAGTTATTAAGAAAAGGATTTAGTCAGTATCAGGTGTTTAAGCTCCAGTCCTCTTTGCCAGTGTTTTGTGTTTTAATTTTGGCATATCAGCGGTTTCCTTTTGCAAAAAAATAAGTAGAAGCTGAGGCGCTTTTAAATGAATTACAGAATATAATCCACAAATATCTGTCGAGGTATTACTACACCGAGGAAGAAAAGTTTATTTTCTTCTGAAGACTTCCTCTAGGATATGATGCAGACAGCTACCGGTCTCCTGCGCTTGGGGGGGCGGGGGGGCAGGTGTGTGGCCCCGCCCATTTCACCACTAACTCTTAACTACTGTATTATATTCAATCACTTAAGTACAAATCATTTTTCCCCTAAACCCTAAATTATTATCACAATTTTGAGGAAATGTGTGATGGTGAGAATGGAGAGCATAGAATAAAGTTAGTTTTCCTGTTAGTCATTTCTTTATATTCTAACTAGGATTTGCGGTTACGTCAGACCAACATAAAATTCAAGAGCTAAAAGAAATTTGGGGATTACTTGGCCCAACATTAATGTTGTATAAGGAAAACAGTGAAGGGCAAGAGTGGTTAAGTCTTACTAAAACATGCACAGGTGTTTATGCAGCTGACCTGTACTGAAGCTTTGCTGGACAAAGCACCACGGTGGACATTCTGGCAAATAAAAAATAAATTTACATAAACTCCATCCCCTTGAGAACCGGTCCGTTTTCCTTTCTTGTTAGTAATTTTTTTCATCCACTTGGGGGCACTGTGATCAAATTTTAGAAGAAGAGAAAAGTTACTTTGATTTCTGTCACTTAGAGAAATTGTTTATAGTATTCTAAGGAAATCTTAACTGATTATATACTTTTAGGTAAAAATACGTTTTAAAACATATAGGCATGGCTGTGGTTTTTGTTTTGTTGAAGTTTCAGAACAGGTATAGATTAGTAAGTGGTTAATGTTTGGTCTCTGGACCCAGGTGCACCAGCACCAGATTCTCAGGCCTGGTCTACTCAGAGCCCAGCAGTCTGTATTTTCACAAGCTCTCTGTGTAAGATTTCAGCTCTTGCTAAGATTTGAGAACCACTGAATAAGGATTAAGTGGGTTTTGACGTGTTTTTGAATTTCTAACTGTTCAGAAATTATTGGGTTAAAAATTAGCTTATCACATATGCATGAAATATTGTGAAAATATATTTCTAGGAAATGTTACTTTACACTATAAGTAAATGAATCTGAAAAAAGAAGCTGTTTTTGGCCCATGATTATATAGCTGGGTCCATAGGAGTCAGAATGGTTAGTTGATTGGTCACTTTCACCCCCCCCCCAATTTAATCAAATGAAAATTTGAAATGGCACTTGTTTTAATATAGATTAATCAGTCAATTAATGGAATTTCTCAAATCTAACTCCTTGTGATGACATCCAGGCATGGCCTATATTTCAACATCATGCTGCTGACAGTATTTCTTTACATTTTATAAGTATCTTTACCTTTAAAGATCTGTTATTGATTGGGTCATTAGATTCTCCTGTAAGAAACCAATCATTAGAGGCACCTGGCTGGCTCAGTCTGTGGAGCTGGTAACTCTTAATCGCAAGGTCAGAAGATTGAGCCCCACGCTGGGCCTAGAGCTTACTTTAAAAAAAAAAAATCCAAAAAATAAGAAAAGTGAAAAAAAAATCTATTTACAGTTAGTAAAAACAGACTCTGCTGAGACCAGTTTTAGGATTCTTATTCCCTCTGAGTGTAACATTTAGTATAGCGACTATACTAATTCTCTTTTTAATAAGTAGTTTTGTTCCTCTGTTCCTGGGAGTTTGTGGAAACTACTAAAGGAAATACCACTGCACTTAAGAACTCCAATACTTTAATGTTTTAGTCAGGAGGGAAGATCTGGAGATCGGGGTGACCAGGTGGCCGGATTGGGACTGTGAGTTTTCCCTTCCCGGAAAGATTCTCTCACATCCTTCAAAGTACGCTAGGCCTCTGATATGCCCTGTCTCCACCTCGTTTTCTTTCTCTGCCACTGTAGACTTTCCTTCCTTGTTTCTCTTTGTTCGGTTAAAGTAGTGTAGAACTTCCAAAAGTCTTGATGCTGAGGGAGAACAAATGATATAGTCACAAGGAATATGAGAAGCACCTGTACGGGTTGCCTTCATTCTCGTGGCTTCTGACAGTTCACGTGCTGTCCTCCAACAACTGCACTCTCCTCAGAAGGCTGACCTCACTTAGCACCCTTTGAGGGTCCCCTCCTGTTTAGCTCTTGTCTTTGCTCCAGATGTAGACTCGTATCTTAACACCTGCAACCGGGGAATGGCCTCCTGTGTAAGGAAGCACTTTCTTACAGCCACGCCAGAAACCAGGACAGCATGCCTCTCGCCCAGTACACAGTGCGTGGCCTTGATCTTACTGATCTGAGATGAAGACCACATTCTCCATATGTAAGAGGTGAAATCTTTCATGACCGTAATTGTTTTATGGATATAGCAGCTGGGAACCCTTCCTTCACAGTTAACTGTAATTATAAAATGAATCTTGTGGCAAAGTCAGAAAGGGTAAATGTTGAATGAATATATTGTAAGGTAATACTTAAAGGTAGTCTAACGTAGTTTTTGTAATATTAAAAGTAGCAAAAGCTTTTTTATAAACTGTTGTAATTTACAGCAATAACTATACCTTATAAGACTGTTGTATTAACTAAGGTAATGTATGTAAATCACAAAATGCCAGCAATTCAATAAATCTCAAAAGATAAAATGTAACCTGGTTCAAAGAAACAATAAAATGAATTGAGAATAGTTATTTGAAGAATACCAGTTTAGATGGTATGTTATGACAGAATATATTCTAATGTAATATTATATAGTCTGTCATATTGCTCAAAATTTTTTTTTGTTTTGACTTTTTGTTACTTGTAGATGGAATAGAAAGGGAAATTAACTTGAATGCTAGCAGAGTAAGTCTCACCAGAAACCTTATTTCAGACTTTATTGTTGGAAATTCCCTTAATATTTACTAGAATTTTGTACTGCTTTTTGAGTTCCAAAATACATTTTAGTTTTGTTTGATGATTGAGGATCATTTATTCACCTGTGATCATCTGTTTGGAAATCTCGGACTTGTAAGAATGCCTGTGATAGCTTATCTTCACTTTTCATAATATTTTCTACCTTATGTTAATGTTTCTAGGGAGCATGTCTTGTGTCCTAAACTATACAAAATAAATATTAAGTATCACTAAAGAGCACTATTTCCAAGATAATAGGTCTTATAATCTCTGAAGTAAGTTTTATTTTTTTGTCTGTTTCCTTCTACTCATGGAGCAGAGGCAGGCAGGAAAAGTCCTCGATAAACTGAAAATTATTTGGATCCTTGTCAATTACATTGTAATTTATGACTTTCTAATAATCCATGCATCCTATTGAAAAGCAGATCTATATGTGCCAGCCACTGAATCATACCCCAGACCCCAGGATATAATTATGATAGGGACCTTCAAACAAGCTTCCCATTTTATTTCCCTAGGAAAAAATAGGCCTCCTTAACTGAAAATGGACATCTCAAATTTCTTTGCAGTTCTTCTGCTATTTAGGTGGTGCCAACATAAAAAGAATTGGGGCGGGGGAGGTAGAAGTCAATGTCTTCTATGTACTAATTTTTTTTTTTTGCACTGTGTTTTATTATTGGGGTTTTAAGTATCAAGAAAAATTCAGAGAGTGGGGCACCTGGGTGGCTTTAGTCCATCAGTCTCAGGGTATTGGTCTCTGCGTGAGTGTGGAACCTGCTTGAGAGTCTCTCGCCCTCTGCCCCTCCCCCCGCTCATGCTTTCTCTCTGTATCTCTCAAAAAAAAAAAAAATTCAGGAATACCTTTGGAATGGCTTTATTCTTTTCTGTGAAGTAATCTTGATACTTTACAAATTTATGGAACAGAATTCTAATCTTTATCCCTAGCTGTATGGCTAAATGGCACCGGGCCTCTGCTTATATTTGTTTTAAAATTAGATGCTGCTATATTTTTTAATAAATAGTGAAATGGTTATTTATCTCCTTTACTCCATATGTATTTTTCTATTTTACATACACTTTGGCCTATGAATGTGAAACTCTCGAACGATTCCATCAGGAAGGGAATATTGAGATATTTGAACTAATGTGTATTTGAATACATTTGAAATAATGTACATTAACCTTGGGGGAAACCTTGATTTCCTATACTGACACATGCCTTAAAATGCAAGAAAGAAAAGGACCAGATTTTGTTCCAAAGTTGCATTTTAAAGGAAAGTATCTTTGGAAGTGTTACAGTTTTTGTTTGACAAAGTAGTTCTATATTTTTCCAGTAGATGGCGCAAGCACTCCCTGAAAACAGAACAGTATTTTTGTCCTTTGAGAACTTGGTAATAAAGGTGGCACTATTTAAGGAGTATTAAGTAACCTTCAGGACATTTTCTTTTTTAAAAAATGTAAGAAGAAAGGTTAGAAGAAGGTGACATGGTAGTTCCTTTTGGACATATCAAACTTGTCAAGACATTTTATCAAATTAATGTAGGAAAACTTTAATGCTTAGTAGTAGGTGAATGATCAGAGATACCACTAAGGTCAGTTTTAATCAGAAATGCCTGAAACTTGAAATTCTGAATATGTTTTGTAAATGTCAAAGGTTTTTTTCTATTAACTATCTTGATTTCATTTTTCTTTGTATCCTACATTCATAGGCAGAAGTACTGTGAACATAGTCTAAGAGGCAAATAAATAAATGGAATTCTTAAGCTTTCAAAAATTAAAGGAGAATGGGAAACATTTTACAGGCCTGGCCCAGTGAATCCCAGCCTCACTGTTCATGGCCCCCTTTGTTTTGTTATTCTCCCTCAAATAAATAGATATAGGTGAGAAAGAAACTGTATGTCAAAGTACATTTTTCTGCAGTATTCTAGAATTTGTTGATAAATAGCAACTTCTTGAGAACCTAAGGAAGTCAGTAACTGGGAAACATATATGTACTCCACAGAAATAATATTTTATCAGATGAATGAGAAGATCTAGTTTTGTGGTAACTTGTGCAATATCCTAGTTATACTTGATTTTAGAAAAATAGACAAATTTTTGCCCCACTCTTTGAAAGTTTTTTTTTAATGGACAAAGTTGTAAAATTTATTGTCACTCCCCCATGCTTTCCAGAAAGTCCTTCAAAAAAGATTGCAATATTTTTCAGTATGTTCTACTACTGCTCTTATGATATCTTGATTGACATTGTGCTTTATAGTCCCAAAGGCCCGTTTATATGCATCATGTCACTGTTTTTGTAATGACACTGTTTGTGATACTCAGGGCAGATACTGCTGTCCCTATTTTATATGGGAAAAAAAGGGAAAGTCATACCAGGCACATACAGGTAAAGGGACTTGAAAGATATCATTTGTTTCTTTCTCTTCTTCCCCTCTCCTTCCCTGTCTCTCTCTGAATATTTTCACTTTTTCATCCCTGTTTTGAAAAAGCAGTTATTGCACACCCCTGATACTTCTTCCACATGGAGGCACATCCGTGAGCTCCTACTCATGGCCTCTTCCCACCCTTGCATTGGACTTCCCTGATTGGCTAGCCGGAAGGCAGGAACTGCGCCTGCATCGATCAGCCCTGTCCACTCTGTGCCTTGAAGGCGAGTTGACCATAGGGAGTACCCGTTCTCTGCTGCTCCCTGAATAAGTCTGTCAGTGGCAGGATCTTCACATGGACAGGCCTGTCCTGTTCAGCGAGGTCTATGACTGAAGATCAGAAAATATGTCTGATGATAATAATGAATTAGGTGATGTTTTTGCCTCTTGTTACCTCTGTTCTCTGAAGCTAACTTGTTCAGAATCAAGACAAGAGGAAAATACTTTTAAAGTATTGGGCCTTCTCAGAGACTCCAACAATGTCCATGTATCAGCAAATTTTAAAAAAAAGAATATCGGTAGAGTTAGAAATCTGGGGGAATTTTGAGATCGATAGACATAGAATGTATTCTGTTCCATTTTGACTAAAAGTCCCCTATGATGCTGTGGCCTTGGGGCCGTTTCCAGCATTGGTTCACACTGTGTCACCTAACGTTCAGGAGTCTCAGGGGCACCTGGCTGGCTCAGATGGTAGAGCCTTTGACTCTTGATCTCAAGGTTGTGAGTTCAAGCCCCATGTTGGGGCTTAAAAAAAGAAAGTTCAGGAGTCCCTTTTTTGGATAATGGGGTGGTGAGTGGACTGGACTCCTGAAATTCTGCGACTGCTTTCATAGCAGCTGCTTCCTGCTCCCCTTGGGTTTTGATCTTCCATATTAAGTTAAATATTAGAATAACATTCTGCTAAAACTGTTTGAATACTCATGATTAAGTAAGTATAAAAATACCAACTTTATGGAATATCCAAAGTCTATCCAGGGCTTTGTCTTTTACCTTGATACATATTATATAAATTTTTGCTGCAGATTTACTTTCCTTCTGTTTTTATTATAGTTGTTCCTAATGACAGACCTAGAAGCAGCCATTTAGTCATTCCAAAAATGTTTATGGATTATCTGCTATATAAAGGCGTGGTGCTGGGGTGGAGTGGTGAGTCATGAGGGATGTGGCCCTTGCCCTTACAAGGACTTAATGGTCTTGTATTAGAAACAGACTAGTTTAATAGGACTTGCCATAGGCCGTGGCAGGGCTATGGAAGAAGTGTCCACATCTTGCCTAATACATGTAATAGAGGAATATGACCTCATTAGGGATATCAGGGAGGGCTTCTCTGAGAAAGGTGATAGTTGATCTGAGCGATGGGAAGAAGTTGGAAATGTGAGACTCAAGATCTAAATTAATTTAAGTTGTGGGAAATGAATGAAATTGCAAGAGGCATCGGACTGATGGGATAAGACAGAGAACACACAAACTACGAGAGGAGCAGGGAGAACAGAGCATCTGTGCAAAGGAGTACATGGCGTCAAAGAAAGTGTCCACGCATCTCAGCACGGGCAGTATCTACAGATGTGAGACAGCACTGAGATCTAGGACCAACTCATGTCCAGAATTCAAGAGCAGGGTATCGGAGAAAGATGAGCAAGAACAAGAGCAAAGCTGGGTCCTTGGCCTGTGTATCAGGTAGCTTATCCACACATTCAGGGCAGGGGATGAGACACTGAGGCCAAGGTATACAGCATCAGGGCTGGAGTGATAGTCCCTCAAGTCTTGAACCAGAGCTCCACACGGTCCTCCATGACTACAGATAAGATGGGTCACGAGGCATAAAACTGAAGTTCAAGTGACGCAGTGTTAAGTAGGACAAGGCTGTTAGGGAAGCAAATCTGTGAAACATACTGGGTGTCAGGAGGAATTCGAGTGCCTTTGTAAATGATTCACATGAGGTTAAGTGAGTTGAAAGACGGGTATAGTTTGTTTTCTAAATTTCAGAGTCCTCCAGAAATGTCCTCGTTAACCAAGACCAGAGAGTAACATTAGAGAACAAGAGATCATTCAGAAATCAAATGTAATCCATGGAGATTATGATCCAAATATTACAGAAAACGTTTTTTGCCCCAAACAAATATTTATAGATTCCTAGTAGAATGATGTTAGAGGCGAAGAAGACATTTTAGTTATGATTAGGATATTCATAAACTCTGAACAGAGTGTAAAAACTCAGTTGTATAGTTTTATTGCCTAAAGACTCATTATCAGTATTTTAGTCTGACCAATTTCCCAAAGTGCATGCTGGAGAACATTACTCCTACAAGATATTCTATGAAGAAGTCTCTGTAATTTTGGAGATGCTACATCCACCTATTCTCCCCTCCTTTCCCCATTTCTTAGTGCGTCTTCCACGTCTACTATAAGCTCTTACTCATCTCCTCATACAGAATGTTTAGCTTTGTTTAGCTCAGTATTTCTCACATGTATTTGCCCACCAAATTTGTTCTTTTTCTTCATAATACTTGGTATCCAGATGTCCCAAGACACACAGTGGAAAACACTGAATCTCAAATTACCTTCTTGATGATTTTCTTTTTAGAGTGTATATAGTTTATAAATGGCATTTTGTGTACACATTTCATATTGAATATATCCTAAATATGAAGGAGGTAGAGCAGGTATCTTTCCATTTACAGAAAACAGAGACCTAAAATTTTCTGCTAACTCAGGATTACCTGTATTGTATATAATGTTTAAAAGTGATTATTTTTCTTTGCTTTGGGAATATTGTGCCCCCAAAGGGAAGGTATTTTCAGTAGTCAATAAGATACAGTTTGATACAGGGCACCTGGGTGGCTCAATCGGTTAAGATGTCTGCCTTTGGCTCAGGTTGTGATCTCAGGGTCCTGGGATAGAGTCCCTCATCGGGCTCCTTGCTCAGCCGGGCGCGTGCTTCTCCCTCTCTCTGCCCTTCCCCCAGCTCATGTTCTCTGTCTCTGTCTCTCAAATAAATAAATGAAATCTTTTTAAGAAGAAGATACAATTTGATACATAAAAACCCCTTGCTAAAACTTTTATTATTACCAAACCATTTGCATTTTTAAAAAGAGGAGAGTTTAATGGATTATCTCACAAAAATATCTAGGATTGTCTAGGTGAATTATTTCATTTTAATCGGTAGGTGCCCCAGAGCTTCTTCACCAAGTGCGGAGTGTCTTTTTGGACTATGTCCCTAGCATGACACCCAGAGAGTCACATCTTCACAGCCTGTACCCTCCTCACAGGGGAAGGAGGCATCGATGCAAGTTAGCCTGGTTGGAGTGGGTTGCTCAGTACATTGTTTGGACATATTTTCACTCATCCCCTTCCGAGACAGTTTTTAATCCACTTGGAAAGCTAATTTTCTTTAACTTTCAACAGAGCAGTAAAGCTTTTGCACATGCAGAAAAGCATTACTTATTTTCAAGGGCATTTAAGCAGGAAAAACATGAAGCCAGGCCTACAAAACCTGCTCTCTGTGTTAAGAGTTTTTGAGAATGAGACTCTAACATATTTGTGTAAGTTTATAAATATCAGTGTTGGTGAGACCATGAACCATTAAAGAACTGTTTTAGGGCGTGTTTTCTGTTGAGATATCAAAGAATGCTGCTGATCAGTTCTCGAAGATAGATATAGGAAAAACTGCCTTTCTCATAGATTTTCTCTGTACGGTGTGACTTAGATTGTTTGGCTTGTGTGTCTTTGTTTAAAAGTACTATTCATAGACTACTTCTGTAATTTCCCCAGTGTAGTTTTGTTTCTAGGGGACAGCGCATTGCCCTTTATTTTAGATCTCCTTTAGGAACGGCCGCTCAGAGTTGTTGGTGTTTCAGCTGAGGCTGGGGTACTAGAGCCTTCCCATCTTGTCAGCGTGCCTCTGTTCACATCCAAGAGTGTATCAGCGATGGCCAGCCAGTTTGTAGGAGACAGCTTTGACATCGCAGACTGTTCTCCTTACTCTGATAACGCTAATGCGGGCTGAGGTTTCACTCAGACTTAACTGAGCGTAAACTACCACAAGATGGGACTTCTGAGGAAGAGGAGGGGAGACCCTTTTTATGTCCCTGAAATTCTGTAAACTGTGATCCAGAAAATGAGCGAAGAACTCTACGTCTTACTCAGGTTTGCTTTTGTAAGTCTGTTGGTACAGCACACCCATTTCAAATTCTCGTTCAACTTGTAAGAGTCCCGGATTTTTCTTCATTCGTAATTTCCCTCAAAATGTTAAGTAATTTTGTTCGGTGGTGATCCTTTTCTTGCCTCCCCGCCTCACATCCTCTTTCCCGCAAGAACTCAGGAAGTATAAAAGCCATTGGAAGGTATTTATTTCCAGGTTTCTTCATGCCCAGGTCACACTGCTGTCTTGAGTCAGTTTCTTTCTGTCATCCTTAGCTGAAAAATGAACCCCCTCCCCCCCAAAAGGCTTATCTTGCGGGGTTCAATAAAAGAAAGGATGCAGTAAAAGGAAGATGCCTTTTACGCAGGCAGCAGAGAACGTGCAGGGTGACTGAAAGTGCCTGAGGGCATTTGGTCCCTGTTGGTTTTCACATCAGATGCAGTGGTGCCCACGGATAGCCTGTATTGTTGTCAGTTAAATGGGATCATGAGTGTCTGAAAGGTGTTTGAGAATGAACCGAAAATCATTTTCACAAGTGGATGATTACTTCTGCCACATGTTAACCGAACTCTATCAGAATGGCCCAGATTTTTGAGCCTGCATTAATTGCTCTTTCAACCTTGACTGAGGTTTCTCTTTAAGAAAGCCCTTTCCACGACTAAACGACTCTATATATTGATTTTTTTTTCCTTTCTGTATTTTTCCTTGAAAAATGAAGCCTTGTATAAGGAAGACTTTATCATTCAAATGTAGATTGATTGTGCCATTTCTTTGAATTGAAAGCTAGACTCAAGCGATCCAACAAAAGTCATAGTCCTTTTTTCCAAGCACTGAATAATTCCCATATTCTGTATATGATTATGTTTTTCGTATATTCATTGGTAATGATTTTTCTTCATCAAGTGAAACCATGAACTCCCACAGCATGGACCCAGTGCAAATAAATTGTCATATTTTCCTTTCTATTAGAACTGTATGCCACCATTCTAATTGAAACTTAACTACAATATTTAGTAATATGTTTGGAGAATTTTTGTATGTTGATGTATTCTTAGAACAATCTTTAAGTTAGGTTTTATAAAGTGCTTTTAAAGTATTTGGATAGTTGTGATTAGTTTCTCCATGTTCCCATTTTCCATTTCAAATATGGCATAGAGAATATTAGCTGTTTATTTACTAGAATAGTGTAGGATATATTGGAGTGTAGGATATATTGTGTTACAAAGTTGAATTAAATCTCAATTTTAAAAATTAACCAGAAAACGAGTTCTTGAAATTTCATCGACTTTTGTGCTTATACACATTAGCAGAGAATATATACCATTTACAGAAAAATGGTTTAACTTATTAAAACTAATTTCAGGGGGGTTTTGGCTTACAGGAAGACAAATCACAGAATGATATATGTGAATCTACTTTTAAAAAAACATTCAAGGGGGCACTGTGTAAAAACAAGCATTTAAAATAGTTTTATTTCACCAGCATTGCAACGTGAACATGTGATGAAATTTAAATATCTCTCTGAAAAATCAAGAAAAATAAGCATTGTAATATTACTGATTTTTGTTTGCTTGAAGCTTGTTTTTACCGAACTCCACTTTTCTCAATCTGTTGTTGAGACCATTTCATTGGTAATAATACATACTGTTAATGAGCAACACATATCTAAAGAAAAGTGCCCTATTCCTGCTGTCACAGAACATCCTGATGGATTTCATAAAGGCTCTGCTCTTGTTTGTCCCCAAATGAAAACTTTTAGAAGCAACGTGGGTTATTAACACATAACTCTTTAAAGGATCATAGTGATATCATAAAGACTGTACCATTTTTAGTGTTGAGATTCTCTCCTGACTATATATAGCTAGTGATGGAGAATATGAAAAATAATGCTTTGTTTGCCTTGTTGATAGTAACTTGAGGTTTGGCCTTACCAAAGTTCTTTAATTTTCTCTTCTTTCTTCTCTTCACTTGACATTTTCCCTAACAGCATCCACATCCTATTTTAATATGCAATCAAAAATCTTAAAATTCAGGGTGGCATATCTTCTATATTTGAGGATAGAGCATGACCCAAAAATAGCAACACCAAAAAAAAAAATAGTCATAAGCAAATGAAACATTGATACACTTTTAGTTGGTTTTGTGCCTTGTTTTCTAGCAACAATTGCTATGTCTCTTTGGAGCAAATAGTACTCCCCATTAGAAGCAGCCCTAGAAGAGGGATTAATTCTTTAAGATTATTGCTGTGTTTATACTGATTTATAAAACCAAATGCTTCAAGGCTTTAAGTCTTATGTGTTAAATCCAAGCTTTGTGTCAGTGCTGCTAATTTCTTTGTTACCTAATCCCATGTAAGAAGAGAAGATTTTAAAGTTAAGCAGGCAATTTTTTGTTCAAAGGGAACAACTTCTTAATACCTTAAGTTGGATGTATTGATGAAAGCAAACACTATTAAATAGTATCTGAGCAGTTACTTTTAAGTAATCCAAAATACCCTAGTTACATGAGTATTGTGCTGCATTGAAAATATTTCAGTGGAAAAAATGTTATATATTTAGTACAAATTAGGATTGGAAATATGTGCTTTTCAAGTATGTTGTATACAATAGATTATCTCTCTTATTCCCATTCAAATAATTCTTGGGTCAAATTTAATTTTGATTAGGGTTTTTTTTTTTTCCTAGGGCCATACTCTGAGGCCTGGAGAATGTAGTAGGACTATGAAAATTGCTGATATGTGTTCCTTCATTTTCCATCCATTTGTTACTTAGCTGAAATAATTTAACAAGGATGAATAAAAAGGCTTTTTTAAAAACCAAATTCTATAGGTTGATGAAAATGAGTAATGTTGAAAGCCTCATGAAAAAAGCAACAAAAAACAAAAAACTGGCTTTCCTCTTTAAAACCTCTTCAAAATAAGGTGAAAAAAACTAGCAGTATGCATTAGAGAATGTTGCTATTATGCTCTATGATAAATATTTATTTTACTGGATAACATTATAAATTGTCACATAAAGCCCAATTAACTGTATGTTCCCGGTTTGGTATTTGGCAGGTCTGATTTACATACCTTAAAAAAAAAAAAACTGTCTTTTTTATTTGAGTTAATCATACAGTTGACTGAGAGGAAGCTAATAATGACTCAGCAGGTTACAAAATATTCAGGGAGAATACTACTGCCGCGCAGACCCACTGACCTGTAGAACACTAACCAAGGTAGTCTCTGTCCAGAATGACAAATACACTTCCTACAAGATCTTCTTTACACCTTTATTTGGTACAATCAGATTTCATAAAGCAATAAAAGACCAATTCATTCAGAATTCAGAAAGGAAAATATTAATAGATATTTAAAACTCTATGAAACAGAAATGGATGACAGGTAAATAACTTTCAGTGATCTGTTTAATTAATACGATTGCTAGATTTAGCTCTATCAACCATACCTTCTCCTTTACAGAATCATGATGTTCATAATTGATGTTCATAATAATGGTCCCAAGATGATATAGGGTTCTTTCTAAATCATTAAAGATCAAATTATATTTTATAACTATTTGAAATCAAACTGACTTATGTATACACATTCTTCAAAAATTCGTTATGGATATAGTCTCTATATAGAGTAACAATTTTCAATAATTAAGAATACTCAAATATCACTATGTAAGTGTAATGAACTAAATCTTACTGCCTAGTAGAGCATAATGTGTTAAATGTAACTTTAGTATCTTTTTCTGAAATAAAAAAAATCTTACTAGATTTTTATCCATAAAAGAGAATTTATAACCTAACACTCAACATTAAAAAAAAAAAAAAAAAAAAAGGAGCGGGGCGCCTGGGTGGCTCAGTTGGTTAAGCGACTGCCTTCGGCTCAGGTCATGATCCTGGGGTCGCGGGATCGAGTCCCGCATCGGGCTCCCTGCTGCTCAGCGGAGAGCCTGCTTCTCCCTCTGACCCTCTTCCCTCTCATGCCCTCTCTCTCTCTCTCATTCTCTCTCTCTCTCTCTCTCTCTCTCAAATAAATAAAATCTTAAAAAAAGAGAATGCATTTTGATTTTTATAGATGTTTCTAATAAATTGATTATGTGATGACCATTTGATCATTCAAATGATTTTGGCTTTTTCCTCACTCTCTCCACAATTCAACTCTCATAAAGCTAAGACCACCAAACCACAAACTTGGGAACAGCCTTGAAACCTGGTAAACCATTTAACCATTAAAGCTTATAGGAGTTCTCCCCTGTACTCATGATACCTGGAGACCACAGATGATATTTGTCACTGTATTTGGCTTTGTCATACTGGAAATATGATTTATGGCTCTATAATGATTATATTCCCCAGATCCTTCATAGTATTTTTTTTTCTGATAATGAAGATAAGACGTGATCTCAAACATTGTCAGTGGTAATATAAAATTGTACAGCCACTGTAGAAAACCAGTTTGGCAGTTTCATATAAAGTTAAGCACACACTTTATAATTCAGTAATCCCGCTCCTAGATATTTACCTGAGAGGAGTGAAAACACAGGCCCACACAAAGACCTGTGCATGCATGTTTATAGCAGTTTTGTTTGATTGCTAGAAAAGTGAAAGCAATCCAGATGTCCACCAACTGGTAAATGGATAAACACATTGAAGTGACTTCATAGAATAAAATATAATATTCAGTAATGGAAAGGAATGAACTCCTGATACAGGCAACAACAGGGGTGAATCTCAAAAGACTTTTACTAAGTGAAAGAAGCCAAACACAAAAAGGCTCCATATCATATTTTTCCATCTTTATGGCATTCTGAAAAACAGCTGTAAAGTCAGAAATCAGAACAGTTGCTGCAGAGCTGGGGGATATGAGGAGGAGATTGATCATAAGAGGACCTGAGGGAAACTTCGGAGGGATGCAGATGTTCTGTAAGTCCATTGTGTTGGTGGTTACATTGCTATGTCAACACTCACCAAATTATATACCTAAAATGGAGGATTCTTACTTTATGTAAACTATACCAATAAGCCTTACTTTAAAAAAATGGAAGACATGCTTAGTGTAGAAATTGTGAAAATGTAAAGGCATAAAGAGCAATATGAAGGAACACCTGGCTGGTTCAGTAGAACATGCAACTCTTGATCTTGAGGTTGCAAGTTCGAGCCCCACATTGGGCATAGAGATTATTAAAAAATAAAAAGAACATTATGAAATTCGTCTTTAATCTCAACAGCCCAGTATTAACTGCAGGCTTAATATTTTGATGTATCTTTCTGGATTTTCTTCCCATGCATATACTATGAGCTCATGTGACTGCTTTTTTTTTTTTAATCTAGCATTATAATAATTTTTCCACATCATTCTTTTTTGACATCACTTTTAGTGGCAACTTTTACTCATTCCTTACCATTTGATCCTTAGACGGTTTTGAGTTTTTGATTTTAAACAGTACTGATGAACATCTTGTTCTTCATTCTTCCCTCAATTTTAAATATCTTTTATGCCCAGAATCTAATTTTATACCAGTGAAAAAGCAGCTAGACAGTGATTCTAGAAACCTATTGCCAGAAATCATTCTTTGAGTGGGAAAAAAGCCTCAAATTTGTTGAAATTAAGCTCAGTGTGTTCTTATTCAGTATAGCTATCTTTTCTCATGTATTCCTGTCCATTTTATTTCATAAAATTTTGGTCTGGTTAATGGAAAACTGGAGGGCAGAAACTATTCACTTTTGCTACATAGCATTTATAACATTTCCTTTATGCAGTCAATCTTTTGCTGAATGTAATTTTTTTTTCTTAGAGAATAAAACTCTCCTGCCCAGCTGCTTCCTAGATACACTTGTCCATTTGTGACTTCCATATATGATTGATTGAATTCCTTCTTTGAGTGTAACACCCCAAAATATCTCACAGCCCAACATGCTAATGCTTACCTTGGTTCCAGTCTCAAATTGTCTTTTATTCAATTTCTTATATCCTCTCCCAACCTCCAGTATACATACATGTGCACCCACTGCTCTGCTGTTTTCAGAGAAATCCTACATTGTTGTTCCCAGTTTGTCGATCCGTGGTTTTGAATGAATTTGCAGCAGGTAGTAGTATTCCTCGTGCAGGACCTTCACTCTCAGCAAGGCTTACACTTGCCGATGGTGTTGATGGTTTGTGTATCTCTATTCACTTTCACTTATATGTGACCCAGTTGCCCAGCAGCATGCTGAGTGAGACCCTTGAAGGAGCTCAGAAGCAGGCAGTGGTCATGGGCAAAGGTGATTCCAAATGTCTCCTGTGGCTCCTAGGCAGCTGTTTGGTGCAGATGTTGCGAGTGCACTTTTATACAGCGTATCTGTTGTGTCTCCGGTATCTAGCTCCTGGGGTCATTGCTGTTAACCCTGTAATAGGAGTTTGGGTGTGTGCATTTCAGGAGAGGGAAATTACATAGGAAATACAAAAAGAGAGCAGCTAAACACCTACCACCAAAACCACAGAAGAGAAATTAGAGGCTGGAGCAAAGGTGGGGCAAAGGGTTTTAAAGGAACCTCAGGAGGAGATAGTGAACAGGTGAGAACAGTAGCAGTGGATGTCTCTGTCAGTCGCTAAATGAATTCACATTATATCCAGGAGCACAGGCAATGTGGTGTCAAGGGTATTGTGCAAGCCAAATGGAAGTTCACCTAGCTAGCTGATGTGTCTGAAACAAAGTACATAATTGACTTGGGCAGTGTGGATGATGATTTCCAATGCAAAAGCCTAGTTTTTATTTTGACTTTTAGTAACTGCATGTTTGTTTTCTTGATTCTGAAAATTTAGAACCCAAGAAATCAAGCTCATAGATGCAGAGAACAGATTGGTAGTTGCCAGAGGAGGGAGAGCTTGGGGTGGGACAAATGGGGGAAGGGGTATTAAAAAAAACTTTGAAAAAGTGCCCATTCATTTCAACATACCTTAGCCAACATCTTGCATTTCTTTTTTAAAAGGGGGCAAGAACGTTTGCTTTGCTTTTGCAAAAGAGAATTATTTTAATAAGACAGCAATGAAAAATTCAAGCTAAGATTTTAGTTTTAAAAGTTGTGAAAGTCTCTGGGGCGCCTGGGTAGCTCAGTCACTTGAGCCTCTGACTCTGGGTTTAGGCTCAGGTCATGATCTCTGGGTTTTGAGATGGAGCCCCATGTGGGCTCTTCCTTTCCCTCTCTCTGCCCCTTCCCCTGCTCTCATGCTCTCCCTAAATAAATAAATAAATATTTAAAAACAAATAAAATTAAAAAAATAAAAATTGTGAAAGTCTGAAGACTTTAAACCCCCAAATAAATAACCATAGCTTAATACTCAGAATTTTATATAAATTTAGTTTGAGTAACCTTTACAGAGCTCAGTCTTCACTTCAGAAGAAAAGAACAGTGATAAAATATTGAAAAATCTTTAATTTAAAAATTAGGCCTGTATTTGTCATATTTCAAACTTCTAACAATGTTTTCCACTTTTGTAGGCGGTGTGTATAAGTTTCTGTGGTATAATTTCAAAACAGGCCTCCATGATATGTTTCACTTCATTAATTTTTAATTTCTTCTTCCTCCTTGATGTATATGCCTACATCTGTATATTCAGTAAGAACAAAATTTTATTCTCAGATGATTGACTACTTTATTCATTTCCATTCATATTACTGTTAGCAATGCAGAGTTAAAGAAAAGCCCTGGGGGTGACTATGTTGAATTATGCCATGTTCTCTCCACATACATTATTGCCGAATTTCATAGTTAGGGAAATTTGCAGCAAGATACTTCCATAAATCAGCTAGACCACCAAATTACGAGGTTGGCAGAGACCCTAGAAATCAGCAAGCCCAGTCCTGCCATTTATAGTTGAAAAAACAGAAACCAAGGTGGGTGCCAGCATAACTTGGGGTCACCCAGCTGGACAGTGACCCTTTGCTCTGGGTTCTTGACTCTACAGCCGCCTCCTCCTTAGGCCACACTCCTCAGCCCTGGTCATCTGAGAGCTGAGTCCTCTATTCCCAGTTTGTAGCCTTTGTCTCTCCTAAGAAGTGTGTGTAAGAATAAAATTCCCACTGGTTCTTTGATTATCCTTTCTAGCTCCAACTTCGCTCAATTTGTAGTAAGAACTGACAAATTGATAAGCCACATAAATCAATTCCCTTTCAAGAACCTAGAATAAGCTCAGTCATTTTGTAACACAGAAGCTACATGTTGTCTCAGCTTTCAAATGAACTAAACTTTGCCTTTAGCAGGCTAGTCTCAAGAAAAGAATTCCTATGGAAGAGATATGATTACACAGAGCCACAACATTATTCATCTAAAATATTCTTTGCTTGTTTTTCTTACCAGATATCTGTATGCCCTAGGACAGAAGGTTTGGAAAAGATGGAAAAAACGTTACTTTGTTCTTGTTCAGGTTAGTAAATTATTTTCCTGTTACAGAATCAATCTAAGACAGAGTGCTCAAGCTTTTGCGTACTGGGTTAGATCTATTGATATTCACTGTGTTAGAGATGAAAACTAAAAAAAAAAAAAAAACTTAAATATTTCATTTCAAAATAAAAGTAAATTTTTTCACATGCTAACACAAGTAACCTTTTTATGTAAAATAACTGTTTTCTGAATCAAACAATTTAGGGAAATGAGCGGCATTATTTTATACTCTTGCCCATCTCTTTAATGTGTTGCTTAATAGAATGCAGCTGTATTTTCATATCTGCTTCTACATTCAATGTGTTGCAATATCAGATGAAATTTAGCCTTTGGAAAATTCCACCATACACACATGAGAGAGTAGCTGTGAAAAAGACTAATGATGTCTGAATATTATTACAAAAATAGTTTTGACCTCACAGATTCCCTGAAAAGATCTTAAATTCTTCAGGATGACAGGACCAAACCTTGGGAAAAACTGCACCATTTTGATATTTTATAGATAAACCATAATACTTAGAAGCTCCCATTTTTATTTTAATTTTTTTAAAGATTTTATTTATTTATTTGACAGAGAATGAGATAGATAGAGCATGAGAGGGGGGAGGGTCAGAGGGAGAAGCAGATTCCCTACTGAGCAGGGAGCCCGATGCGGGACTCGATCCCGGGACTCCAGGATCATGGCCTGAGCCGAAGGCAGTCGCCTAACCAACTGAGCCACCCGGGCATATAAAATACAAATACAATTTGTATTTTTATACAAATATTCCATTTTTATCATCTATTCACATAATTATATCAGTAAATTACCTGGGCTGGTAGATTTGTTTGCAATAGGATTCTGAATATAGGCAGATTACTGGGATATTCATTCTCTGTTTTGTTTTTTAATCATAGATAACCTTTGCTCATAGAATATACTCATCAAAATAAATTTACAGTAAGGAATAAATTTCTGAGTAGTAGTCATTCCATTGTATGATGAATCCAAGCTATTTTATCCCCAGTGGATATATATGAAAAGAAAATCTTGTCAATTCCTGCCCACACATTAAGCAAACTTTAAATGGACTGTATCAGAATAACATGGCAAAATGCTAAGGAAGGAAAACTGTCATTTCCAGATGTAAGGTTATCTATCTATTGTTGGATGTGCCACAGTGGCATGGTAACTTCATGAAAAGTATAAAAATTCAGTCAAAGGTAGTTTTATCTGCATGGCAAACAGCCAGCCTTTTTGGTTAAAATGTAGCCTTGTGATTGGAACCATTATTTGGTCAACTAATTTAACAAAAGATACACATACTTGTACACACGTACGTTGGGCAGTCTTGATATAAAGCCCAAGCATTTGCTTTGAGTAAGGGTCTCCTGTTTGGAGTTCTGGGTGATCTGTTCTCCAAAAACCATACCCATATGACCTCTTCTTTGGTTTCCACGTTTAATTTCTTTACGTTGTTATAAGAACTTAAACGCATTTACTAAGCAGTTTTAATGCAGATCTTTCTGGACATTTGATTTTATTCCTATTTATAGATGGCTCACGTCTAATTTGACAAGTTTGTATTAGCAACTTTATCACATCTTTCTAAATCACTCAAGTGATTTTTCATAGAAACAGCAGCTTTTTCATAGTCCTACTTCATGCATTACTATGCAGACTCTTTTAATAGCTGATGTTATTGGCACAAACCAACCTAGCTGACTCTTAATAAGCACAGAGTTTTACCTATTAGTCATTACATTTTTTTTATTTTTCCTTTTCTTAAAGACTTTATCTTTTTAAAGCAGTTTTAGGTTCACAACAAAACTGAGAGGAAGGTACAGAGATTTTTCCATATGCCCCCTACCCCCACACATGCCATGGTCTCCCCCATCAGCAGCATCACTTGATACATTTGTTACCAAGGACGAACCAACATTGGCACATCATAGTCATCCAATGTGCATTGTTTACCTTAGGGTTCACTCTTAGTGTTGTATATTATATGTGTTCGGACAAATGTATAATGGCATATATCCATCGTTGAAATGTCATACAGAGTATATTCGCTGCCCTGAAAATCCTGTTCCCTCTCTATTCGGCCCTTCTCTCCTCTGTGACAACCATTGATCTTTTTACTGTCTCCATAGTTTCCCCTTTTCCAGGATGTTCTATAATTGGAATCATATAGCACACACAGCCTTTTCAGATTGGTTTCTTTCACTTAGTAATATGCTTGTAAGTTTCCTCCATGTCCTTTCATAGCTTGATAGCTCATTTCTTTTTAATACTGAATGATAATCTATATTCCATTGTCTGGGTGAATCACAGTTTATTCATTCACTTATTGAAGGGCATCTTGGTTGCTTCTGAGTTTTCGCAATTATGTATAAAGTTGCTATAAACACTCCTGGGCGGGACGCCTGGGTGGCTCAGTCGGTTAAGCGACTGCCTTCGGCTCAGGTCATGATCCTGGAGTCCCGGGATCGAGTCCCACATCGGGCTCCCTGCTCAGCGGGGAGTCTGCTTCTCCCTCTGACCCTCCCCCCTCTCATATACTCTCTCTCTCTCTCATATTCTCGTTCTCTCAAATAAATAAATAAATAAATCTTAAAAAAATTTAAACACTCCTGGGCAAGTTTTTGTGTAGACATAAGTTTTCAACTCCTTTGGGTCAATACCAAAGACTATAATTGCTGGATCATTTCTATTATGTTTTAAAGAATGAATCAGAGTGTTCATTAATCTAGAGGTCTGGTTAAGTGACAGGCTGAGAGAGTTTCAACTATGTTAATTGTATATATGAAAATTGACTTTATTAGATTAGTCTTGAGAGATCAGATGATCACGTCATGGTTTTGGCCAGGTGAGATTTGAGGTAATCCTTTACTCCTTACCTTATTTTCTAGCATATGATCACAAGAATCAGAAATTATAGGACAAACATGTATACTTTGATGATCACCCTATAAAAGAGTTTTGAAATGAAAGAAAGAATTAGAGTACTTTGAGATCATTAACTGGTATACCTTTGAGGAGCATTAACCCTGTCTTTGGGAAGCTAGAAAGTTCTGTCAGTAACAAAAATAAATTTAACATTTTTTTAAGATTTTTATTTATTTGAGAGAGTGTGCAAGTGAGCAAGCGGGGGAGGGGTAGAGGAAGAGAATCTCGAGCAGACTGCCCTCTAAGCACTCATGACTCTCAGATCATGATCCGAGCTGAAACCAAGAGTCGGATGCTTAACCAACTGAGCCACCCAGGCACCCCAAGTATAACATTTTAAAAGGCAAAATTTAATTTAAACCCATAATTAAAATTTAAATGTAAACCATACACTCCATAATTGAAATTTAGAGAAAACACTACCAGACTATAATGAATTCAGATTTATTCCACCTGAGATGTCATCTAAAATCTGAAGTAAAATTTAAGCATTATAATTTTGCACAAATATATGTACGTACGTGCACTCATACAGAGAATCCCACGCCAAGTGTATTGAGGTAAACGTGCCAGTACTCTGGCAACTTTTTGAAGTTGTAAATACGATTGGATCTTCCTTTCAATTCCAAATGTAATGGTCAGACAAATTGAATGCACACACTTCAAAATCAAGATGGATGTGTATGGAGATTCCATGAGAGCGACCCATTGGGAAGAACTGGGTGGTTTTTATTAGTATTTTTAAAGAGCGCTCTCATTCTATTGGCACGCAGCTTGTAGGTTCATACCTGCAGGCTGCATTACTGGAAAGCGAAGGAGTCATTTTTCTAGGGAGGACACTATACCCCTGCTGTGTCTGCTGCTGCCGTCGGCAGAATGGTGCCCTGGTGATAATGTGAATCTCATCACCACTTGTGAGTGTGCATTATATGAGTGATATAGCTGGAGATGTAACCATCAGCTCAAGAATTTGTGCTCATAGAAACTGATTGAGAGTCAGGTTTGGCCAGCTGCAAAGTCATTGTTCAAAGTGAACACTAGAATAGCTGCTGAGGTGAAAAGACCTTCATAAAAACATTTAAAGCAGAGTTCAAAATAGGAAAATAATTTATTTACTAATGTGGGGTGCTTATTTAGCTTCCAAGTAAGGTCGTAAGTAAGAGTAATTTTGGTCCCCATTTAGATTCTGAAGTCCGTACAGTTACCAGTGTATTGAATAGATTTTCATGTTTTTTAAGAAGCTGCTTTTTCCTTTTTTTTTTTTTTTTTAAATGAAGGTGGTAAATGTTGGTCCAAGCCAAATTGAAGGAACAATTGATTTTAGAAGAATATGTTTGACATCTTACCAAAACTTAAGTGTTTCTTATTCATTTTTCTTGTGCTTATTCAGTGGTCTAGTATTAGATTTGGAGGATACCATTGTTGTAAAGTACTTATGACACTAATACATTTTTGTTCATTATAGTACAACCATTTAATATCTTTAAAATTCTCTGATTTACTCAAACTGAATTATTTCCTAATTCTGTAATCTGCTAATGACTATTCAAATAACCGTTATGTCCCCACATGTTGCATATTCTGTGCTAAATCCAGGCATTTTTGAAGCACTCACCTACTCCAGTTATTGCTATATTTTTTTCTAATATTTATTAAGCAGTAGTAGCAGACATTTATGTGAAGCACTTTCAACACATGATCTTTTTTAATCCTCAGAATAAGGTATGTTTGAGGGATAGGTAATAAATATCCCTGTTGTACAGATATAATCTGTGTACAAAGGAGTTCTGTCATTTACCTGGAATTACAAAGTCAGTATGTGGTAGAGTCAAGCATTCAAATCCAAATTTAGTCTACAGAGTAAACTTTTATTTTCCCTGCCCTAATGCTAAGATTCAAGTGATGCACACAAATGAAGACAAATAGCTACAGGAATCATCACGGTGGATCATTAATTTCATGAGGTACAAAACAGTTTGACTAGACATGGCCATTAAGTGAAAGCACAGAGAGTCTCATGCTTGTGAAGGCTACTTACTGCGTGACATCTCTGGAAACTGAAGTAGACATCAGTGTTGTTTTGGCCCTGTATCAAAGTGTTCACTGCTTGTTGTCGATGTGTCAGAATCATGACTTGAAGTTGCTGCAAACAACAGCAGGCTATCAAGACATAATGTTAATTACACATCAGCTGAGTTGGCACAGGATGTAAACAGTCATCCATGTCACTGAGTGATCCGTGCCTGCTGCAAACATCCGAGAAGCACTCTGTTAGTGAGATGCCATCAGAAATCTGCTTGAGACTTAAGTGGCTGCCCCAGCCTGTTGCTACCTGAAATATTCAGTACACACGGAGACCCACTGCAGCACGCTGCTGTCACGTATTTGAGAGTACCATTACGACATGAAGTTATGTGGTCTAGATTTAGTCTTAGGACATCAGCTATTGGCTGAGAGCAATGTGAAGTGAAGAAATGTATTGTTTGTCGGATCAAGAAAGTCATGGGATAGTGGCTGTCTAGCTTTATGTTTTAAATTGATTGAAAATTTACAAACCCAGGGCATGTTCAGTGTAGGATGAAATCAAATCATACAGAATTATTTATGGAGAAAATAAAAGGCCCTCATCAACAATACCCCTACCAGCATTGCCACCTTATTCCATTCTCATTTTCAAAGGATCACTGCCAAGTAACCACTGCCAGTAGAGTGGCTTTCTGAAATTCTGTGTGTGTGTGTGTGTGTGTGTGTGTGTGTGCGCGTGCGCACGCGCGCACACACATATTTTCTGATTTGTGTGTGCTTATTTTCTTAATAGAATCAGTCCATATATATAATCTATATATTGCTTTGTTCCCCTTTGAAAATATTACAGATGAGGTGCCATGCCACTATATAAAAATCCACTTTATTCTTTTGACTGGATGATTGGATCCCATAGTATGGATTAACGTAATGTATGTAACAGTTCCCCCTTTTTTGGACATTTAAGTTTTTCCTTTTTTTTTTTTAATAAGCAATGGTAGGGCGCACCTGGGTGGCTCAATCAGTTAAGCATCCGGCTCTTGATTTTGGCTCAGGTCATGATCTCAGGGTCATGAGATCAAGCCCCAAGTTGGGCTCTGCAGTGAGTGTAGAGCCTGCTTAAGATTCTCTCTCCCTCTCCATCTGCCCCTTCCTCTCTGTTCTCTCCCTCTCCCTCTCTCTCTAAAAAAAATAAAATAAGCAATGGTACAGTCAGCACACACACACACACACACACACACACACACACACACACGCACACACGCAGTCCTTATATATTAAGCTTTGTGTGTGGGGGGGAATATTCTTATAGAAATAGAATAACTGGGCCAAAAGGCATGGATACCTATAATAAGTAAGATTATAAAGCTTTAGATGACTCAGGAGTACTTAGTCACCAGAACTTTGGCTTGTTTTTTCATTTGTCATTTTTTGTAACTAATAAGTAGTCATTGTCAGCATGTGTTATTTTATCTTTCAAGATGTACACACTTGCAATATGGAAGAAAATTGAAAGTTATTGGTTATAGGGCTTATTTGGAACAAAATGTTAGTGGACAAGAATTTTTTCTTTAGATTTTTTTTATTTATTTTTTAGCATGATTTTTTTCTGTTAGTAACTTTATTTTTTATTATGTTAATCACCATACATTACATCATTAGTTTTTGATGTAGTGTTCCATGATTCATTGTTTGCGTATAATACCCAGTTTTATTTTTTAAGATAATTCTTGCTTTGTGATCATTGAATTTTCCATTGGGAAGAAAAAAATGGTCCTATTATTTTATACAGTTTACCCCTGGACATTAACAGTACATTAACTTTTCAAAATCGTTCTAAAATATGAGCTGTTATCATTTACCTGTATCTCAGGAGCTAAAATTATAAAAGGTGAAGTGAACATAGGGCCAGATTTAGCAAGGAGATCCCAATGCAAAAATGCCTCTTTTATATACCCCCGGTGTTCCCTTAAAACTTTTGTTTCTATCTTCATGTTTAGATTCCAGGGAACTGTCTGATTCCTCTTATTGTATTGCTCGTACCTACAAAAACGCAGAGGACCTATGAATGAGAATCGTGCAGTGTTATGAAGTCAGAATTAAGTATTGGTAGGCTCAGGGGTTTTTTTTGTTTTTGTTTTTGTTTTGAAAATTGCTTTACAAGTCTCAATTTTTAAATGCTGTGCATATGTGTAGCTTATGTGTATATGTATACTTATATGCAATATAGATCTTTCTACATACATACTTGTATGACTGCCACATAGTAAAGACTCACTAAATATTTAAGGAAGTGAGTATTATCGGTCCTTTAATTTGGATTCCTTCTCACACCTCTATGTGGGACCTAAACCTGACTTCTGTTTGGGCGTACCTGACAAAGCCGCGGTGTCCTGGTTGATGTACAGCCAGAACACAGAACAGAGGGCTGTAGCCCTCCAGGTTTCCTGCCGCTGGACTAGCTGAAACTGCTCTCATTGTCACACGGCTCTTGTCTACCATGTCATCGTAGCAGCTTCCACTTTCTGCCATTCTCCTTATAATCCCTTGTTTGCATTGCCAAAATAATCTATTTGAGGCATAACTCTAATTTTGCCACTTGCTGCTTAAATCGTTCTGTGACTTCCCATTATGCTTAGAATTACCCCGACCATGCCCCAGAGAAGATCCTACATATTCTGGGCCCTAGCTTCCTCTTTGGTGAGTCCTCTGTCCCACTGAGCAGCACTTCAACTTGCAGTGTTCTGCCCCGGATTAGGTACAGTGCCAAGAATTGGAGTTTAGTACCTCAGAGTCGCTAGCCTCCCTCACCAAATGTACCTCAAATAAATACATAATATGGGTTTGTTTTTTAGTGGGTGATTTCTATGCGAATATGCCTTTGAATTAAGTTCCCTGCCTTTCTTTCATCTAGTGGTTGTTCGGCTACTTTTAAACCCGTCTATAGAAATTCTGAACATTTTATTGTTTTCATTTCCCCATGGCTGGCTCATTCTACCTACCCATTTAAGTACCAGGTCAAATGTCATCTCAAATGGGCCTTTTCTGTCCACCCAGTCCGAAGTATGTCAACTCACTCCATGTCCCAGTACCTTGTTTTCTATTTTTCAGGGCATTTGTTTCTAATCACAATGATCTTTTTTTATTTAAAAATTTCCTATTATTTCTTTACCTCTTCTAGAATATATGTTCCATGAAAACAAGGACCTAGTCTTTCTTATAATCTACTGTGAGTAGAAACAATTTATTAAATAAATACATGTGCATCACCCTGAGCATTGTTTTTAAAAGACTGCCTTTCCCCTCTTTAATTTATACACCAACTGCTAAATCGTTTTTACGCCGTTTGGTCAAAACAGTAAATATATATTGCCCTCAAATCCATCATGATCTTGAAGATATATTCCTTTCCCTTGATTAAATTAAGCTGTGGGATTTTTTTTTTTTTTTTTTTAAATAAGTCTAGCAGCACCTTTGGCCTCTGCCAAGAACGTTTCCAGCTAAGGATTTTTTAAGCCTTAATCTTTACTGAAATTAGATGGTGGCAGTTGCTAAGCTGTCAGCTGTTAACACGATCTCTGCCGTAGGAATACAGCATGCAAATGCGAATGTTGTGGTCTCTCAAAACTCACAGTTAGCACTCACACGTGTGGGCACAGACAGGTGTTGAACAGGTTGGCAACTGAAAATGAAATGGGAGGATTCCCAGACCAGATGCAGAGACCTCATGGGACCTTAGCAACTTAAGTGAAGGTGCCCTGTCAAAGGTAGTGATGCCAAAACCTGATTTAATGCTGTCCTCAGATTAAAGTCTGTTTATATCCCCCAATTTTCAATAAATCCATTCTTTATGGAGTTAAGAGTGGATTGAGTTAAGAATATTGGATGTTTGTCATTGCTGTGTCTTTCCATTGAAAGGATTTTCAACTGCAATATAGTATATTATATAAGCTTTGTTCGGTAATATACAAGTAAGCTTATAAGTGAAAACAAATACTAGGTCAGACCACCTGTTTCTGTCTAATTCCCTGTCATGTGGTGATGAAGCAGAGTGGAGGCTGCAAAATCTCCAGCTTGGGAGCCCAGGAAGCAGGGTACCTCCCCCCGCCGCCCCCCCCCCCCGGTCCCATAGCTTCTCTTTCAGTGACATTTTAACTTAGTGCCAACTGATGGTGACACTTCTTTCAGAGTGCAACTTCTCCCAATTGCCCTCAATTTGGATATTGGCTAGCAAACCAGTAGGTATAAGGTGTTAATGCCATTCAGAAGCATTCACTGGAATGTGCCCTGCAGGTTCATTGTAGAGTTGGCTTCAGGAATGTGCTTTAACATGACCTTGCACAAGAGATGGGTAATGTGAAAGCTCTTGGGGATACTAAAGAACTCACAAAGAAGTGTAAAATGCAGCATCATTTTATGGAACTAGAACCAGGAGGCAGGGAGTTAAAAGAATGGTATTCATAGCTGCTTCTGGAACCAATGTATTCAAAAGCCAAACGGTACTTTTTCAGTTGTCTCCTGGGTTGGGTTTCCTAATTCTTAGTGATAGCTTTGTTAGCCCTTGGTGTTTTGTTACTCTTCCATCTGTGCTCTTTGTTGAAACCCACAGCCCAATAATCCACGACAGATTCTGGGTCTGGTGAGTGACTTTTGAGATAGTAAAATATTAAATAAAATGTTAAAAGAAGTATGACTTTTGAGATAGTAAAATATTAAATAAAATGTTAAAAGAAGTACAAAATGAAACAAACGTTTAATACTTTATCATTTAAACCACTGTGGCTTTAGAAAGTAGGTGATTCCTTTGAAGGTGAAGGTTTTTTTTGTTTTATGCTTTTTTAGTATTTCTAAAGATCTTGAATTTGGTACTTAAAATTTTATATATCGTTCGTGTTAAGTAATTATTTAAAGTTAGCTAGAAATATAGTACTTAAATCATAAAACAGCTACTGGACTTGTATCAAGCTATATTAAAGAAGCAACACTGATGTTAAGCATTTTACATTACATGTGGAAAAACAAGTCTTTTGACAGGTAATTTTGAAGACTAGATCTTAAATGGCAAACAAATTTTTAGCATTTTAGGTGGCTTACACATATCATGTCTGGGTTCTTTAGTGCATGACCACATGAACATAATTAATGTAGAAATCTTTAGAGATGAATCCTTTTTTTAAAAAGAATAACAATTTCAAAAACCTACATGAAAATGTATAATCAAGATAATGTCCATTAGAAATAAAGGGGATAGTATCTAAAACTACATTTAGGCATCTCCATGTTTTCTTTCTCAGGTTCTTGTTCATTTACGGATTTATTCAACAAGTCTGTGATCTGAATGGGAAAGAAACAGCCTGGGGGGAGAAAGAGAGGAAAGGAGGGAGGTGGGGAGAGAACCAAGTGAGGCTGGGACACAGAAGCCGAGACAGGAAAGCCAACGGCCCTCAAGTCGTTCACAGCAGAGGAACGTATGTCCCCAGAATCAGTTCAGTCCCCAAATCGGCCAGGTGCCTTCACTCTGTTACAGCAACAAGGCACATCTCCAACCCCCAATGAAAGGATTCTTGGGAGTCACAAAGGAAGAGAGAGAGGAGGATGGTTTCCTGACAGCAGGGTGTCAGGAAATGTGTTGGGGACTCCTGCCCCACAGGCAAGTAGGTGCCAGGTGCTCTACATCAGTTATCTCTGGTTCTCCCAGAGCTCTGGGGGGTGCAGTAGCCTTGTCTCCTTTGACAGGAAATCGGACTGACATATGTAAGGGTTAAAGTGATTTCCCCAAGGTCATATCCGAGATGAGTTGGAAAGAGTAAGTGAGGGAATGAAAGTGGGACTTCTGTTTTGCAATGGCAGACTCCTGTTAAACCTGGCTTGTCCGCCTTCCCTTCCGTTTGAAATACCTTCATATGATTATCTTCAGAGAGCCCTTTTCTGGCCCAATTACCGAAAATATACCCCGTTCAATATCATTCTCTTTACTCTGTTTTGTTTTTCTTCACAAATGATTCACACTCAAAATTGTTTGAGATACTTATTTGTGGAGTCTTTTCCATTCTGTATGAGATTGATTTTTTTTCTATTTTTTTTTTTTTCTGATTCCAAGGCTGGGGACACTCTTGTAATGCTCAGGACCTAGAAATATTCATTGTAGATACTCAGTAAATATTGAATGAATGAATGAGAGGGGAAAATACCCATAAGAACGGGGGAAGATATGAAAATTATAAATGCAAATGGAACTAAAGTCAGTTATTTACCAGACTGACTAGTAAACAATGAAAAACTAATTCCCAGATCTCTAAAAGATGTCAAAGGACTAAATGTATCTTTCTAAAAGACCAGACTACATTCATGCTAGTCTTCAAACTCTTTTGCTAATATGTCCCTTAAAATAATTTTGTACAACTTGTACTTTATTATACATTATTATACATTATTGTCATGTAAACTTTTTTTTTTTTTTTTAGAGGGAGAGCAGGGGGTGGGGGAGGCAGAGGGAGAGTAAGAGAGATTTTTTTTTTTTAAGATTTTATTTATTTATTTGACAGAGACAGCACACAAGCAGGAGGAGCAGCAGGGAGAGGGAGAAGCAGGCTCCCCGCTGAGCAGGGAGCCCACTGCTCAATCGCAGGACCCAGGGACCATGACCTCAGCCAAATGCAGACACTTAACTGACTGAGCCCCCCAGGCGACCCAGGAGAGATTCTTAAGCAGGCTCCAGGCTCCCTACACAGGGCGTGATCTCAAGGCCCTGAGATCATGACCTGAGCTGAAATCAAGAGCCAGACGCTCAACTGACTGAGTCAGCCAGGTGCCTCAGGTCGTTGTAAACTTTTCATCATAAATTTATATAGTCACAGTGGGTACAGTTTCTAAAATAAAACCATTAGTTAATTGTAAGCATGCCAAATAGAATCTAATGCTGCTGTGATTCTGTAGCTACCTGTAACCATTGAAAATTGTATTTTATTAGCTTTTTCTCCTCCAATTTTTATTTCCCTGGGTCTTCCCCAACAGAATTTTACTCTTAGGAAATAAGTATTATGTTTCAGAATCCTCTTCAATCACTGTGTCATGCTTCTCTGCAATTAAAAAGTGTGCAAAATTGGAATTAAAAAAAAATTCCTATGAAGTCCTAACTGTCAATACCTTAGAATGTGACCTTAGTTGGAAATAGTGTTCTAATTAGGATGAGGTCATACTGGAAAAGAGTGGGCCCCTAATTCAGTATGACCGGTGTCCTTCTAAAGAAGAAGGCGTTTGGGAGTAGTCATGCACACAGGGAGAACTCCTTGTAAAGATAAAGGCGGAGATGGAGATGATGCTTCTACAAGCCAAGACATGCCAAAAATTGATAGCAAACCACTAGATGTGATGGGCAAGACCAGGGATAGATTCTCCCTCACAGCCCTCAGAAGGAACCAACCTTGATTTTAGACTTCCAGCCTCCAGAACAGGGAGACAATAAACTTCTGTTTATGCCACATAAATAAACAAACTTAAGCTGAGAACAGAGATTTCTAAGAGACATAAAAAATAACATAGGGAAGACAGAAAGTCCCTTTCCCTAAAAATAGCTACTTCTTAGGCTAAACACCCAGATTTGTTTCCCTTTCTCCCAGTGTTTGAACAAACCAAGTCAGGTAAACTACCTCGCTTGAATAAAAATAAGACTGCGAAAAGGAGAAAACAAACTCTTATAAACAAAAGCGTTTAAGTATTAAAAATTATTTTATATTGATGTACATTTGCAATTATGACTAGCAGACAACTGATAAGAGTATATAGATACATGACAAAACCTGAAGGACAATTATTAAACATAAAAAAGTTAAATTTTATTGTAAATGCCCATCTTCATGAGCTGGTAGCTTCCCTTCCCAAATTTCCTGTAAATGAGTAATGTTTTCTAAAATGAGAAAGGGTTTCAGATTGATTCCTTGTTTATGGCATTATTTAGAGACGTAAGCATGGAGAAGCCTGGCTCACCTAAGTAGGTAGATGGAAACAGTTTTGTCAAGCATCACTCATTTTCTCAACTGGTGTGTGTGTGTGTGTGTGTGTGTGTGTGTGTGTGTGTGTGTGTGTG
>NW_027397074.1:63193734-63296715 GCF_003265705.2 Callorhinus ursinus | reverse complement strand
TGATCTAGCTTTTTAAAAATATTTTTAGTATTCTATCATCTTATAATTAAATTAGTTCCTTCTATAATTCTGCCAAAAGCAAAAAATGTAAAAACTAATATTCAAATACTTTGTTTTGCCTCTGAATGTAGAGAACCATCCTGTTGCAACTGAAGAATTCCTACCCAAACCTTACTACATAAATGCCTGCTAGAAAATGATAGTTGGGTTAGAGAAAGCTGTTCGTTTCTACTTTCTCTCCAGCTTGAGATTGAGGAGGTAAATCCTGTCAGTTCTCTAGTAGGAGATGAAGGGGAATCAATGAGAATTTCCTGTCATTCGGCAAAAATCAGACCTGGAAAGATCACTGTTGGTTCGAGGATAAGAGGAAAGGTGGTGGGGGGAGGGGGGCTGGAGACCTATGACGGGATTCTATACTATTAATCCTTATTTTGCTTAATTTATAAGAAACATGGACTCTATTGAAAAGTTTGAAAATGAGAGTTGGATTTGATTAATAGAAGAGATCTGACAGAAATAAGACAATAAAACAAAAAAACTGATGTTGTTTTAGACAATAATGTACAGAATGAACACTACACAGAATGAAGTCAGTAACAGAAGACAGGAGAAGCTCTAAGTCCAAAAACTCTACCCACAGTGGCAAATATTAAAGGAAATACCCAATATGATAAAAAAAAAAAAAACTAAGTGAGAAGAGAACACAGATAAAACAGAGTAGCAATAAAAGTAACAGTGAAAGTAAAAAACAATAAAAGGAACATTTTCTGATATTTAAAAGAAATTAGTCTGCAGATAAACGGACTTCCACATTTCAGGAAATTTAGTGACAAGATATCTTCAAACATTTCTTATGAAATATTTTTTTCTATTAAAAGTATGTGCGTTGGGATGTGTGGGTGTCTCATTTGGTTAAGCGTCTGCCTTTGACTCAGGTCCTGATCCCTGGGGGTCCTGGGATGGAGCCCTGCGTCGGGCTCCCTGCTTAGTGGGGATTCTGCTGCTTCCTTTCCCTCCACCCTCCCCCTGCTTATGCTCTCCTTCTCCAATAAAATCTTTGAAAAAAATGTGTGTTGCCTCCTACATCTTAACACTCAACTACAAAAGTCAGTAGAGTTAGATCTACAGAGAATTGATTGGAAATTGTGTGACTTGAGAATTTAGTATACATCTGTGATCTGTAAGTCTCCTTCCTGAAAATGTTTAAAGCAGAACTCCTGGTATTTGAGATGAATGAGTATAGTTTCTCAGAAATATGAAACTTAAAATATAAAAGAATTAGAGTAATGATAATAGAGCTAAATATTACTGTTATAAAATATCTTGAGTCAAACATAGACATGAAAAGTGATTCCTGACCAAGTTATGAAGTATGAAGTAATTTTTTTTTAAAACAGATTTATTTATTTTAGAGAGCGGTGGGGGGTAGGTGGCAGAGGGAGAGGGAGAGACAGAATCCCAAGCAGATTTCCCGCTGAGCACAAAGCCTGATGCAGGGCTCAGTCAGGACCCTGATCATGAGCTGAGCTGAAATCAAGAGTCAGATGCTCAACCAACTGAGCCACCCAGACACCCCATGAAGTAATTAGAACAAAATGTGAAACCTGATTTCCAGATTTTTGTCAAAGTTAATGAATGGAGTGATGAAAACAGGCTGTACTCCTCAAGTTATATGAGAAGCAGTCAAAAATGATTTTGTTTTTTAATAGAGAAAATATGGGGTTAGCTCTGTCCTTGAAAGTTTTAAAGTAACTAGTATAGAATAAAAATGGGATGCTGAGAAAACTTCAGTAAACCTAAAACATTTTTGAACACTGCGTCATAAACTAATGTACTATATGGTGGCTAACTGAACATAATAAAAAAATTTTTAAAAACCCTAAAACAGAAGATAGCTATGTGTGTGTGTGTGTGTGTATATATATATATTCATTCTTACTATATATGTATTAAATATACATATTAGGAATCCGATTCTCAGAATAGGATTAACCAACAAATCCATATGTATGGTAATTTTAAGAGCTACACCGCAAACAGCAAGAATATGGAGAGAAAGTAACATGACAATATTCAGACGAAGGAAAATTTAAGAGCAGTATTAAACACATCAAAGGATGATCATTTTATATTCATTGAAAATATAACCAGTGGGGCACCCAGGTGGCTCTGTCGTTAAGCGTCTGCCTTCGGCTCACGTCATGATCCCAGGGTCCTGGGATCGAGCCCCGCATCGGGCTCCCTGCTCCTCGGGAAGCCTGCTTCTCCCTCTCCCGCTCCCCCTGCTTGTGTTCCCTCTCTCGCTGTCTCTCTCTCTCTCTGTCAAATAACATATTTAAAAAAAAAAATTATTGTAAAACAAATGGTGATTTATTGAATATGTATCTGAGAGAACAAAATAAAGGGATAATGCCTCAAATTCCTTGCTATTCAATTCACTTTCCTTTCTCTCCCATACCTAATAGTAGTCTTAATAGTCTTTGATTATAGTTTCTTACGGATAACTATGTATTTTATAGCTATCTTAAATAACTTTGCCAGAAAATAAGAGGTAATTGGCTTATTTGGGAAAGCAGTATAAGTTTCAGAATGGGAATTATAAAATAATATGGTCTATTAGAAGGAATTCCTAATGAGATTTGAGGAGACTTGTATTTCTAGACTAAAGATGATGATTTCCTCCTAGGTGACCTTGGGAAAGTCAGTTTCCTCACCTGTGAACTCTGGAGTTGAGATCATCATCTCAAGGGTCCAGAACCCTGATCCCTCAATAGTACTATGTTCTAGAGAATAATCTTATGTTTTCTTTTCACTGAAACTTAGCTCTGGATTTAACTGTTTATGATTTAGTGAGACCTGAGTCCCCTAGATATCATAGTCTCCAGTTTCGTAATGTATTCTCTTAAGATCCTCTCCACACAGGGGGAGATGAACCATGAGAGACGATGGACTCTGAAAAACAAACTGAGGGTTCTAGAGGGGAGGGGGGTGGGGGGATGGGTTAGCCTGGTGATGGGTATTAAGGAGGGCACGTTCTGCATGGAGCACTGGGTGTTATGCACAAACAATGAATCATGGAACACTACATCAAAAACTAATGATGTAATGTATGGTGATGAACATAACAATAAAAAGATCCTCTCCACACAAAATCTATAATCCTATCAAATGTAGCAATATTTCATTCATTAATTTCTATTGATTAAATACCTTGTAGAGTGTTAAGACAGTACTATCAGAAAGTAAACCTATAATGTGGAATCTAATCCAATCTATACTATTACATAATATGTATCTTACATATATATAAGAATGAAATTGTACGAATTATTAAGTTCCATTACAATTCCAAAGCTGCTAATTATTTTTCCAGGTCAGTTTTCAGTTTGTACTACTTTCTAATATTTTGGCTTTACCTTTCTTTCCAAGTAAAAACAGAAAATACAGCAAGATCCCACTTACGTGAATCAGATGTTTTTGAGAAAGTAGGAATTTCTTTTTAAAATAATCACTCCCTAATCACTTGTTTCCCAATTATTTTTTGATTTATTATTTCATTTTGTTTTTTCCTGAATTACCTTAACATTTTAATGGGTTTCTTATGACTGTGATTACGTCATAGCTACCAGGATACCTGAAAGAGTAAGAATGTGGTTCCCCTGTGTCTGAAATCTGGGTCCATCACAAAATGGATGCTTGAGACAGACTAGTTAGATAAAGGAATGAAGTGAGCCTCATGTTTATTGTTTCCTGAACATTTTAATTGGAGTGTTTGACATTTAAAAAAAAATAAAATATTACTTGTAAGTGGAGGAAGATTCGTTAAAGAGTACAAGTTGGGTAATTTGGACTGCTAGACTATTAGTTTTTTTTTTTAAACAAGGCTTGGTATGTGATCTGTACTATCAAATAGATTTTCGAATGTGGTTGAATATTTTATTGAATTGAAATAAATTTAACTTCATGGAGAAATTAAAAGGCAGGGACTGTATGCCAGACAGTGTGGGAGCTGGTGACTCAGAAACAAAGAACACGCACTAGTAAATGCAGCTAGAAACTGTGTGAAGGGGACAAGTTTGTAAGGGTCTTCGAAGGAGGAGTACGGTTTTCTAGATTAGGAAATATAAACCATGCGATTTTAAAGGTGAAGGTGATACACTCCTGCTTGGGAGTTCAGGTGGAAAAATGAATAAAAGTGGGCGAGTCTTGTTGGAGAGCCTGTCTGGAGTACCAAAGGCAGTGGTAGCTCTAAATTCCAACTAATATTTGCGGGAGATTTTTGCAAGCCGGGCGGGGAAGACAGACCTTTCCGGGTGAGTCATCTCTCTCCCAGCAGATTCCAGATTCTTCATGTGGTGATGTGTCAGGAGACTTTCTTTCAGCCAGGTTTTTAAAATTCTTCCAAATGAAAGAACGGAACAGGAAAATGAAGTATTGCCTCAATAAATTTTCTATTTTGTTAATAATTGGTCACAAAAGTATTCCTTGGTACTAGTTTCCTGAAGTCTAATAATTATATTTTAACTATAAGACAAATCTGAACATATTTTGGTTTCATATACTAACCCCATCGTAGATGTTTTTTTTTTCCTGGAATGTAGTGAACTGTGTCAGTAACATATGGTTTTTCCTCATACATATAAAAGTTAGACCTGTTACTCAGAATCTCCATAAAAAAAGAAAATTGAAGGATTAGCCAAAGGATTCAAATTGGTGGTCTTGGCTAGTCCTATGGTAATGCTAAGAATTCTTTTGTGGAAAACACCTAGAAGTGCTGGGTAAGTTATAACAGCTGTATTGCATAGCGGTATTGCAAGAAGGAAAACCACACGCGCCAAATAGTGAAGGCTTCTGCATTGATCTTGCAGCTTTATTGGGGCTGGTTTATGGGGACAAGGTGTTGATGTTGGTGTGTAGGGATTTTATTGTTCACTCCGAGAACGAAAACATACCCTGAGGCATTCTCAAAGTGGGAATTTGGATAAGAGATCTTCTCTTAAAGAACTTAGAAGAACTCGATCTCTGTGAAATGTGGACTAGAAGAAAAACTGCCCCCAGGCTAGTAAATTTATATTTGGCCTGAGGCTCTGAATATGGAGTAAAAATGACTCCTGAGAATTTGTAACTATTAGCCTATACTCAGAGAATGTTGAAGTTCTAAGTTATTTTATACAAATATAAGGGAAATGCCCAAGTGAAGAAATTAACACAAAAAGTACTTCTGGATTGATGATGTTTCTGAGGCATCTGACATTTAAAAAAAAAATTGTTTTTGGAAATATGAACCTTTAACATAGGTCTTATAAAATGTCCCCAGATGAACCAGTGCTGGATATGAGCTCATCATTAAAAATTACAAAACAATAAATTATTTACACACCCAAGAATTTCAGTAATAATTGTCATCTATATAAACTATAAAGTAATTGCATTTACAGTGATGAAATTTATAAACTGATTCAAAAGTACAAGAAAAGAACAAAACAAAACATAATACTATGAAAAATGAACAAGCAGATTTGGCATGGGGCTATGTAGAGCTACTAGTAAAAATTTAAAACAATCATTGAAATTTCACCCTTTTTGGACAGGTTAGACAGTAGTTTAGACACATCTAAAGAGAAAATTAGTGATGTAATTAATGATAGAATATAATCTTAAGAAATTACTACTCAGCATAGAGAAATGAAGAAGCATAAAATATGCAAAGAGCTAAAAGACAGGAAATTATCTGAAGTTCCAAGATACTTCAGATAGAATTTGAAGAAAGAATAAAGGGAAAATGAGGTAGAGTCAACATTTGGAAAGATAGTGAAGAAGATTCTAAAATTGATAAAAGTCATGAATTCTCAGATACAAGAAATACTACAATTATCAATGAGGGTAAACATTAAAACTCCCCAAAATTTCACAGTAAAACTACAGGATAACAGGGGTGCCTCATTGCCTTAGTCGGTAGAGCATGTGATTGGTTTTTTTTTAATTTTTTATTGTTATGTTAATCACCATACATTACATCATTAGTTTTTAATATAGTGTTCCATGATTCATTGTTTGTGCATAACACCCAGTGCTCCACGCAGAACGTGCCCTCTTTAATACCCATCACCAGGCTAACCCATCCCCCGGCCCACCTCCCCTCTAGAACCCTCAGTTTGTTTTTCAGAGTCCATCATCTCTCATGGTTCGTCTCCCCATCCGATTCCCCCCCCCCTCAGTCTTCCCCTCCTGCTATCTTCTTCTTCTTTTTTTTCTTAACATATATTGCATTATTTGTTTCAGAGGTACAGATCTGTGATTCAACAGTCTTGTACAATTCACAGCGCTCACCATAGCACATACCCTCCCCAGTGTCTATCACCCAGCCACCCCCTCCCTCCCACCCCCCACCGCTCCAGCAACCCTCAGTGTGTTTCCTGAGATTAAGAATTCCTCATATCAGTGAGGTCATATGATACATGTCTTTCTCTGATTGACTTATTTCACGCAGCATAACACCCTCCAGTTCCATCCACGTCGTTGCAAATGGCAAGATCTCATTCCTTTTGATGGCTGCGTAATATTCCATTGTGTATATATACACCACATCTTCTTTATTCATCTGTCGATGGACATCTTGGCTCTTTCCACAGTTTGGCTATTGTGGACATTGCTGCTATAAACATTGGGGTGCATGTACCCCTTCGGATCCCTACATTTGTATCTTTGGGGTAAATACCCAGTAGTGCAATTGCTGGATCGTATGGTAGCTCTGTTTTCAAATTTTTGAGGAACCTCCATACTGTTTTCCAGAGCGGTTGCACCAGCTTGCATTCCCACCAACAGTGTAGGAGCGTTCCCCTTTCTCCACATCCCCACCAACATCTGTCGTTTCCTGACTTGTTAATTTTAGCCATTCTGACTGGTGTGACGTGGTATCTCGTTGAGGTTTTGATTTGGATTTCTCTGATGCCGAGCAATGTTGAGCACTTTTTCATGTGTCTGTTGGCGGTAGAGCATGTGATTCTTGATCTCAGGGTTGTAAGTTTTGCCGCACATTGGGGGTAGAGTTTACTTATTTTTTTTTAATTAAAAATTAAAACACAGGCTAACAAAGATAAAGAAAACATTTAAGAGAAACCAGAGAGAAAAAGCAAATTAACTACAAGGGGACCAAAGTTGGACTTTATCAAACTTTTCAACATGGATATATAAGCTTTCTGACAATGGAATAATATCTTCAAAGTGCTGAAGGATTACTAGCCTAGAATACTATATAACCACCTAAACAGTCATTCATAAGGGAGAATTAAAGACTTATTTTAAAATAAACACTGACTCAAAAAGCTTTTACTAAAGAAGGAAATTGAACTCAATGATGGAGTGTGATTCAAGGAACATTAGTGGCCAAAAAATGGGTAAAGACAAGGGCCGCTATAAATATCGACTGTATCCGATGACATATTTTAGTATAAGGCATATACGTGTAAGATTATGTGTCTTCAAAAAATATAAAGCAACATTCGAGGGAATTGTATGAAGAAGTCACAGATAGGTAGCATTGGTAGGAAATTTTAACATACCTCAATAATTGACACATCGGAAGAAATATTAGAAAACCGTGTAGTATATTTTTCTACGCAATTAGTAAATTTGATATAATGGATATAATCACTGAACAATAATTGCAAAAGATGCATTCTTTTTAAGCATTCTTTTAACAATTGGCTGTGCCCTAGGCAATAGAGCAGGTCTCAAAAAAGACCAAAATTCTGAATCATTCTGGTCACAGTGGAATTACTTTAAAACTCAGTAATAAAAGTGGAACTGCAGATCCAAATTTAAAAGCACACTTGTAAATAACTCGTGTAGAAAAGAACAAATGAATATGAGAAATACTTTGAACTAATGAAAATGCTATATATAACTTGTGAGATGAAGCGAAGGTAAATTTAGAATAAACCTAAATGTACATGCATTTAGGTTTGTTGAATTATAAACGAATAACAACTGAAAATGGATAAGCTAAGTAGATGAATTAAAATATTTGTGGAAAAAATAAAGTTAACTACCCCCCAAAAGAAGGGAGAAGTAATAAAGCTCACAGAAATTGGGCGCCTGGGTGGCTCAGTTGGTTGAGCGACTGCCTTCGGCTCAGGTCATGATCCTGGAGTCCCAGGATCGAGTCCCGCATTGGGCTCCCTGCTCAGCAGGGAGTCTGCTTCTCCCTCTGCCCCTCCTCCCTCTCATGTGCTCTCTCTCTCTCATTCTCTCTCTCAAATAAATAAAATCTTTAAAAAAAAAAAAGCTCACAGAAATTAAGGAATAGAAAACAAAAAGTAACAAAATGCAAAGATATTCTTTGCAAGCACTCAAAAAAGGAAATAAACTTTTAGCAAAACTGTGGAAAAAGGATTTGAATGACTGATACATTAGAAAATGAGCAAACTTGTTTAATAAAGAAACCCACAGAAAAAGAAATCCCAAGTGTAAAAAAATATGAGGAAATGCTCAGCTCTATTAGTAATGAGAATTGTACATTCAGGTACTCGTGAGATACCACTTCCCATTCATCAAAATTGGTAAAATATAAAAAGACTCAAAATACCAAGTTTGGCAAAGATGGGTAGTATCAGAAGCTCTCATGTACCACTGGTGTATGTATGAATTGGAAAGTAGTTTTGCAATATCTAATGAGGATGAAGGTACACACGCCCTACAACCTAGCAGTTCTGCTCCCTGGTGTAGCCCTTCAAATAGCTCTCACATGTGTGCAAGAATGACTGTTGGGCATTATTTTTAATGGCAGCAAGTGTAAGAAACTGAAGGCCATCACTAGAACATTGGGTAAGGTGTGATAATTCAGTTCGAAGTATATGTATCAAGGTGGTTTAATATGTTGAACTTTGGGGAGGGGAGGTTGCAGAAGAAATGTGTCTGATTCATTCATACAAAGTTTTAAAATGTGTGAAGAAATACTTTATCAATTTACTTACATGGTAATTGTGATTTATAATAAATATATATTTGGTCTTCATCCCCATTCTAACACAGAACCCTTGTACTTTCCTAATGAGTGCTAAAGGTGACTTTTGTTATGTTACTGGTGACTTGTAGAACGCACCTAAGGATGGGCAGCTGCTTGCCTAGAGGACCAACAGTGTATTAGAGAGTTGGAACTTTCACTCTCACATACCCCTCACCCTCTCAGACCTAGGGGAGGGGAGAGGGGCTGGACATTGAATAAATCGCTAATGGCCAGTGATTTAATCAGCCATGCCACTGTAATGAAGCCTCTATAAAAATCTAAAAGAAGAGGATTGGGAGAGTTTCCAGGCTGGTGAACAGTTGATTTAGGGAGGAGGTTGTGGGAACTCCTAATCTGTAGCCCGTCAGAAATACAGGTAATAATTTGGACTAGTATCTGAAGTACAAGGAAAGGGTAGACAGGAACCTCCTATCTATAGATTACAGCCTCGGGTTATGACTGCATCTGAAGAGGGGGTTAGGGTGAGGCAGTCTTGTAGGACTGAACCCTTAATCTACGGAATTCTAATTCTGTGTGCTCTCTTGGTATAGAGTTAGAATTGAGTGTATTGTGGGACACCCAGCTGGTATCCAGAGCATTGTTTGGTGTGGAAGCCACCCTGCCTACATACCCAACAGGTTGGAATTGGGTCTAGGAACCTAAAATATTATATGTAATAAAACTTTTAAAACATGCATGGAAATAATAAGCACAAAGTTCAGCGTGGTAATTACCTCTGTGGAGAGAGAAAAGAAAATGTGTTTGGGGGCGCCTGGGTGGCTCAGTTGGTTAAGCGACTGCCTTCGGCTCAGGTCATGATCCTGGAGTCCCGGGATGGAGTCCCACATCGGGCTCCCTGCTCAGCAGGGAGTCTGCTTCTCCCTCTGACCCTCTTCCCTCTCGTGCTTTCTATCTCTCATCCTCTCTCTCTCTCAAATAAATAAATAAAATCTTTAAAAAAAATGTGTTTGAGTAGATAAAACTAAACAAAAAATTCTAAAGTATATATATACAAGAAGTTATGATTCGGGGGCACCTGGGTGGCTTCTGTCTTCAACTCAGGTCATGATTCCAGGGTCCTGGGATTGAGTCCCACATCGGGCTCCTGGCTCAGTGGGGAGCCTGCTTCTCCCTCTGACCCTCTTCCCTCTCATGCTGTTTCTCTCTCTCTCTCTCTCTCAAATAAAATCTTAAAAAGAAAAAGTTATGATTCAGGGGCACTTGGGTAGTTCAATTGGTTAAAAGCAACTCTTGGTTTCAGCTCAGGTCATGATCTCAGAGTCATGAGATCGAGCCCTGTGTCAGGCTCCACACCCTGTGTGGAGTTTGCTTAAGCTTCTTTCTCCCTCTTCCGCACACATGCGCTCTCTCGCTCTCACTCGCTCTCTCTCTCAAATCTTTAAAAAATACACGTTAGTATATTGTACTTTTGTTCATGCTTGAAATATTTTATACTTTTAAGATAACACTGCATTAAATCACTATGGAAGAATAGTGGAACTTGAGACTAAGTTATTGGCCTTATGTAAGAGAATGAGCTTCTTTTTAGAACAAGTAACGGAAGTATAGTGTCATCGTTCACCCCCCACCACATCTCTCCCAATCTCTCCAGATACCCCGCAATCATACCTTTTTACACAAGGAAACTGAAGCCGCCTTTAGTAACGGATCCCTGTAGGAGCCACCACCAGGTTTCATCTGTAAGCCTTGAGCATAGGCAGGTGAAAAAGTAAATTCATTGACAGTCTATGAGGGCGAGGAAAGGAGAACTTCAGAGTACAAGAACCACAGGTGTTCTCAGTTTATTTGCCTCACGATTCCCAAAGGTTTTACATATTTTTTTTTTCAAAATAAATAGCTGTACTCTTTTTTTCCTCGTTAAAATATGATTCAGGGGCACCTGGCTGGCTCAGTCGGTAGAACATGCGACTAGATGTCAGGAGTTGTGAGCTTGAGCCCCATATTCAATGTGGAGGTTACTTAAAATTTTTTTAAACATAATTCATATTTTTTAAAAAACTCTAAATAAAATCACCCACAATTGTACTTTCTAATAATTACCATAGATATTTTAGTCTGTGTCTTACTCATATGTATATATAGTGTTTACCCAAAAGAGCACACTCTACAGTTTTGTTTTTCACCGACTTTTTATGTTATGATGTTATCTTCGAAATAGTTCCGTGTCTGGAAAAAAAAAGAAATCCGTCATATGTGTTTTGATGACTGAATAGCATTCTACTGTGTGGTCGTGCCATAATGTATTTAACCAAACCACTGTTGTTTTTTTCCAGTTTTTGCTTATGTTCAGTACTGTGGTGAACACACTTCACATGCATCTTTGAATACTTGTCCCTTTGTTTATTTGGAATAAGTTCTTAGAAGGAGATTTGCTGGCTCAAAGGGATTGCATAATACATAGTAAGGCTTACAGAGTATGAGTTTCCAGCGGGCTGGAGACTCAGGCAGGAGTTGATGCTCCAGTCCGAAAGCAGAATCACCTCTTCCCTTAGTAACCTCAGTTGCTGCTCTTCTCTGTCCCTCCATATCGATAGAGACTAGTTCTTTGTTGAATATATATTTTGCATACATCTTCTCTTCGTTTGTGGGTTTGCCTTTTTACTTTCTTCGTGGTATCCTTTAACGAGGAGAATTTCTTAATTTTAACATAGTCCAAGTAATTTTTTTCTTTCATAATTAGCTCCCTTTTGAGTCCTCTTTAATCTTTGTCCATTAAAAACTATTTCTATGTTTCCTTAGTTTCATCTGTATTTAAAAGTGGAAAGGGGGCATAATTCACATTACTCAAAACTGTTTTCCGTGGATCCTGTGTTGTAAGATATTTTGCAGTTTAGGTATTAATCTACCAAACGTTCTTATCTCCTGCTGGGAACAGCACCTCCTGTCTCTATTTTGGGGGAACTTCTCAGAGCCCACCTGTTGTAGCATGTGACATTCTTGGCCACAGATGTAAGCTCTTGACCCAAATTGGGCTAATGTTACTCTTACCCCTTAGCCACGGTGATTGGTGCAAATACGGCCTCATGACCCAGGGTGGGACAGCCAGGGAGGTGACTGAGAGCTGTTTGCAACTGTGGTTCTCGGTCAGCCAGACTGCCCCACAAGAAAATGAAGCCAGTTTCAAAAGAGAAGTAGAATGGAGAGACAGCGGATCTTGGCAGTGTTAAGTCACTGGCTGCCTAAAAACTCACTTACCCTGGACCTTCCTGTGAGTTTGGTTAGAGTAAATTCTCAACATTTATTAAAATCTTTTTTTCTTTTGCTTTAGTTGAAGGTTAAAATCAGCATGCTTTAAAATGTAGTTCCTTGGTGCCCCTGGGTGGCTCAGTCGGTTAAGTGTTGGACTCTTAATTTCAGCTCAGGTCGGGATCTCGGGGTCGTGAGACCCAGCCCCACATGGGCTCTACACTGAGCCTGGAGCCTGCCTAAGATTCCGTCCCTCTGCCCCCACTACCTCGCTCTCTCCCACACAAGCGCACACTCTCCCTCTCTCTCTCTAAAAAAAATAAAACAATATGTAATTCCATGATCATGTAAGTTTGAGAATGCTCCTGTTGTCTTACCCTTAGAGATTCACAAAGTATGTTAGCCTATTAAAGGTCATAAGAAAACATGCAGTAGAAGAAGCCTGTTTAGTTAACCCAGTAATTCTCAACCTTATCTTTAACATGAATGCTTTTTTATGATGCTTCTATTAATATCTCATAGAATCTTGGCCAGCAGATTGTTGGTTTGGGAAATGCTGGCTCATAGGCATGGAAGGCCTAACTGCAAGCTGACAGATGAAAGATGCTTTAATCCCTGAGCTAGGTTTTGAAAAATGCTGATATTTAATAATTTATGAGCAAAGCATGTTATCTTTAAAATTTGGCAAAGAGTCTTCTGATAAAAAAAAGAAATTTAATGCAAGCAGTCTGCAAACCTTTTCTTGTACAGGTTAGCCAATACACATTTGCTATGTGCAGTTATAGAGAAAAAAAGTCTGAACCACAAGAACTAATGCAACTTGAAGGATACACTGTGGATTACACAGATCCCCACCCAGGTAATTCTAAATTGTATCACTTTCTCTGCCATTCATGTATTGATGAAATTCTCATAAATATCCTGTCTCTGTTCTAGATTTCAAACTCCATTGAATGAATAGGGGGCATATTTCACTTATGTACCTAGACAAGACTTCATGAGATTCAAAGTATATCTTTCTGAGGGCTACTTAGCTTTAGCCATAACTCATCATTTGTTATCTTTAAGACAAGGATACAATATGTGAAAGTTACTGTAACAGAAAAATTATATGAGAGATATCAGCAATGCTTATATGAACTTCTTTACTGGAAAGCCAAAAGGTAAAAGAGACAGAAATAGGGAAAGAAGCAGCAAATGAATTTTTGTATATTCTACCAATTTTCTTCCCCATATCATATTCTTAAATTCTCTCCCTACTTCCATATTAATACTACGTATATACTAGGTGCTTGGTATCTAACATTGGTGAGGGAATGAATTAAATATGTGGAGATTAATGAAATTAACAAAGCAATACTAAGAAATACGTAGATTTAATGCAGAGATTAAGGATTTAATATGGAGAGATTAAAAGTAGGAATCTGTGATCCCGTTCACTAATTGGTCACAGAAAAATGCAAAATAGCTTCTATGTCAAAGAATTTTGCAAAGGATAAAATACCATACAGATACAAGTATTGTTTTTGCCCTACCTGTGTTTCTTTTCTGCTAAAATCACCATATATTTCTCCTGCAGGTAGAATGAGAAATGTGCCAAAAGATAAGACTTTCTTCTCTGGCCTGAGTTTGCAGACTGTGCTATATATTTCTATGGAGTAGGTTTTTATGACTTGCAGAATGTTACTGTGTCATGAACTGTTCGTTTCCTTAAACTGTTTCTAATTTTTAAAGTGATATGGAAGTTTAAACCTTTCTCCTGTTAACAGCATTGTGCTACTAATGTCAAACTGATTCTCTTCTATGTGACTGTTTAGTGCATGAGCTTGAAATCTGCCAATTATGTAAGTTTTTAATGACGTCTTTCTTCCTCTACAGGCCTTCAGGGTGGTCAGATGTTCTTTAATGCAGTTAAAGAAGGAGACACTGTGATATTTGCCAGTGATGATGAACAGGATAGAATATTATGGGTTCAGGCCATGTATAGGGCCACAGGTCAGTCATATAAACCCATTCCTGCGATTCAAAGCCAGAAACTGAATCCTAAAGGAGGGACTCTCCATGCAGATGCTCAGCTTTGTAAGTTTTGTTGAAAAATAATTGGATTATCAATTAATAACCTTAATAAGATATAAAATTGAGACACATTTGTTCAGTATAATAGTTTACATCATTAATGAATTCCTAATTGAATAAAAATCATTTGTATTAGTAGCCATAGAATCAACTCTAATTTTTTCACACAGATCTGGAATAAATGTTGCGTGGGTTTTCAGTCATGAATTTGCCAAGCATTAGGGTATAATCTCCAGAACATACAAGAAAACTCTCTAAAACTTCTCCAATAAAGTTTACTTAAACTTACTGTTCTACCTTATATGTTCTATAAAATTGGGAAAAGTATTACAAAATCAAATCAGCATTGATAGGACTCCAGAACACCAAAATGATGAACCATCACTTCCTAGGGTTGTTCTTAACAGTCCAGAAGGATAATAGGGCTATTTTCTGTTGTAGATTGATAAAAAAGAGCAAGTCATCAAGCCAACTTTATCTAAATACCTTAGTATTCATGTCATCCTTTGTATGCTAATTTAAATCATTTTAAAAAACATTTTTCATTTGAATCTATAAATGATTAATAACAAATGATACAGTAATTATAGAAATATTTTCAAACACAGCTTTAATAATCATTAAACCAAATATTCTAACTTGTTATACTCCTTTGCAAAGCTTCTTTGGTCTCGTCTGTAATGTCAGTTTCTCTATGACTTTAAATTCAATTTTTGACTTTTCAATTAAAAGGTTCTACTATTAAGGTTCTTCTCCAGGGGAGTAACATCTTGACATGCATTATTTTGGTCTTGTACTCTCTTGTATCAAATAACTACTCTCTTTTCACTATCACGTCTGGGCATCTTCATGGCACATTAAGCCAAAAATTAAAGATGGAATATGAGCTCAAGTCCAGCTACCTTTGTGTTTCAGGGGTAGAAGTATACCTCTTTAAACTTACCACAGTCCATCTTCATAGCACTTCATCAATAGTATATGCAGCTTAAAAGAGTATACTTCCATTTCTCCCCTTCTAGCCTCTAGACTATTCTTGTCCTACATTTTACTTCTACATGTATTATAAATCCCACAATACCTTGCTATTATAATTATTGCCTTAACAGTCAATTACCTTTTAGGAAAATTTAAATAATATCAGAAAATATTTGTTTAATATACTTACCCAAGTAGTTATCAGTTCCAGTGTTCTCCGTTGTCTTGTAGAAATCTTTTACTTCTTGGGGCGCCTGGGTGGCTCAGTCATTAAGCATCTGCCTTCGGCTCAGGTCATGATCCCAGGGCCCTGGGATTGAGCCCCGCATCGGGCTCCCTGCTGGGCGGGGACCCTGCTTCTCCCTCTCCCTCTGCCTGCTGCTTCCCACTTGTGCTCACTCTCTTGCTCGCTATCTCTCTCTCTCGCTCTCTGTCAAGTCTTAAAAATATATATATATTTCTTGAAAGACTTCTTGTGACTTCAGTGCAAGTCTGGTGGTGATTAATTTTTTTAGCTTTCTTATATATGAAAAAGTAATTTACCTTCATTTTGAAAAAATTCAGTACTTTAAAGACTTTGCCTCATACTCTAACACCTTTTTTTATAATGAGAAATGTGTTCATTTTTGCCTGTGTCTCTGTACATAATATGTCTTTTTTCCCTCTAGCTGCTTTAAAGATTTTCTCTTTAACACTGGTGTTGAGCAGTTAGTTTATAATGTGCCTTGATGTAGTTTTCTTCATGAAAATGTCCTTGAGTTTTATTCTAAGACACAGTTAAGTCACTTGGAAACAGTTCAGTCTTTTCCAGTTTTACTCTTAAGTTTTGTTAGGTGGAACTAAACAGTGTCTAGTCTTGGATTCATTTTCCCCATTTCTGGACCACAATTCTTCTTAAAGACTCTAAGTGATGACCCATGAATTTTGAGGTTTCCTACTGACTGTTGAGAACAAGTACTATTGCAGGCTCTGTGTGAGTTTTGGGCACTGCCCCCTCTCATCCTTTAGGATGATTTCTTCTCTGGCCAGAGGTGGTCTCCTCACATGTGTGAAGCAATCAGTATTCAACTGAATATGGAAAGAGGAAGGGGGAGGAAACCGTATTCTTGCAGGCAGACTCTAGCCATTTTGACCTTCCTGAATTGTCGGTCCGTCTTCTCAACTTGGGGAGCACACTTAGCGCTTTGTGGGTTCTTGTTCCCTGTGCCTCAGCTTTGAAAGTTTCTCCAGGTCTTAACTTGATCCTCAGCTCACCACATTTGTTTCCTGCTTCTCAGGAATCACTCTCCTGGGTTGTCTGATGTCCAGTGTTTTGAGAACTATTTCTTTAATGTATTTTTTTCTGAATTTTTAGTTGTTTCAGATAGGTAAATCTGTTCTCCATGACTGCATCCTGACAAGACACAGATGATTGTTTTTTGCAAGTTAGGGCAAGATTTCTCAACCTCAGCACTATTAACATTTTGGGCCAGATAATGCTTTGTTTCAGGGGTTGCCAGGAGGGCTATCCTGTGAATTATAGGATGCTTAGCCTCATCCTTGGCTTCCACTCACTAGATTCCAGTAGCAAACCATACCCCCCCAATCTGATAACCAAAAATATCTTCAGACATTGCCAAATGTTGGGGGGAGGCAGAGTTAAAGATGGGCTTAGAAACACCCTCATTTGAGAACCACTGAGTTACAGTGACTTGAAAATTATTTTTGTGAAAAGGTCTCCTCATTCACTTGTGTTTCAGTATTTTTTTTCCACATCCTAAGTGTAAGAAATACCCAACCCCTGGCCTAGAACATTAAGACCATGACTATGGGGCACCTGGGTGGCTCAGATGGTTAAGCGTCTGCCTTCGGCTCAGGTCATGATCCCAGGGTCCTGGGATCGAGTCCTGCATCGGGCTCCCTGCTCCTTGGGAGCCTGCTTCTCCCTCTGCTTCTCTCTCTCTCTCCTCCCCTCTCCCCCCCCCCCGTCTCTCATGAATAAATAAATAAAATCTTTAAAAAAAAAAAAAGACCATGACTATGCAATATAGAATTAATGAATACAAGATCTAGTAATCAGTTGATTCAAATAACCATGTAATCTCTTTCTCACAAACCCTTTCTACGATCAGATATCAGCCTATTGTCAAAGCAGTGTTGTTTGGCTAAGTGGAATGGAGTTTTCTATCCCCTTGATTCACTTGTTCCAAAAAATCCAAACTTGGGGCGCCTGGGTGGCTCAGTCTTTGAGCGTCTGCCTTCTGCTCAGGTCATGATCCCAGCGTCCTGGGATCAAGCCCCGCATCGGGCTCCCTGCTCAGCGGGAAGCCTGCTTCTCCCTCTCCCACTCCCCCTGCTTGTGTTCCTGCTCTCGCTGTCTCTCTCTCTGTCAAATAAATTAAAAAAAAATAAAATTTAAAAAAAAATCCAAACTTGTTCTAAAAAGCCACACTGTTTTGGTTATGTTAACAACAGCTTTCCTGTATTCCAGATGTTTAGTAAAGTTTTCTATCACAGAAGACCCTGCTGTTTTATCTTTCTTTAAAAAGGTGGGGGGAGAGGAGGAAGGAAGAAAAATGTGTTTATACCTCATTGAATGAGAATACTGATCTTGACCTATCTCAGAGAATCCATCCATTGGACTTCTCCAGAGAGTAGTTAGCCCTTAATATTTTCTTCCCTTCTCCGATTTCCCTGGCATTTCCTTTTCTTCGTTTTTGATCACCTCTAGGAAGAACAACTTTTAGAGTCATTAGTAGAAAGTAAGAAAATGATACGAAATTAAAATGACTAGTTATAGAAATTAGTATGCTCCTAATCCATTAAAATATGCTTTTTCATTCCTCTGCTGACCTGTAGCCGGCAAGGGTAAGTATTTTCATGATTTTTTTTTTTTTTTTTGCTTCATTGTAGTAAAATCTTTATAATAATGTGATTTTTTTTAAAGGAATATCATGGTCTTGTTTGCAATGTCAGTCTCCGACTTTCTAGGCAAACCCAGAATATTTAGGTTAACTTTACCGTTTATGAAAAAGTATCTATTTTTGCCAAAGAGTAAAGTAGAAACAACCTAATACCTACCATTCATGTGGGAATAAAGGTAATGGCTGTGGAGGTGTTATAATAGCATGGAAAAGAAATACTCAGTAATGTTAAGTGGAAAAGTACTAAATTATGTATGTGATATTATAACTTAAAAAATTTTATAAATATAGGTAGAATTATACCTAAACTATTCACAGTGGATGAGTTTAAAGGGTTTAGTTACTGATTCATTTCCTCTGTTTTCTGAATTATCTCTGAAGTATCTGTTATAACTTAAAGAAAGCTCTTTTTAAAAACTAAACACACTGACTAAATGTTGAGATAGAACAAAATAATAAATTTCCAAAGTCTACCTTATTTGAAGGCAACCTTATCTGTTTTAGTATATAAATGATGGTATGTATTTACAGATTTTTCTGGTACGTGAATCTATTCGACTTCGCGGTTTCTTTGATTTTCAGGATATTTAGAAATTCTAAGAAAATAAGGCAAATTGAACAGGTAGGGTGCTATCCAGATTTTCTGCTTCAAACAGTGCATTGCCTTTTGCCAGACTGACAGACATTCTTTGGTTAAACTATCCTTCACTATGCAAAGCACCTGTTTTTCATTTTTCTCTCTTCTGTATATAATGTAATGCAATATGTATGTACTATAATACAACACAATACTAGTTGACTTCTAATAATAAAGAAATGTCAAAAATGAACCAGAAAAGTTACCTTCTTTTTAAGTCAAATTTTTTTTTAAAAAATTCTTAAATCAGAATATAAACTTACATTTAATTTTATGAGCTTATTTTCTTGATTGATCTTACAAGTTAAATTTCACACTTCATAGGTATGTTTTACTTTACATTGAATATATTATTTCACGTAAATGTTGAATACTGGTTTGCTTTGTTTATGATTCTAGGTCTGTATGTGTTGATTAAAATTGTCATGCGAAAATACTACTTATTTGTTATTTGCCCCAGAAAGCAAGATGTGTAAATTCATACATCCGTTTTTAGTCAGTTTAACAAAAACAAGCTAAGAAATTATTTGGGTCAATAATAGAGGTGTGAACAAACTCCTAATTAATATATGTATTGTTGTTTCTCTTTGGTGTTCAGCATAAAATGTGTACGTAAAACAAAAAATATCAACCAAGATCATCCACGTAGAATTTTGTAACATAAAACTTCCTATTAATGGCCACATAGGTGCTATAAAAATACATGAGGTCCTTCTCTGTGCCATGTTTACCTTCTCGTGAATTTTCAAGCTCAGTGAGAGTTTGAGCGACAAGGAAAGTATAATCAGATGTGGTATCAGTAAATGCAGCTACGGGCAAGCTCTTAACCATAAGACAATTTTAAGCCAAGTTACTGTATTTCAGAAGGTTCATATGCTGCTTAGTTCAGTTCAGGATTTTGCAGAGGAGCGGATGAGCTCTTAGGTAGCAGCGCCTTCTTCATAGTCCTTTTGGTACTTGATTCCCAGGCCTGGACACCTGAGTGGTCTCGAATGCTAATGAACGGCTGCCTCTTCTCCTGCAGTATCTCATTTGCCGCTCCCCCACTTCCTTCTCCTCGCCTGTTTTGTATCCCTAATTTCTCTGCACACCGGGAGCAGCAGGGAAAAAAAAAAAGAAAGAAAGAAATGCAGCATCCTTAGAATTAGTTGCGAAGGAAGAAGAAACGTGTCAGTTAAATTTTTTCCCCATCTCACATTTGGAACTCGGACTTAGATGCCTGTCCTGGGTCTTGGATTCTGGAGCACATAGGGGCTGGCTGCGGTCAGTGCCCACCAAAGAGCCCCCTCACGTACACCACAGGGGGGCCTACCAGCTTGCTAATAGTCCTCACGTTGTTTTGTAGGCTAGCTATTTTCAAGTCAGTGTTAACTGTTTAAATTGGTACCGTCAGCCTCCTTATTCTTTTCTCTTGACTTCCAACAGCTATTACCCTAAGGAAAAATTTAAATTTTCAGGTTCCATTTGAATAAGCTTCTATAATTCCATAAATCTATAGCAAATAATAATCTTTTCTCAATTTGGGTTTTATTCCATCCACTTCTTCCACACCTGGTGACAGTACCACCTAAAGATGCTGGAGCATATATCCAATTGTTACCATAGAAACTCTCCACCAGTATCCTCAATTACCATGTCCCACATCTGTAGTTAGTCCATAGGTTAATCATGACAATTTATGACAGTTTTGCTGTGCATTGTTCAAGCTCATATCTTGTTGGCTTCTTTTGATAATTTTCTTACATCGTTTTGGAAGATAAACTGAACTGAAATTTGTCATTATCAGTGAACATTTGATTAGTGCCATGAATAATTTTTCATTTAAAACTAGTCACCATAATTTTGTGTTTTAATAAACATTAATTGGAGATAATCGAGCATAACCCAGTTTTAAAGCAAGTCTCCAAGCCTTGCATTTGGTTATGTAATTGATTGAAAGCACAGTTCATTTGATCCAGATGATATCTCTGTGTTTTCTAAGAGTAGATGTTGATATGTTATGCCAAGAGAAAACTATATGAAAATATTATTTTACAGAAATAAAACTAGGTAATATTTTAACAATAGATGTTTTCTTACTTTACTTTAGTTCATGAGAGGATTTTAAAGTGAAAGATTTCTCACACAGGGAGATCAAAACTGTTGCTTTTTCAAAGTTTATTTCTTCATAAATTCATGGAAACTAATCAATCAGTGGTGCGTGGTGAAGTATATTTGCATAAAATATTTTGTTTTTTTATTATGTTAATCAACCATACATTACAGTATCATTAGTTTTGGATGTAGTGTTCCATGATTCATTGTTTGCATATGACACCCAGTGCTCCATGCAGTAGGTGCCCTCTTTAATACCCATCACCAGGCTCACCCATCCCCCCACCCACCTCCCCTCTAGAACCCTCAGTTTGTTTTTCAGAGTCCACAGTCTCTCATGGTTCATCTCCCCCTCCGATTTCCCCCCCTTCACTCTGGTTTCTCTTCAGATTGCATAAAATATTTTAAATTGTGCTTATCAGACATAAAAAGAAAGAAATAGAGATTCTTGTCTTTACAGCCTGTGTTTTGAAGATGAGATAATCCCTAAGAATACATTTCACTTTTCATAGAATTATGGCGCCAGAGAGAGTGTAGGTTGTTGGTTTTTTTTTAATAGAATATTGTTCGCCTACAAGTTTTATCACTGTCAATATGGGGTCTGTTTTGTGATTTAAACTGCTATTAGGAATATTTTTATCACTAAAGGTAATCATTGGCAAAGTAATTTTTCATTCATGTGTGTGATTCCAAAGGGCTTGACACATTAGCACATATATAGTTTAGAATTATATTTCTTGAGGAAAATGCTTCATAAAGTATATTCATTTTTGAAAATATGATTTAATTATAGAAATGAAACAGACTCAATTTTTTTTCAAGAACTTGTAGATATTATTTAAAGGCCATATACCCATTGCTTTAAAATAAATATTTTGCTCCTATAACCCATTATAAAAGGTAGAAGTACAAAGAGGATTATGTAGAACATACTGTATGTATTTAAATATGTAATGTATGTATTTTGTAGAATAAAAGAGTGATGGATTTTCTGTGGAATTTCTTATATATCCTGTTCTTAATAGATAAGTCATTAATTGGTGTTATTTTTAACTTGTTATGACCTTCTCTGTTGAAAGAAATAATAAAATTCAGCAGTTGTTTTATAAAACTAGGAATTACATAAAGGTGACACTAAAAGTTTTTTTTGCTCAAATAAATGGATAAATGAAGACTTTAAGATTCTTTAAAATATAAAATAACGGTTTTATAATATATGTGCCTGCATTTTTCAGTATTCTGTCTACTCATTTTATATTATTTCACATTATCATTTATGTAACTTTGAAAGACTTTCATTTGAAAGACCATCAGACATAAGAATAAAATACAAGAGAAGTTGAATTGTCTCATTTCTCAGTTCAGGAAAAGTGGTTTAATAACATTTAGTGTTCATCCAATTAATACTGATTTACCATATGTAATGCATTTAATCATTCAGTTAAGTAATTAGTAAATGTAAAGGAATACATATGCCAATTTCTCCTTGGATCATAACCTCATACCTTCCATCGTCAATGAACACCCATTGATGCTTACTTGCCACAATCACCTTTTGATATCTGTCACTGATGTGAGATCTTTTTTTTTTTTTTTTAATGTGATTCTGAAGACCCTTCAGCTTGAATTACGTAGTTCTTCCATCCACAAGTATGGCTGAAAGTTGAATTTGACATAGGATCAATATGATCTGGGCTAAATATCTAAATGTGACTGATTATGTTAGCATCATGTCCACAGATCAATACTGAGTTTTATTATGAGCCTGACTCTATAATTGCGTTTAATCAATAAACTTTTGTCTCCTTTCCTTTGCAATTTTAGGATTGTACCATATAGGTTTTAAAAACTACATTCAGCTTACATTTAGGACTCTACTTCTTATAATTACCAGAATGAGATCTATCTATGAATTTTAAGGAACAATGGAGCCTCAGCTCTACCATTGTCAGGAGAGTCCACTTTTATCCCGATAACTGATTGCTTGCCCAATGTGCGCTACATTTCTAACAGAGCTAATGTAGTAACACCCCAGCACTCCTTTTGGATGGTGGGTGGCTTTTTCTGTCTATACTTAGTAAATAACTCACATTGAAGACTTTGACAAAACATACCATTAATGAAAGCAATCATAAAAGCTTGCCTTTTGATAAACCCGCAGGGTCTACAGGCGTTGAAAGATGCAATCTGTAAAGAACAGTAAATTTGGACCTTTGATTGAAGTGCCATTTGGGACGTTATGCTTTGTCTGCATATTTGCACAAACATGATGCTCCCTTTTTCATGTCTCCTAAACTTGAAGCTTGAGAGCATTCATTGCCATTTCTACATTAAGGTTGGTCCCATTAAATAAGACTCAAAAAAAAAAAAAAAAAAAAAGACTGGAAGTGGTCCAGCGGAAGCCTGTGTGTTCATTTCTGCCCTAGTTTGCCATTTGGAAAGCAAGCTTCTAGCCATCGTTGCTGTTTTTTATGAATAGATCTCGGTTCTTTTCCAGTTGGTTCCTTCTGTAAATACATACTTAAAGCGCATCTACCTTTCTTAAAATTGGAAAATAAGATCAGTTCTCTGATGAATATTAAAAGTAGCTTTGAAAATAGAAATTTCCTCATTTCAAATGATTTACAGATTTTTCCAGGTAATTATTCATTAGGCTCCAAAAAATTACAATCTATGTTACTATGCTGAATTCTTGGCATCGTATTTTTTGTAATACAAAATAGCCTGTTATCATGAGGCATGCATTTTGTGTTCAAAAACTGTATTTGCCATTATTAAGCCAGAAAAATAAATGTATTATACATGCTTTTTTGAATTTACAGATGCAGACCGTTTTCAGAAACATGGTATGGATGAGTTTATTTCTGCTAATCCTTGCAAGCTAGACCACGCCTTCCTTTTTAGAATACTGCAGAGGCAGACTTTGGATCACAGACTGAATGATTCCTATTCTTGCTTGGTAAGTACAAGTCTGTCTCTCCAGTCTCATAGGTTAGAATGAAAGTTTTTGTTGTTTTTTTTTTAAGTGAGAAACACTTGTTATGAAGCAGCATTTTATTCCTGACTCCTTTAATAACTGTAGTTGGGAGTTAAGGATGAAGGATTCCAATCGATTGCTTCCCAATTTGAAAATTATACACTTGAAGACCACTGCCGGGCCACTCAATAGACAGGAGAATAGACTCAAACAGACCCTGAATTGTGGTTTATCAGTCCCTCTGGAGAAGGCTGAATGAAAATAAAGGCTTTAATGAAGATAAAACAACCTCTGGGACAGGATTTACTAACACCTGTATAGACGTTTTAAGGTTTAAATTCTGCTCACCAAATGTTGCTATCTTTCATTTTTCTCTTTTGTTCCTAGAAGGACAATCCAAGTGATGGGGGAACGAAACAGTGCGAGAAATATGACAGGGCCCCATGTAACAGAGAAAATCTTTGGTTTCATTTAGCCCTCCAAAGATAGTTTGAATTCCTTAAAAAATAAATAAATAAATGGGATTGAATCGAGTAAACTGCTACTCTGTCTGTGTTGAAACTGGCCAAAATTTGGAATATAAAATATAATTTACATTTTGAAGGAATGCTTGACTTCCTCAGAATGTGGGCATTAAACTGCAGCCTAGTCATCCATATGTGCCCTTCCAAGGATTTATATTGTCGGTGGCAGTTCCTCTGAAATGTATCTATCACCACAGAGTCTCTTGGCTCCTGAATGTGGTAGCTACCTACAGTAAAGCTACCTTGTCTTTAAGATTTCAGACAGGATGTGCTCCAAGCTCACTGGAGGTGTTTGAATAGACAGGAAGAACTGAAACCACTTATTGTTGTGATGACAACTTACTGCCCTGATAAATCACTTTTTTTAATTTTTTTTTTCCTGATAAATCATTTATAGACTTTAAGTACCTATTACTCTGTAACTGTGACTGTATGGCTTAAACCCGATCCGGCCCAAACTTTACATGAAGAGGAAGAGCATCACAAAACCCTATGCTATCTTTCCAAGGGGAAACACACCTAGAGTGGACACCAATAAGGGACTTCCCTGGTGGATTCCACTCAGCGGAGGGAGTTACTGAAGTATTAGAAGTTGTTTGGGTGACGTGGGTGATCGCATGTGATGAAGAGTCTGAGGAGAACACTACCGTGTGTCTTCAGCTGTATCTAAAGGGTAGTAAGCGTGGTGTGATGAGACTGTTTAGAGGCAGGATGGTCCTGGGTGTAAACCATGACCCAGCAACTGATTTTCAGTGTCCCGAGCGGTTCACTAAAGGTCACCGAATCGTAGCCTATGTGTCTAACCTGGAGACCGCAGTTAACTCCCAGACATGTTCTCTGTCTAGTTGAGCGCCTGCACCATCACCACAGTATTTGAGTGCTCTTTTTTCTCCCCTATTCTTCTGTGTGTTACTGCTGCTGTACCTTTTTGCATTTCTCACCCATCTTTTCCTTCTCTTGCAAAATTATCCTGCCCCCTTTTAAAACTGTTTATTTTTAGTCCATATGATCCATCGAAACATTTTATAAAGCAACTCTGCTTAACCCTGACCTCCATTGTTAGCCAAGCCGGCTCCCTGCTGGTTCAGTTGGCTCACAAGCATCCACGAACACACACGCACCCTTCACATCTCATTTTAAGAGAACCAGAAACTATTGTAAGCCATTAGCCCTTGTTATATGGTCCTAGAGGGACAAAGAGAATGAGAACAATGTCCCAAATATGCAAATTCCCAAATAGGATGTGTTTACTACCACTAGACTTAACTGGAATTTTCTTAGTTCACTTTATAAAATGTTTTTGGCAACTAGGCAATTTCAATTATAGTATCTGCTTTAACCATTCTCTTTATAATTGATTCATACAGGGTTTGAAGTTTTTCAGAATGTTATTCTCTGTGACTGATGATTTAGATACTGTGAATAAATTTGGCCAACTTTGAATGACAGTGGAGAAAAGCAGGTAGCCCGTGTCTTGCCGTGGCAATGAAGAGAGAACAGTATTCAATTACGAGTGTCCCAGATCAGGTCCAAAATTGATGACATTAGCTTTATGAAAATAATATGAAACCTACCACTAATTTAAAAAAAAATGTCAAAAGACACTTGGATTCAGCTTCTTCTTACAGTGTCAAAGAGTGCCTGCAGAAAAGCAAATCCTAGTACAGAAAGGAAATTTTTTTTTTTCTTTTGCAGGGTTGGTTTAGCCCTGGCCAAGTCTTTGTGTTAGATGAGTACTGTGCCCGTTATGGTGTGAGAGGCTGTCACAGACATCTCTGCTACCTTACAGAACTGATGGAACATTCAGAAAATGGTGCTGTCATTGACCCAACCCTGCTCCATTACAGCTTTGCATTCTGCGCCTCTCATGTGCACGGCAACAGGTATTTTTACTTACAAACACACAGTGAAATGTGTAGGATTGACTTGGGAAGAGAGAAAAATGTGCTTTGCCCCTATCACCTAGTAACAGATTTTAAATAGCAAACACTTCTTGCAAGAGGCGGGGAAAAAACTCACAAAGGAAAAATGTACATCAATATGCTGTTGATTTACGTTGGCTGCACTTTAGGTTTCTTTTTGCCGTTAAAGCCACTTGATAGAGAAAGGAAGGGAATATCTATGAGATTAGAAGTTGCCTTTTAGTTCTTATGTACCACCTAGTACTAGGGTGGCGCAGCTTAAGTGTCCTCTGTATTTCTATTGTTATGCATATGTATGTCTGGGTAAGGCTTGCTGATAGGTTTGTGTATACCTGATGCTTCTTGCTTTTCCACTGTGGAATAAGCTTTCACTGATAAAGCAAGATAAATAAGGAGGTTTATGTGGTGTCTTCTCTTAGCCCCTTCCCTAATCTATACTTCATTTTATTTTATTTTATTTTTAATTTTATTTATTTGTCCGGGGGAGCACAAGCAGGGGGAGCGGCAGGCTGAGGGAGAAGTAGGCTCCCCGCTAAGCAAGGAGCCCCCCTAATCTCTACTTTAGGAACAAGTGTCCCCTTTTAGTGTTTTGAGCCAAAAGGGTGAAAAGTCACCTAATGCAGGCCCCAACCATCATGTGCCTCTAAGCTTCAAATCTCTCCGTGTCTCAGCCCCTCTCTTCTCTTAATCCGGTTCCCAGGGAACCTTTTCAGGGGTTCCTCCCACAAAGGAGGTACCCTTTCTCCCATCCCCCTTTTAGCTCGTTTCAACCATTATTCCTTCTCTTTCTCTCCCTCTGTACTTCCGTTCTTCCCACAAGCCTGTGTAAGCTTTTACTGGCCTCACAACAGAACAGAGTGGTCAAGGGATTCTGAAGTCAGACTGCCTGGGTTCAAAGTAATGCGAAGTAATAGTGTGAGGTAGGGCAAGCCTCATAATCTAGTCTTGTCTGAACTTCCCTATCTGTGGGAAAGATACAACGGAGTATCTCTCTCAGAATTCATGAATCATCGTAGGGATCAAATGCATTAATGTGTATCAAGCACTTCGAACAGTGCCTGGCACATGAATAGTCAAAGAGTTTAACTGGTAGCTCACATTGTCTTAAGTATCGTTAAGCTGTCAAGCTACCTTTCCATCCTTCTCTTTCATCTTCCCAACCAAATTTCCATCTCCATTCCTCTCATTGGGCTTCTAGCTCCTCCCTTGCCAACAGGGCTTCTTGAGGTAGACTGGGTAAGGACCTAATGCAGTAGCCTTTTCTCCAGCTTCGCGCCCCCTCACTCCCATTGAAAAGTTGATGCTCCGGACTTTCCAAGGACGTGTGCTACTTGAGACGCCGCTTATCTGCCCTGATGCAGCACTATCTCATCTCGGCTCCCTTCTTATTTATTTTTGACCATCTCTTTGCTAATAACTTTTTTTTCCTCCCGACTCCCAAGTGCAGTATAGTTCTTTTCTCACATCTGTTCTTGAACTTGCTCTGTTCTGAGAATTTTTCTACTTCACAGAAAAATTGTACTTCAGTGATCTTGCCCCTTCCCACAGCTTCAGTGACCTGTCTTTACACAGAGAATTCCAAACCAGTTACTTTCCTAAGCTCTAGGTCTCTATCGACAATTGACAGCTTGAATGTTCTGGCACTTTCAACTCTCTGTGTATAAAATGAAGTCCATCATCTTGGGGTGCCCGGGTGGCTCAGTTGGTTAAGCCTCCAACTCTTGATTTTGGCTCAGGTCATGATCTCAGGGACGTGGAGATTGAGCCCCCACATTGGGCTCAGTGCAGGGTCTGCTTGGGATTCTCTTTCTCCTCTCCCCCTGCCAGGCCACCCCTCTCTAAAATAAATGCATGTTTAAAAAAGAAATTGAGTCCATCATCTCACTAAACCAGCTCCTCTACCTCTTTTAGCTCCTAACAGGGTGCCTGGCAAAAAGTAACTCTCCTGGCGCAAAATAGGTGTTCAGTAAACATTTGGTTAATGAATGAATGACTGCATTAGTTATGTGAATATCACTTCCATTCATGGCCTGTTCATTTTTCATTCATCTTTTTCTTTCACCTCCTAGACCCAGCCTGTTGCCTGTGCCAATGTTCTGCCTTTATAGCACCCTATCATTTCCATTGCACTATCCACACTCAAGCCTTCTTTTTCTTCTGGCTTATTTATTTTTATACATCTCTCTACTACTTCTTTTTCTCCCAACAACAGTCTAGCAATCACCTTCAGAATTACAGATTAACTTTTATTATACTCCTTTTGGAAAACTTCAGATTCTTGTTTGATTATGAAATTAAAGGTAAGTTCCAAGCTATAGTATCAGGGTTTTCTCAACATCATTCCTGCCCCGTCCACCCAGACGTCTCTCCCAGTACCCCTCCCCACATGATCTTTACCCCAGGCAACTTGTTTATTCTCCACGTAATGTTTCTTTTTCCAAGTTTGTGATAGTCCGGTATCATAAAACTCCTTGAAGAAGACTTCTGTTAACACAAACACAGAACACCTTTTATCTGTAGTTTCCTTATAAACTTTATCGTGCAAACCGACATGCTAAATCCACACACACTGCCCTCCTTCTATCCCACAAGGTCATATTTTGAAGACAAAAATTGGTTCTCTTCACCTGTTATGCTCTGTAGGAGGATGTGCCACATTGCCTTGCATGTTGTGGGCACACGATAATTTTTTTTTTTTAAGATCTTATTTATTTATTTGACAGAGACACAGCGAGAGAGGGAACACAAGCAGGGGGAGTGGGAGAGGGAGAAGCAGGCTTCCCGCCGAGCAGGGAGCCCGATGCGGGGCTCGATCCCAGGACCCTGGGATCATGACCTGAGCCGAAGGCAGACGCTTTTAACGACGGAGCCACCCAGGCGCCCCCACAATAAATATTTTTGAATTGAAGTTGTCGTTGTTGCCACTTCTCATCCCACAGTAAAAGAAAACCAATTCTAGTCTCAGGATCAGCTCAGGGTTTTACCTCATTATGGAACTCATCCTTACTTGGGAATTAGGGGAAAGTTGCAGACGGTAGCCTTGTCTCCCATTACTCCAAAGTAAACTGTCTGCACTCCACAAACTTCGCTGGGTGGGGTGGGGGGCGGGGCGGGGGCAGTAAGGGAGCGGCGAAAACAGGGGACAGTTGGGATGGCTAACAGACAACCAACATGAGCGGCTTTCTTACTACACCGGTTTCTTAGCTCCTGGTTCTGTCTGTCTTCCTCCCGACCAGTGGATATCAAAAGACAGGTCTCCCAATGTTAGGCAGGACTCGGAAATGCAAGAGGATAAAAAGATTGCAGTCAAACAGACACACCCAGAGAATTGTGTATGATCAGATTATTGTAGTCATTAACACTGAAAGGGATAATCAAATTGAGAACATTAAGTAGGAAATTCAGCTGATGCTTCCCCCGAAACGGGTGTGTTTGAGACACATTTTAATGGAAAGTTACTGAGGCACCTGGAAGCTGCTGCCTCGAGGCAGCCTGATTTGAATCTATAGGTTGCCATAGTTACTTTTATTCTGTAAAACTATTGTTTTCTTTATAATGGCACACCGTAAAGTGTAATTTAAGGTGTGTTTATATGTTCATGCATGCATTATACCTAATATTACACATTAAATCAATTTTCCAGGTTAAAATGTGTACATTTTCAGGTATCTCTGGGTGGTATAAAACAAATTGGAGTCGGTCTGGGATTCAACATTTGGGTGACATGTAGCTTAAGAAAAAGGAGAAATGCCGGGTTTAGGGAAATTTGAACCTCAGTTTAAGGTAGAAGTTATCTAAGATAAACTGAAGGGGTATGATGTTTCCTGTAATCTGTAGAGTCTAACAGATGTCATTCAGAAATGTCATGCTGTCACAATGAAAGAATAAAAAAAGAGGCAAAAGATCCCTACTTGAGTCTGGCTCTAAAATCTGCAAAGTGACCCAGGTTGGGCAGATCACTTAACCTTTCTGAAACTCTAAGGTGTCATGTGTAAAAGGGGAAATATGGTAATTATACTCTATCAGTATTGATTAGTTGTTTTTCTATCATGCTTGCCTTTGCCAGTCAGCCACGGAGATGTAAATTGTGAGAGGAGAAAACGGGGAAAAGTAGGTAGAGCTGCAATACCTCATGCTAAGTGGAAATACTGCAGCGCATATGTAATTAGACTCTTCAGTTTTTTGCTAATAGAATGTTCGGGTTTTAGCAACCTCGCCATATGAACATAAGCTTCTCTTATCCAGGTCTGCAGTATCTGATATTTATATAGACTTTTGTTGAAAATACTGTCAGTGTCAAGTCTGACTTTTCTACAGTGCTTGCCATAGTCTCTCTTTATGATCATTTTTATGTCTGTCAAGACACGCATTCAGAGCACCGTTTTGCTCATTACCTGAGCTACCTCTGTCAAAAATTCAAAAGGGAAAAAGGATCGCCTTTTGTTATCGACTGAAGTGAAGGACAACAGTGCTGTCTGGATTGGAAATGCTTCCGGGAGCACATCCTTATTACCCAGCTTTGAGCTCTCTAGGTGCTCTCTGCCACCACATCTCCCGTGAATAGCACTCGGAGCGCTTCAGAATAAAAGAATAGAGTTAAACAGAAAAGGTCTGGCTGGTGCTAAGACTGAGGAAGAGAGGGAAAAAGGAAGGAAGAAAAAAGTGAGTCAAGGACAGAACCAGACACATTCCTGCAGGAGGAATGTGTCTCACACGGCCTCACACTCGGCGATTGCGCCGCTGAGGACCCACAGCAAGGAGAAAAGAGACTTTTGGAGACAATGCGTTACAGGGCAAAGTTCTAGGTTGATATGTGTGGTTATACATCTCGGTTTTGCTAGTCAGGCTGAGGGTGGGGAAGGTTAACCAGCAACACAGAATGGCTTTTATGTGTCCGTTTACCGTAAGGTGTGTGTGTCCAATGTCTTCATGGGCTCTGGGGCAGTTTAGTAGGGCCGTCTGCGGCCTGCTCCGCACCCGACAAGGGCCAGCTCGGCTGCACCAGCTTTCAAGTACAGGTACCAGACGATGACATGACTGGAGTGCATATACAAAGTAATCCCTACTTTCTCTGGACTCCAGGTTATGTCACAGAGTAGTAGGTGGCCTCCGTGGGATCAGTCACGTTATTATATGACGATGTCTCTGTCTTCATAGATGATAACATTTCCTCTTATTTATCACTTCAGAAATTGATAGAGATAGAAATTGATAGAGACAGAAACTTCCTGTCTCTAATTTTAGAGACCATGATGCCTTTGTGAGTAAAATCATGGATGATTGCATCAAATAGGCTCATCAGGGATTTTCCTTACGACTTTTTTTTTTTTTCCTTTACCACTTCTTCGTGCTAGTCTTTGATATATGACGTAGAGAAAATAAGTGTAAATGTCCTATCAGTTGCGAATCTGGAGACTCGCTTCTGGGACAGGTGGGCAACCAGATCAAATGCTGTAAACAAGATTTGTCTTCATGTAATGTGGCCAGGTGAACAGGTTTCATCCTACTGGTGCAAAGGTGGAAGGGACGGTGACCAATGAGTACCTCCTCAGTATACCCTGAGGCTTCTTTGTGGATTCTATCAGAAACTATAGAACAACCTCAGATCTGCCTCAGTCAGGCTTGCCCAGCAATATCATCTGTCCCCACCGAGCTTGGAGTTCACTACTAGAGCAAAGTCATTACGCCTTTCAAAACAAGACAGACAAAAACAGAAAGGGAGTGGTAGGTGAAGAGACTTAGTATGTGGCAAATAGCACTGAGCTAGGAGAACATCTGCCTCCCTGCCCTGGCTCTCCTATTTCATTTTGAGCAGTTGGTCCTGTCTGAGCCTCAGTTTCTCATCTGTTCACGATGAATAACTCTATCAATGCTGTGTACCTCACGTTGCTGGAAAACACTGTGGGCCCTAATGGGACAGTGGCAAAGATGTGGCCGAAAGCAGGAGTCAGGAACACAGTCACCCAAGGTAAGTGAGTCACTAGACTGCAACCCGAGGAATAGTTATTAAGGTCGGTTACCTCTGTTTTCCCTCCACACCATTCATTCACAGCATAAAGCTCGAGATTTTTCTGAAATAATGCATAAAAGAGCCTACTGAAGGAAAATCATTAAGGAAGAGAGAAGACAAAGGATTTCTTCAATACGTGTTAGCGTTCAAATCAGGTTAACAACAGATGCAAGAGCTACCCACTAGTGTAGCTTTTCTTAAGCGTGGGACCTTTAGAGCCTTCTTCGTGTCTAGAATTAGGTGTGGAAAAGTTTGGGGTCTTCAGTTGGATTTCCATGTAATTTTCTAATGTACTAAAGTTTTTTAAGAATGTAGTATGTAATGCTGTTACATAAAAAGCTATCTGTGCACATCTATACCACTTACTGTTACTATTACCAGTCAGTTTAGGGTTTTTAGATGTGTGGTGTTTTTTTTTATTTTTTTTTAAAAGATTTTATTTATTCATTTGAGACAGATACAGAGAGAGAGAGAGCATGAGCAGGGAAGAGGCAGAGGGAGGGGGAGAAGCAGGCTCCCAGCCGAGCCGGGAGCCAGACATGGGGCTGGATCCCAGGACCCTGGGATCATGACCCGAGCCGAAGGCAGACACTTAACTGAGCCACCCAGGTGCCCCTAGATCTATGTTGACGCACAGAATTGGCCTACTGTTTTCCTTTCTCCCACTGCTCCTGTCAAGATGTGGTATCCAGGTTATCATAGCCATATAAAATGAGTTCGGGGAGCTTTCCAGCTTGCTCTGGATAAGTGTCAAATGACTTTTTTTTTTAATATTTATCAATAACTCATCTTTAAAACTATCTGAGCTTTGAGACTTATATGTGGAAAGATTTTTACCTACTGCATTAGTTTATTTTGTAGTTTAAAGTACTATACAAGCTTTCTGTTTATCTCTTGACTGAGTTTTGTCAGGTTACGGCTTTTCAAGAAATAGTGCATTTTATCTAAGTTTTCAAATGCATTGATATTAAGTTCACATTGTTCTCTTTGTACTTTTTGCTCTACCTGCTTTTTGCACATTCTAATATTGTTTATTTTTACCTTCTCTTTTTTCTCCCCAGTTCATCGTGCCAAAAGTTCGTAAACTTTATTAGTCTTTTCAATAATGTAACTTTCGGCTTTGTTGAACTAGACTGCTCCTTCCCCTTTTCATTAATTTTTTTAAAAATCAACTTTTTAGAATAATTTTAGATTTGCAGAAATATTGGAAGGATATTACAGGGAATTTCTGTATTTGTTCCCTCTAATGTTCCATCCTATATTAGCATGGTACATTTGTCAAAACTTAAGAAACCAACATTGGCACGTTACCGTTAACTAACTACCGGTTCTTATCTGGATTTCCCAGTCCATTTTTTTTTGTCGTTGCTATTGATGTCCTTTTGTTCTGTCCCAAGGTCCAACTCAGGATGCCATTCATGCTGCCTTCAGTTGTCATGGCTCCTCTGATCTGTGGCTGTTCCTCGGTCTTGTCTTGTTTTTCACAGCCTTGACAGTTTTGGGGAGTTCTGGTCGAGTATCTTGTCAAACATCCCTCAACTTGGGTTTGTGTGACATTTTCATGGTTAGAGGTGATGGGTTTTTGAAGAGATGAAATACTCTCTTCTCCCAGCCTATCAGGGAGTACGTGATACCCAGAGGACATCACTGGTCATGTTAGCCATGATCACGTGGGTAAGGTAATATATGCCAGCTTTCTCCACTCTAAAGATAGTACTTTGCTTTCTCTATATTTTTTGAAAGTAAGTCACTAGGTCCACCTCACACTCAAGTGGAATTAAATGGCATTTCCCAGAGGGAGGACCAGTTACATACTTCATTTGGAATTCTTCTGCAAGGAAAATTGTCCATTCTCCTCTATTTAATCAACCATTTGTTTATATCAATTGGATTCATATGTACTTATTTGATACTTTGGGTTATAATCTGATACTGCTTTTATTTTCTTGCTCAGGTCGTTCCACCTTGAGCCACTGAGAGCTCTTTTAGGCTGACTCCCTGTGATGTGCCCCATCCTTTTTTTAATTTAAAGCACTTTGTTACTTTCTGGTACTAAAACATGCTGCAAAGTCCTCTTGTATTTTCGGTGACTGGTGAGTGGAAAGTTGTCACTACCATGTGGTTTCTTCCTTCTGCTTAGGCCAATTGTTACTTTGTATCGTACTTTGTACTTGAGGTTATTTATTAAGGCACATTCAAGTTTTAAATTGTTAAATCTTCCTGGTAAATGGAAATTATTATTATCTAATGATCCTTTTAATAACTATCAATGCATTTTGCATTCAAGTTTACTTAGATGGTTATTAATGTAACCTTCTTTTGGTGGGTATTTGTCTGATATGTTTATTCATACTTTTAGCCTTTCTGTATTTTTGTGTTTTAGTGTACCTTATAAATAGCAAACTAGATTCTGATTCAATTCTCCATTATGACAATTTCTGTTTTTTTTTTTAATCCACTTAGTCCATTTACAATTAGCATGTGTGTTTGTTTGTTTTTTTTAAAGATTTTATTTATTTATTTGACAGAGAGAGACATAGCGAGAGCAGGAACACAAGCAGGGGGAGTGGGAGAGGGAGAAGCAGGCTTCCCACTGAGCAAGGAGCCCGGTGTGGGGCTCGATCCCAGGACCCTGGAATTATGACCTGAGCCGAAGGCAGACGCTTAACGACTGAGCCACCCAGGCGCCCTAGCATGTGTGTTGATGCAAGTAAATTCATTTCTACCATTTGATTTTGGCCTTTTTTTTTTTTTTTGACTCATGTTTGTAAGCTTTTTGTTTTTCTTGCCTTCTTGTTTCATCCCAGATCTTCTATTTTTTCCTCCTCAATAGTTTACATTTTCCAACATTGAGATTTTACTGTGCATATTGCTTATATTTTTAGTTTTATGGTAATCAACAAATTTCCTCTCCTTCTAAGAGTGGAACATTTTGCTCCAGCCATGCCCTTCCTCTCTCACATGCTTATTTTGCCTGGTATTTTAGTGGTGTCCTTGTTTATTTATATTCTGTTTTATACTCAATACTTGCTTAGATTTAGAAATTATTTTCCTTTTTCCTAAAGTATATTCTCTGGAATTTCTGATAATGGAGCACCTATAGATAGTGAATTTTTATTTGGAATTGTGCTTGTTTCATCCACATTTTATAAAGAAAATTTTGCTAGGTGTACAGTTCTAGATTGACAGTTACTTTCTCTCAGAACTTTGAAGATAATACTCTCTTTTCTTGTGGCTTCCTCTGTTACCAATACAAAGGGCGTTCACAATCAAATTGCCATTCTTTTGAGGAGGATTAGTCTTTGCTCTCCAGATACTTTCAAGATTATTTTGTTCTTTAGTGTTTTGTGGGTTTGCTATAACATATCCACATGTGGATTTCTTTTCATGGATTCTGTTTGGGATTCCTGTGGATTTCTGATCCATGTGCCCTGATATTGAGTAAGTGTGGATTTCTTTGAATTTACTCTGATTTGGATGTGAAGATCCATGTTTGCCATCATCCTGGAATACTATTATCTCTTTAAATACTGTTTCTCCTCTAATCTCACTCTTTTCTAAAATTCCAAGGATCACATATGAGGCATTTTATCTTCTGTATCTCTTTTAATGTCTGTAATACATATTCTGTCTACTTATTTCTCCAGCTGCATTCTTTGTTATATTTTTAGTTCTCCTCTACTCAGAACTTGGCAAAGTTTTTTCTATAAAGGGCCAGATAGTAAACATAATACATCTTTTGGGCTTTGTGGGTCGTATGGTCTCTGCTACAATTGTTCAACTCTGTGTTTTAGTGCAAAAAGAGCCATGAGCAATATGTAAACGAGTGAGTGTGGTTTGTGTTCTTTTTTTTTTTTTTTTAAACGATTTTATTTATTTGACAGAGACACAGCGAGAAAGTGAACACAAGCAGGGGGAGAGGGAGAGGGAGAAGCAGGCTTCCCACTGAGCAGGGAGCCCGATGCAGGGCTTGATCCCAGGACCCTGGGATCATGACCTGAGCTGAAGGCAGACACTTACTGACTAAGCCACTCAGGTGCCCCTTGTGGTTTGTGTTCTAATAAAACTTTATTCATAAAAACAGGTGGTGGGCTATAGTTTGCCAACCTTTTCTCTACTTAATTCTCTTTAGCTATAACATCTACTTTTCAACCCACATATTGCTAATTTCAATTACTAAATATTTTAGTTCTGGAAATACTATTGGGTTCTTTTTAAAACCCATTTGATTGTTTCTGAACATCTCTGATTTGATTCTTGGTTTTTATCCACCCCCTTTTTTCCTTAGACCTTTTATAAATTCTATTCTGATCAATTTCAATAACTAAATTTTCTAGGTGTTTATGTCTTATTTCCACTGATATTTTTGCCATGGTCTCTGTTTTCTTATTCAGCTAGTGGTGTTTGGGGTTTTTTTGTTTGTTTTGTTTTTAGTAAGCAAATATACTTGAAATTCATGAGAATTCTACAAGGCCTGGTTTGAGAATACTTTCTTTTAAAGAGGATTTGCTCTTTTATTTGGTGATGGAGGTGCTACTGGAGCTACTTTATTTTCTTATCTTGGCGATTTCTTGATTGCATAGGTAGTTCCCAGTTTAATGAGGCCAGGCATATGGTGCATATTCTCAGGAAAGACTCCTTCACTCCCTCTTTAGATGTTGTAGAAACAGATTTTCTTGTTGGCTCCCCATTACAAGAGTATTGATTCTTTCTGGACCATCCTTTAACTGAGAGTACGGTCCATTCCTGGGTCCCAGTCTTTGCAGGACTCTCAGGTTCAGCGGTCTGTGGGGTCGCAGACCCAGTGGTGCATTCTCTTAAACACGGCTGTAAAGCCTCCTTAGTACACACATTTTCCCCCAAGGCAGCCCTGATGTTCATATTCATCCCTACTTTGGTTCCAGTTTCTGGTTCATTTTCATTTTCCTAGCCTTTGGAGAGTTTGTTTGACTTTCTTAGAAGTTTACCTCATTTAACTATATGCTTGTTATAACTTCTGCAGTGTTTAGGTGTTTTGCAGTGAAAAGGTTTATTTGGGGTATCAAGTCGATCCACTATACTAGGAGCAGAAGTCACATGATAAAATTTCCGTTTTGAAAAAAAAAAATATTTGAACATCTCTCTGGAGAACCTGTTGGAGCCCTTTCTATAACCTCTACTTCAGGTTCCACCTGATTAACTGCTGCTCGTCTGTCACATCTCAACTTCAATATCATCCCAAACTGAGTCCTTCCCTGAAAATCCATACTACCTCAAAGCTTTGTACTTTTGCCCTTCTTCGGTGTAATTGTACATTACTGTCTGATTTTTCTTTTTTACGCCTTTCCCTATTATAAACTCTGTTAGGGCAGGAGACATTTTTGCTGTGCTTGTGATAAGGAAAATCTGTGTCCTGAGATGGCCGACCGAGCCAGCGAGAGAGTCCCAGTCCTTGCCCCCGGGCTCTTCCGGCTTCTTCTCCCTGCTGTGCTTCCCTCACGCACCAGTCCTGGTCCTTCTCCCTGCCCTGCTTCACACACGCGCCAAAAGTGCCAAGTATGCAGAAGTAGAAGTGTATAAATTGCTCCCTTTGTGCTCGGGGCTCAGACCTTTGGAGAGCACTCTCTTGAGCCCACTGGCATTAAATAAACCTCTTATCTCCAAGATCTGCAAGTGCCCCATGGTTCTTCCGTCGGGCGATCCAGTCCAAGTTCCGTAACACTAGTATTATCCCCAGGACCTAGGCAGGTACTCAGTAAATATCTGTTAAGTAAGGAAATGAATGACATGGGACCATTGGTTTACAAATTTTATGGGTGAAATATTGGGGCCCTTAGTAGCGTTCACAATTAACTATTGTTCTTAATCAAATGCAATGATTTTTATGACCCATGGAAAGACCCTGTGTAAACCAGAAAAATTGTATCATTTTACCACACAGAAATTAATAGATTAAGACAATGAAATACCTTTTTATGTATAAAATTGAAAATGATTATAACAAATGATAAAAACCGCAGTTGATGAGGTTGCAGGGAAATTAATCATTTCACGCACATGGGTCACAGTGCAAACTGATAAGTACTTTCTTAAAAAGCAATTTTGTAGTATCAAATGTTGAAAATATCATTACATTTGCCTTAGCTTGGGCTGCCATAACAAAATTCCATCAACTAGGTGGCTTAAACAATAGAAATGTACTTTCTCACAGTTCTGGAGACGGAAGTCAGAGGCCAGCAGTCAGGTTCTGGGGGAGACTCTCTTCCTGGCTTGCAGATGACTGCCTTCTCCCTCTGTCCTCAGAGAAAATCTCACTCTTGCTCTTCTCATAAGGCCACTGGTCCTATCAGATTAGTGCTCTACCCTTATGACTGACCTCTTTTAACCTTAATTACCTCCTAAGCGGCTCATCTCCAAATGTACTAACATTGGGGGATAGGACTTCAACATATGATTTTCATTCAGGGTGGACACAATTCAATCCACAGCACCACTTAAACTAACAATATGCTTTTAGGAATTTGCCCCAAGAGGGCACCTGGGTGGCTCAGTCGGTGAAGCATCTGCCTTCGGCTCAGGTCATGATCCCAGGGTCCTGGGATCCAGCCCCACATCAGGTTCCCTGCTCAGGGGGTGCCTGCTTCTCTCACTCCCCCTGCTACTCCCCCTGCTTGTTTTCGTGTTCTCTCTCTCTCTCTCTCTCTCTCTCTCTCTCTCTCTCTCTCTCTTTCTCTGTAAAATAAATAAAGTCTTTAAAAAAAGAAAAAAGGAATTTACCCCAAGGAAATAATAAGAGATAGGTTAAAAAAATTATAGTGTTAAGATTATATATATATGTAAGAATATAAGTATATTATATACTCTGTGGAGGAAGAAATACAGGGAAAAAGTCTAAATTCAAATGGAATATTGGATTAATAAATTCTGGTACATCCATAAAATGAAGTATGATGCTTCTATTAAGCATATATTAGGATATTTGAATAATGTGAGATGTTGATACTTCATTATAAGAATTAAAAAATAAAAGAATCCAATTACAAATCAGAATTAAAACGTTATGATTAGGGGTGTCTGGGTGGCTCAGTCAGTTGAGCGGCTGCCTTCGGCTCAGGTCACGATCCCAGGGTCCTGGGATTGAGCCCCGCATCAGGCTTCCTGTTCCGTGGGGAGCCTGCTTCTCCCTCTCCCTCTCCCCCTGCTTGTGTTCCCTCTCTTGCTGTGTCTCTCTCTGTCAAATAAATAAAATCTTAAAAAAAAAAGTTATGATTAGATTTTATAGAATGAAAACTGGAATTATATTTACAAAAGAATATTACCTATTATTTATAATTGGGACATCTAAAGAAATTTTAATTTTTGTCTTTTGTTTTTCTGAATTGCTCTCCTAAATTACGTACATATAGACCTTTAACTAAAAAATTGGTTTGTTAAAATAATATTAAGTATGGGTCAAAGATGACCTATCAGAGAATACTACCAATCTTATGCTCTTTATTTTTATCTAAAAATCACCATGATATTTTATTTCTCTTGACTTGTAGAATGATGTGCAGTAATGAATTTAGTTTGATTCCAGGAGAGGCCAGTTATCAAACACCTTGATTACTGTCCATGACCTGTATGTTTGTCAGTAACTTAACAAAAAGCTGAGTCACAAGATCTCATACCTTCATAGAGTCCAATTACTGCATTTTTTAAGAAGTATCTTGTTTTTTAGAACCTCCAAAGAAAATAGACTACAGTAGGAAATACAAATAAGAATTAGGGAGGAGTGCTTGGAAAGAAAACAGGATTTTAAAATTTCATTTGCGAAGTATTTTCTCCTAGAAAATGTTTCTTCTAGCTCAGTGAACATAAGGGTCAATTAATTTCTTCTGGATAAGTAAAATTTCCGGGAAAATTAAAGGACACTGATTATGTGACCAATATATGACCATCCAAATGAGGTACCATTTTGTTTGGAACAGTAAGACGTGTTCTAGGTTAGGGAACAGAAACATGAGACTGTTGTTTTCTTCCTTCTCTTTTCATCATTTCTTATTCTCATGCTGCTTCTTCCTCTCCTTTTTATTCTCTTCACAAATGGATATTGATGGGAAATACACGAAGTGCAAAGTGACTTTTACCTGCTGTGCTGTGAGCAGAATTGACAGTCCAGAAATGCTACTCCCTACGTGTCTCTCCCCTTCCCACTTTGTCTAGAGGAAGCTAAGATGTCCCACATTCCTCATGGGAGAGGGCACATGAAAAGAAGCCTCTAAGAAACTCAGAATCACCATGAACTTGGTCATCGGCCCAGTCATTGCTTACAAAATAGCTTTTATTGCAAGCCTCCAAACTGCCATGACAAAGGATGGTACTTGATGAGCTGGGGAGGGAGGGGGTTGGGAAATCTAGCTCATCAATTTACCAGACTTGCCTACACAATGTTAACTCCAGGGGTATTAGTTCCTGAGCACTCTGTTCCAGGCAACATACAGACTCCTAGAGATTATAAAACCAAGGACACTTTTATCCCTCAAGTATCTAGAGGTTGGTCTAGCTGATAAAACGATTGAGAAAATAACCACGGAATATGTTACAATTTTCATTAAATAATAAAACAGATGGCTTGTCAGCACTAAATGATGCTTTTTAAGTGGGAATTGTGGAGAGATCCCATGATTAAATAATTTTGAGAAGTGATGTCAAACAGATTTCTTTACTATCAGACTTCTCAAACACCTTAATATGCCTTGCTTCCATTATGGACCTCCAGCAAGGTCTCATAATTTGAGACCAGAAAAAATCCTTGGGCTTTCTAACCCTCTTTTTTGGAGGATGTTTTCAGGAGCATTGTTTTTTAAAAACCTGTTGGCAGCCGGATGAAATGGGTATTAAAATTCATTCTTATTGTTCTTTATGGGCCTCTGAAAGGTTATATTATACTGGAAAAAAGGACCATAAAATGTGTGAACTATAAACTGTTCAAGGGAAGTGAAGCTATGAGGTTAGTCCATATTTAAATATTTAAGCACATTCCCTCATTGATGTTTGCTCTTCTGCTCAAATGCCTGACTCTACAACCCAGTTTCACACTCTTTTCCTCTTAGATCTTTCTTGAAATATAATGTAATGATTCTTTCCTTCATAGAAACTAATTTCTTGTCAGAACTACCTCAAAAGCCATGAGAGGTAGAAGATGGAGAAGATAATACTGTTCCTCTCTCTTGTTTCTGAGTAGTCTTTCAAAAACACCCTTCTCAATTTAGAGCTTATATTGTACTTTTTTACAGAAAGAGTTGATAGTGATGACAAGATGTCCAGAATACAGAATGGATTCTGTTTGTTTCTAAATGCCTAATCTTCCAGATTGATGAATAGCACGAGTTCTAAAATCCGTCATGAGATCTCTTCGTTCATGTAGGAATTTAATAAAATAAATTTGTATAGGCCTTAATACGTATAGGAACTATTTTTGGACAAATCTGCCTTTCAAAAAAGGGTGTGTGTGTGTGTGTGTGTGTGTGTGTGTGCGTGCGCCTGCATATGATGCTTTTCTCTGAAGGCAGAATGAGACCCATAGGCAGATAGATGTAAGAGGAAGATGTTGAGCATCAGTGGCAGAGTTCCATTGTGTGCGAATTCCTTTTTTTAAGAATCTTTCCAGTATAATTAACACAGACCTAACTACATTTGCTGTCCCTTTGCTTATTATGTAATGCCAGAAGGAAGTTCTGTGTCCTAACTTGTTTATATCTGTAATTAAAGGAAATGCATCTACCATTAAACTTTCTTTTATAATTTGCTCATATCTTAAACTTTCACGGAACATTATTCTTACAAAAATCATGTGATCTCAATAACTACAGGCCCCAGGAAAAAAAATGAGAAGTTTAAATCTCGAGACATGAGAATGCCCTTTTTTTCTTGGGACAACTTTACTATTTATTTATCAGTCATAGAATTAAGCTCCAATTAACATTCAAATCAGAAAATTGGCCTTTTACTTTAGAATTTTCAATAACCATATTTTAACATTGTCTTTTTATCAGTATCAAAGAGGCATTACTTATTTTACTTTTGTTACCTCGGGGGGAAAATTCTTTTATTGAGACTTAAAGCAAATTATTTCACTAATAATTAAAATGGCAGGTAAATACTAAAAATTTTATGCTAAATGTAAAAACAGCTAACTTTTGTCAGATCTTTTTACCCAGAGTACTTAACTATTATTCCTGTACTGTTTGCTTTTCAAAAAATTTCCCATTTTACGTACTGTTAAATGATTTAAAACATTCCAATTAATGTATGCCCTATTAATACATTAATTGTATTAATTGTATGTCCTGTAAGATCTTGCAGATCATTATACGAATTTTGGCTTTTGGAATGAGTATTAGCATTATAAGGTATGGCTTAGGCTTGGAAAAGGCTCACTGTAGTGTGTTACCAATACTCTGACATGGAAAAGACTAGAAGAGGGAGACTAAGGAGGTTGTAACCATACTTGGGATATGTTTTGAAGGTACAGCTGACAGCAATTAATTTATAAGCTGAGTTTATAAAGCTATTATTTTAAATCTCTATTACCCTGGGTCTACTAGATGAATGTTCATAGAATACAAGTAGTTTAAGTTTCTCTTAAAGCTGCCTCCTGCAAGTATAAATTTTAAGGACTGACTTTGTTGAGATTTTTTTTTTTTTATCAGTGGTACCTGGGTGGCTCAGTTGGTTAAGCATCTGCCTTTGGCTCAGGTCATGATCCCAGGGTCGTGGGATGGAGCCCTATGTCTCACTCTCTGCTCAGCGGGGAGCCTGCTTCTCTCTCACCCTCTGCCTGATGCTCCGCCTGCTTGTGCATGCTCTCTTTCTCTCTCTCAAATAAATAAATAAAATCTTTTTAAAAAGTAAAGAATTACTGATTCAGGAGCAAATATTTGAAATTTTATTGATATTTAAGCTTTCTGCCTTATATAAGTAATATAGAAAATGTCTGAGGTAAGTATATTTAAAATATTCCACATTACTTCTCAGATACAGTTTACATTTTTTTTAAAGATTTTATTTATTTGAGAGAATGACAGAGAGCGAGCACATGGGGGGGTGTCAGAGGGAGAAGCAGACTCCCCACTGAGCAGGGAGCCCGACGTGGGACTCGATCCCGGGACTCCAGGATCATGACCTGAGCCAAAGGCAGTTGCTTAACCAACTGAGCCACCCAGGCGCCCCAGTTTACATTTTTTTAACAGAGATTTTTTTCCTCTTTATTATTTTCTGTGAAATGTAGGGGAAAGAGAATAAGACATGGGCACTAAGAGCGCCAGATTTAGAATGCAAGAGAACCTTGGTGTTCAAGTCCAGGCTCCTACTCTTTCTAGCTGTGCGACCTTGGGGAAGTCACCGAACCTCCCTGAGCTTCAGCAGCTTCCTTTCTTGGAGTCTGGAGAATGGGTTGCTGTGTATGCATATAAAACAGCACAGTACCAGGGGCATACTTAGAATGTTCTTATTTATCATTGTTATGTTTATTTTAGTAATGGCTATGACAAGGAAGATATTGATGACATAGGACATGTTTGCGTTTATTGGAAAGAATAATTTTAATATTCTTTAAAAGATTTTATTTATTTATTTGACAGAGCAGGAGCAGGGGTAGGGACAGAGGGAGAGGGAGAAGCAGATTCGAGCTGAGGAAGGAGTCTGACACAGGGCTGGATCCCAGGACCCCGGGGTCATGACCTGAGCTGACTGACAACTGAGCCACCCAGGCGCCCCAGGAAAAATAATTTTAGAAGGAGCTTTAGGCATGACTGTAGCAAAGCTGTTATTTATTTTATTCCCAATCACTTAGGTATAGATGTCCACTTCATATACCTAATATTCAGTGCATAGTCTGGTGTATGCACTAAAAGGCATGTAAATAAGGACAGGTCCAAAATACTATTGTATTTAACTTGTCAGATGTATACTGAATTTAATAATAAACTCACTAAAATGACAGCCTTTCACTGTATATAACCATCTTTATCTTAGTGAAAGTTGACACAAGTGATGTTCCTCTGACTTACCTTTCTCGCTTTTCATCACCTAAACCCCTGGCTCCATTGTGCCGGGTAGGCGAGGTGCCCCAGTGAAGTTTAATATGACAGGATGACTTGCTGTATCACTGTGAATCACAATCTCCTTTGACAGTTGGAGCAAACAGTAAAATTCACTCTAATATAACCATGTGGTGTCTGTCAGCAAAGCCAAAGAACCGTATCAGTGATCAGAATAATAAATATATAAGTTCTTTATTCTTTTTCACCAAGTTTGCATAGGTGTATATAGTGAAATGCTGACCCACGACTTTGTGGTATAGATTTTTGTGCTATCGTTATGATAACACAATGTAGTTATAGTTTGCATCTGAATGCTCAAATTCCCAAGTTAATAATATATATAAAATTCTCTGCTTGAACTTTTGTGATCATTGTTATACTTACTCTTAAGTTATAGTCTTGGTTTTGTGCTATCGTTAGCTCAGTCGGAATTGACTCTGAAGTAATATGTGAAAAAATCTATTATATTATAAATTATTGTAATAGGATAAATTATTATAAAGTATTGGGGTTAGCTCAGAGTTCATTATTTTGTAATTTATAGATCAGACTTTCTTTTCTCCTTCCTAAAAATATTTGAAAGACCAGTATTTGCCATTAGTTTTTCTGCAGTTCACATCGAAAATACATTCCGGTAGAATGTACTATTCTGACTATGAAATAAAATAATTGATGTTTCCCTACTTAGGAATGAAGTATAATTGTAAGATTTTCAAAGCATAAATTCCAGCAGCATGTGCGTTTCTGAAATAATAAATTATTTACTCTATAATGGCAAAAATTTTTTCAGACTTAAATGATGCTTTGAGATGAGTAAAAGGTCTTTAGGTCATTATGATTCAGGTATAACTTTAATTGCTTTTATCCTAATTGAGTAGTCGCAAGCATCAAAGATACACATGCACACACATGTTTATATGTATATGTGAAACAAGAGTGGGAGCGCCAAATAGCAATCTTCTGGGGAAAGATATATCAAGCATTCATTTTTCTTTGTTTTTCATAATCATTTCTACCTATCTTATCCATAAGTATTAAAAATTAGTTAAAATTATAAGTACATAAGTCTTTGGGAACTAAAATATAATCTTTAGAAAAATAAGCTAATAAAGGAAGAAATGATTGGTGTTTATCAAATGCAAAAGATTCATTTTGTTGAAATAGACACTTTTTGAATATGAGATTAATAGGTCTTTCTCATTGCATTAACAAAGTTACAGTTCATAGGTTCAAAATTTTTGATGACTGTTATACAAGCAGATACTTTTTTTTTTTTTTTAAGGTTTATTTATTTGACAGAGAGAGAGACCGCGAGAGAGGGAACACAAGCAGGGGGAGTGGGAGAGGGAGAAGCAGGCTTCCCGCTGAGCAGGGAGCCCGATGCGGGGCTCGATCCCAGGACCCTGGGATCATGACCTGAGCCGAAGGCAGACGCTTAATGACTGAGCCACCCAGGCGCCCCAGTATACAACCAGATACTTAAACTGATATAGAATAAATTCTAAATCAGTATTAGAAATATTTTATACTTTTAATCCTGATCTTAAGTAAAAGAAGATTTCTGTTCAGTCTTCCTAACTACCTCTAAAAGTCCTGATGTGAACTTGCCTTGATTCCATAGGGATATTTGGCTGAGCCCAAAATGCAGGAACATAGCTGATCTGTGTTCTCTATAAGTTTTTATTCAACTATTTGTTTTGAATTATAAGCCCCCACATTTAAACAAAAAAATAATGCAGTAAATCACCAAATGTATTCAAATTTTCTGTTTTTTACAATTAGAATGAAATCTCCAGTTTCACATTAGCTTAATTTTTACTTGGAAGAAAAGTAGTTAAAACATTTTAGTTTGCATTCAGTATGCTTTTAGAATATTTTCATCCATGGGATATTTATTCAATTTGTCAAATGTTTGGTACCACATAAAACACTTTTCACTACCATTCTCAAGGACTAGTCATTGTTTTCAGTAGATCTGGAAAATATTTATTGTAATCCTTTACCTTGAAGGCTGTTTAAAACAGAATAATTCCATTCCATTCATTCCAGGTCAGAATATGAAGCAAATGGCTACAAATACCTCCTTTAAATAAATTTCCATTATAAAGATTTTATTTATTTATTTGACACAGAGAGAGAGAGAGAGAGAGAGAGAGAGAGAGAGCACGCGCACGCGCACAAGCAGGGGGAGCGGCAGGCAGAGGGAGAAGCAGGCTTCCTGCATGAGCAGGGAGCCCAATGTGGGGCTCCATCCCAGGAACCTGGGATCATGGCCTGAGCTGAAGGCAGCGGTTTAACCAACTGAGCCACCCAGGCGCCCCCATAAATTTCCATTATAGATGCAAGTAATATGTATAACTGTGGCCCAATATGCATTTTCCTTAATTATTCTTCAGGGAACTAGAGATAATAAAGATATATGTATATACAAATATATTTAAAAATAAAGATATATAAAAAATATGAAAGTAAACATTCAATCAGTATAAATTACTGATTCTGTTTGTTTGTTTGTTTGTTTTCCAGGCCTGATGGAATTGGAACTGTTTCAATGGAAGAAAAAGAGAGATTTGAGGAGATAAAAGAAAGACTCTCTTCCCTTTTAGAAAATCAGATAAGCCATTTCAGGTATATCCTCTATTCATTAAAATTAAGTATTTACTTTCTTCACTCAACACACCGGTTCCCTATAGAGGTTTATTATGTCTTTCTGTGGCTACTCAAGAACTGCCAGTAGCTTCTTCTCCATTGCCTGCCAGGTAAGATCCATATTCCTCAGTCTGTGGTCTCCTTCTAAGCCTGCCATTCAGTTTCCACCATTCATTAAGGTAGGTTCCTTACCCCTTCAATTTGTGGAATGCATCTCTCACTTGCTTGTGCATTTCTCATCCTCAAGTAACCTCTTCCCCCGGTTCTAGTGAGTAGTCCTCCCTCTCTCTGAATCACCAGGCAAGGAGCTTCTTGTGTCCTGTCTTCATAGTAGAGCGGTTTTCGATCATTCCAGCAAAGACTGGAAAACCTGAAGTCTTTTAGCATTTATCATCTGTACTCTTCACTAGTCACTTATCACATGGTTATAATACCCATTTCTTAAGTCATTAGTTATTTACATTTTGTGAGAACAAGGGCCTTGTTGCCTGGCACAGTTCCTTGCTCAAAAAAATTAACCATTGATACTAAGAAACATGTACAGAATGAACGATCAAAATCTTGATATTTTTTTCCCCTGATTATAGTTAGCTCAATAGAACCTAATGGTTAAAGGGGAAATATTTCTGGAGAATGCAATTCAAGACAAAGGTGAAAACAAAGAAAGAGGGATAGTTAAGATCCCTGAAGAGAAAATGAGTGGTAAAGAGGACAGACTCTCCATAGTGATAGTTAATAGAAACCCCAAGTGATGATTGAGCTTAGAAAGCAACCAGTTCTGATGAGAGCAGGTCAGAAAAATTCTTCAAGTGAATTAAATTGACAAAATACTTAGATGTTTTAGTATGTTGAGAGAGGATTTACCCACCTGGAATTGAGTTTGGAGTTCTATTTTAAAAAGATATTAAAGGGGCGCCTGGGTGGCTCAGTTGGTTAAGCGTCTGCCTTTGACTCAGGTCATGATCCCAGGGTCCTGGGATCGAGCCCCGCATCGGGCTCCCTGCTCGGCGGGGAGCCTGCTTCTCCCTCTCCCACTCCCCCTGCTTGTGTTCCCTCTCTTGCTGTCTGTCTGTCTGTCTGTCTCTCTCTCTCTGTCAATTAAATAAATAAAATCTTTAAAACAAAATAAAAAAGATACTAAAAACAAAGACAGGTATTAATTATAAACATAATAATGGCATGTAAATCATAGTAAATACCGTGTCTCAGCTATCTAGCACATTTAAATAATATAAATACTGAATTTAACCCCCCAAAATGGCATAACTGTGTTAAAAGATAAGAAGGGCAGGAATTACATTTAGGATGGGGGAAAGCAGTCAAAAAAAGGAAAAAAAAAGAAGCTACATATGGCTAAAGTGGAGTAACAGGATTATATTTACCCTCCCATCTGAAACAAAAAAATTAAAAAAAAATTTTTTTCAATGTGGAAAAATGCTTTTCAGCACATTAAGCATATGACAATGAATACAAGTGGTTCTTGAGAGATGAGAAACAAATGAATAAGCCCTTTCATTTTCTCCGCTTGGCACCAGGAGAGTGCTTCTGAGCCATGGCCCAGGGAGGAGAATCCCAGTGGACACTCTGACTTGAGGAGACAGAGATGTGAGTCCAGGGAGGGCAAGGCACCCAGAGTTTGCAGGTCAAACTTCTGAAGAGGAGAGGAGAGACCTGCAGGTGTTTGCTGAGGGGCCCCCTGGAGTCTTCAACTGAGTATTGATTTGAACATGTATGTAAGGAAACTATTTGAAGTCAGACAGATAATCCTTTCACTCTGTGGTAGGATTACAGGAGATAATCCTCAAAGCTAACATAGAGCTAAGAGGAGTACCAGTTTCTACCACCCAGATTGGAAAGCTTCTAAGTCACGGACAGAGGGTCAAATACTCAAGAGAATTCTTGCCTCAGTAATAGAAAAAAATTAGCCCTGTTTTTATTGCTCCTAATAAGGATTAAAATCAAGTTTCAAATAAATCAAACTGTTTTTAAGTAATTTAACTGCATTCCAGAACAAAGTTCAAGAATAAAGGAATGCAAAAATATTGAGCCATCAATAATGTAAAAGAATAATGTCTAGCATCCAGTCAAAAATTTCTAGGCATACAAAGAAATGGTAAAATATGACCAATGAGGAGAATGAAAACAGCCAAAAGTGGAAGTGACACAGAAGATAGAATTAGTAAACAATAGTATTAAAAGAATTCTTACCAAATGTCATATGTTCAACCTCTTAAGGGCGCCTATGGAAAACCTACAACTTCATACTTAACAGTGAAAGATTGAATGTTTTCACCTGAGATCAAAAGCAAGGCAAGGATGTCTGCTCAAAAATCAGTAATCAAGGTTGTGTGGTGTGCACAGTTCAGAAATCCACTCATACACATGTGGTCAATTGACTTTCAAAGATATACAAAGATAATTTGCAAAGTACACTTTTTTCAATAAATGGTGCTAGAACTATTAGATAGCCACATGCAAAAGATTGACCTGGACCCATACCTCATACCTGATTAAAAAGTTAACTCAAAATGGGTAGACCTAGAAAACAGAAAATCTCTTTGTTCTTGTCTGAAACAAAGATTCTTCAAAACACCAAAATCATTCATAAATGGAACAGTGTTACCTTGAACTTCATCAACATTAAGAACTTTTGATCTTCCAAAGACATTGATAAGGGAATAAAAAGATATATCTCAGAATGGGAAAAAGTATTTGCACAATACACATCCCACCAAATACTTCTCTCTATCCAGAATATATAAGTAACTCTTAAAACTTAGTAAGAAATGAAACAACCCAATAAAAAATTGTTTCTGATATTTCACCAAAGACACATGGCAAAAAGCCATATGAAAAGATGCTCAATGTCATTATTCTTTAGGGAAATACAAACTAAAACACAATGCAGTACTACTACATTATTTGTATAACTAAAATTAAAAAAATAATTACCACCCAACAAGTGTTGGCATGGATATTAAACTGGAACTCTGCATATACCCTTGATAGGAGTACAACCCACTTTGTAAGATGGTTTGCAGGTTTTTAAAAATTCAGACACCTAACATAATACCCAGCCATCCCGCTGGTAGGTATTCTCCAAGAGAATTGAAAGCCCATGTCCACACAAAGACTTTCATGTGAATGTTCATACAGCATTACTTCATAATAGCTGAATGTGAAAACAAGCCAGATGGCCATGCCAAGGAGGAGATAAACAGTGTATGGCAATACTTCTGAGCAGTAAAAAGGAATGAACGGTTGATAGCATGAATGAATATCAAAATATACTGCGAGAAATCAGATGCAATGAAGTATGTACTGTAAGATTCCTCTTATATAAAATTATAGAAAATACAAACTAATTCAAATACAAAGTAAATCAGTGGTTGCCTGGGCCCAAGGGGTGGGGAAGAAACATTTGGCAGTCATGAATATGTATATTAAATTGATTGTGGTGATGGTTTCACAGGTATATACATATGTGAAAACTTATCAAATTATATATTTTAAATATGTGCAGTTGCATGTCATTTATACCTCTAAATCTATTTAAAGCTAAGTACCTCCATGGTGGGAAGTTAGTAGACTAATATATAAAAGTGAAAAATCAAGAATTTGAAACATTAACATGTAGGTTAGGAATAAAAAGTTTAAATACGGAAAGAAATAGCTAAAAGTTAAAAACGTTTTTTTCTGGAGAAATTACTTGGGGCGTGGGGTGCAAATGACATAAAAACTTCTGTTTTTCATAAGAAGCCTTTAGAAGAAGTTTCCTTTCAGACTATGTATATATATAATTTTGATAAAAAGAAATACTGTATTTTAAAATGGTAAAGAAAAGAAACAGTTTAATTGTGGGACATGTCTATGCAGGCTCATCTATCTGTGTAATTAATTTACTAAGGTAGGAATCATGGTGATTTTAATTTATTCAGATTAGATATTAAACTTGGTTGAATTTTATTTGATGATTGAGTATTTTCCACTTTGCTTTGTTACTACAGAGCTGTCAAAGTGGTAAAAACCCAAAATATCCTGAAAGGCAGAACAAAACTATTCCTTTCTTTTAAAACCCGTTTTGTAAAGATTAATTAAGCCTCTGTGTAGTTATTTTCTGTACTTTATTGATTCAGGATTACTTGTACTCTGTAAATGTGTTGAATTATTTACACATCATGGGCAGCTAATGCTAATTCAGAACATACCCAGTGGGACCTCAGAGCCCTGAAATGCTAAATGTAATCTGGGGATCAGTAACATTCCATTCATAAAATGTGTCACCCACAGGTTAATGGAAATAAACAATAGGAAAGACAATGGGTGGATTATGCAAATCCACTGAAAAGATTTAAGCAGGGGGAGGGGACTATAAGAACCCAATTTGTGTTTTATTTAAACGTGGATTAAGGTTTATGGTATACAAAATGATGAAAGCTACTTTGCTAATTTGCTAATGCTCTAAAAAGCAACACTGCACAGGAAAAAAAAAACAAATTGGTTGTTGCTTTTGTGCATGGTAGCAGAGGAATAAGAGAATGCATTGAAGCACGAGTTAGTTGAAGGAAACTTTTAACAGTAAGTGAAATAAACACTGTTCTGAAGAAAAATTGAACTAGATTTATGATGTTTCTTGCATTTATCTGACACTAATAAAAGTTTCATAAAACTAAAACCCAATCCTAATATGAATTTAACAACTACTTTCTGAGAAATCCATCTTTAATCAGTCTTTAAAATTTGCTGCTATAAAACAAGTTGAATTTAAATGTGTGTTTTTAGGGAAACCTGTTCAGATTGTCTTGTGAAAAAAATAATTTCATTGTGGGTTACACCTTAGAAGATGTGTTTACCAAGTCCCTGAATAATGGCAAAGGACGTGGAAATCTATAAACTTCAAGTCACTGGTTTGAAGACTTCTAATCCAGACAGCTCAGCTGCCTTTAGCACTTGATCTTGAGGCAGGGGGCGGTGGTTGGGGAGAAGGTGATTTACTGAACCTGATTCAAGAAAACCAGGAGCTCCAGCAGGATGAAGAGGCCCTGACATTCTCTGCTCTTTAAGTGGAAAGTGACCTGAAGAGGAACCCCCGTGTAGAGAGCAATAAATCTGTTACCACCATGTGTCAGCTAACTTCTGAGGAGCCCACTCACTCGCCCAGCCTCTGACCCTGATTGGGGAACACCGCGGTGACCTGCCTTCTGGTTGTTGGTGTATATTAGGAATGCACGACACTAGAAAACTGAGGATAACCTTCCCCACCGGCAAATTGCGGAGCTCTGGAAAGTTTGTGTTTTGTGTGGGGAGGTTGTAGAGTTAGCTACTGGCATAATAGACAGGCAGATGTCAGGAAAGGGGGGGGGGCAGGTGGAACCTGTTTTGTACTCGAAGTTGTGTCTGTGGGATGTGCTTCCATCTCAAGCCACACATAAGTACAGGAGGAAATGGGGGAAATCATTTTGTTTATCATGGGGCTTGAATAACAGCAAACCTTAAGAAGATTTTAGGAAATGTATTTTAATTATCTCTTTACTGGTAGAATCTTGGAGGTTTTTGTTTTGTTTAATTTACTATGTTCTTTCTGAACATCATCAGAATTTTAGAAGCTTTTCATCACAGTTGATACCCTTACTGTTAAAAGAAATTGAAAGCATGGAACCAGGTAAACTTCTGCCGTTAAGATTTTCCCAGATGGGTTGATGCTATTTTAACCGCCTTTCACTGTTCTTCAGTAATGCCAAGTAATAGAAGAGGGAATTATTGAGCAGTCTTGGATATTAAATGTTTGACTTTTTTGTTCCTCCTTTTGTTTTTAAAGATACTGTTTTCCCTTTGGACGACCTGAAGGTGCTCTAAAAGCTACGCTTTCGTTACTTGAAAGGGTACGTTCGAACACTACTTTATAAATGCTATTTGCACTCTCAGTTGCTGTGTATTTTAGTGACTGAACCAGGCAGACAGGCCCATTCCTCACAACGAGTGTGTTCTCTGAGGCTGTCAGTCACATTTCATCACTTTCTCACCTGCTCTTAACTACATCTAACTCTTCCTACCTCCTACTTCTTCCTCCCCACAGCTTTTCGGAAGCCCACCCCTGCCATCCGAGGCTGAGTTGATGGCATCTTGGCGTACCCATTTTCCCCACCTCTTAATTTCCCTCATGAAATAGTCTTTTTTTTTTTTTCAGTGAAGTATAATCATCCGTTTTTCAGACTTCACAGTTGTCTTTCATTACCCTCCCCCTACCCCTGACTTATTTGTGCATCTACCTGTCCCATTTCTCATACCTATAAGGGTTTATCACTTAACATGCCCAAACGTATCCTTCCTTTCATTCTAAATCAGTCTCAAATTTCATTTCAACTCGTGTTACTTTAAATGAATTCATGAATTGTGAAAATTCGTTTTCCCTCAAAAAATAAATAGCAAACAAGGCTTTCCTAGCCGTGCTAAAAGAATTTATTAATGAAAGTACATTCTCCACTCCTGTTTTTGTAGCAGACAAGGTTTGAAAGGGAAGTATCATTTTCATTTATTTATAAAACTATTCATATGCTAGTTGGAGCCTAACAGTTAAGTGATGTGGACAATTCCTGTTCCTTATCAGCATTAAAATGAATTTCTAAGGATCATCTATATCATGGTAATATATATATACACATATATAGTATATAATATCATGATTATTCTGGTTCTGGTTTATTGACTTCAAAGCACTTGGTCTTGTCCACTTTTCTGCCAAAGAATTCTAGATATATTACACTGTTTATCAGCACTTCTATTAAAAGCAAAAAGGAAAGGCATTTTTCAGTGATTCAAGGACCTGCAAGATGAGGCTAGAACTGATGACTGTATACAATGGTTGCATATGTCTGTCCCTGTTTTATCCTTGATTCCTGCGCTTCATATGATAGAAATATTATTATAGCAGTTACCTGTTTCATTAGAATTTTTATAATAAAGCTGTGTGTAACCCAGTCTTTTCCAAAGTATTCATTTCATCCAGTTCATTGAGGTATCATAGAAAAGATAAAATCTTTGCAGAGAGCTTTACTTTTGGAACGGCATCCCATCCTGAGTACCTGATACAGCCTCTCCATGCGCTGGTTTCCATGATAGAGCTCCCCTCCTCCCCCAGCAGGGAAGAGTTCCTAATGGCATAGATGCCCTTATGTACAGACACGGGGCAGGATGAACAATGACCTTTTTTCCACCTAAAGTCACTTACCATGTCTCTTGCTGAACTGAGAGAGAAATGGTAGGGCCATTCTTCATTTCCATGTCTCTGTACTTATTGACGTCTTAAAAAAACAAAATCTGCATGTGAATTCGTCATACTTACTATGCTTTGGAAGAAATGGAGGGGATACAGGAAACAAGCTGTGTCTCCCTTTTTGCTCTTGCCAGCCCTTAATCTGTATTTTGCCAGGAAAGAGGATACAATTCCCCCCACTCCAAATTAAATATCCAGCTCCTGGGTAATATAAACTATCACCTGATTTCAACCCTGGACTCACCTCTGTAACAGACATATACATTCTAATTTTAACAGCTATTTCTATTATTTAGAAGTGTGTCAGTCTCCTCGGTGGCTCATTTGGTTAAGCATCTGACCCTTGATTTCGACTCAGGGCATGATCTTAGGGTTGTGGGATCACACCCCACTTTGGGCTCCATGCTGGGGCATGGAGCCTGCTTAAGATTCCCTCCCTCTCCCTCTGCCCTCTCTCCCTTGCCCCCCACCTCCCCACTTGTGCATGTGCTCTCTCTCTGTCTTAATGAATGAGTGAATGAATGAATGAATGTGTGTCACCATGGGAAGGTCTAATGGTAAAGTTCATGGTTATGCATATGGGACAAAATTAATTTTAAATTTAAACTTTAGTAATAATCACATTAAAAATAGTACATTTAAAAACATAATAGTACATTAATGCTTGTTTTTTTTTTTTAACTATCAGCAGAAGGATTTTTTTTGCCTATAAAGAATCTAATGTGTAGTTCTAATTAAAGTACCAAATATATGTAAATGTGTTAAAGATTTTTAATATGAGACTATGAAGAATAATTGAATTTGATGGGAAGGAAATTTTTAAGTGATAAGATTTGCTGTTTTGAAAAAGAAAGTTTGCCTAACAAAATTAGAATATGTTGTGAAGGATCACCAATGCTTAAATGGTTGAGTAAATTTGAGATTATAAAATCCTTTGTGCTGAGGCTGATTGAAAGAGAATGAAATCATAAAGCATGGAATGGATGGTTTCATATTCTTTTGATGAGCCTTTAAGGTAAAAGACTAATAGAATAGTAAGAATACTTACTGTTCTTGTTTTCTCTATATTCACATTTTGCCTTCTATTTTATAATTTGAATATAAGTAAAGCCAGAAAAGCTGCATTAACTATACGAAAAGATAGAGGTTAACTAATGGTATAATCAAAACTGACTGTAAGCAATTTTACCACTGAGAAAGTTTTAAGGAAATTATCAGTGAGTCATTATAAAAGTGCTTAAATACATTATGTTTTGAATTCTGGATATAATTGTATTTTCCCTTGGCCAATAGTAATACTTCTAAGGGAAAAACAAAACAAAACAAAACAAAAATATATTTAGGAACTCAACAGAAAATCTGTTGTTTTTTAATTTCAGAAAGTTTCCGTGTATTTTAACATTTGATATTCCATTCATTTCACTAAAAGATTTTCTCCCCCTCAACAGATTAAGTAATTAAAGTTTAATTGTGGAATTAGAGATCTTGATTTTTATAGAGCTCAAAAACAGTGCTTGTTCTTCATAGAATTTTTTACTGTTTTCATATATATATATATATTTCATATATATATGAAATATATATGATTTATGAAAAATATATGAAATATATATATATTGCTCAAAAGATTTAAAGCTTTTCTATCAGGGATGTGCAAGACAAACTTTATTACTTGTCCCAAGGACTATAATCCTGATCTGAAACAATTGCTCTAATGGTGTTGTGGGCCCCTGGAGGAAAAGTGACAGTCATCACATGAAATGGTGGTTTGGCCTATGGGAGGTTTTGATGTGCATAAATGAGGCTTGGACAGGAGGAGCCAAGATTGGAGGATTACATTCCCGGTCGTGAAGTGCCGACTCCTTACTTTCCCCCAGTATTACCTAGGACCCCTTCCTCATAAAAGATCTAGGACATTTTGTGTAATTTGATTGCAGTCTCTGTTTTATGCACTCTCTCTCTCTCCCCCTCTTCAGGTTTTAATGAAAGATATCGCCACTCCCATACCAGCTGAAGATGTGAAAAAAGTGGTCAGAAAATGTCTCGAGAAAGCAGCCTTGATCAATTACACTAGACTCACAGAATACGCCAAAATAGAAGGTCAGTGCACTGAGCAATTGTCCAAGTGGCAGTGAGAGCCAACAATGCCTATTAACTGAATTTTCTGTGAGAAGTTCTTTCCTTTCCTGAACAAACCTGTACCGTGGCTAAGGGAAATGTCTCATTAAAATCTCAGCTGGTGAACTGAAGAGCTTTTTCCTATTCATTGCTTTAATATGCCTCCTGGGACTCTGCTTGAATGAAAGACCCAGGATTCGTGCTTAAGTTGTCCTTTGTTCTTATTTTGAGTTTTCAAGGAACCAAAAGGTGTTTTCATGGGTTGTATTTTTTGACATTACCGTAAGTATGTCTAACGTTTAAACTATGGGTAGTGTCTTCTTTCCCAATCAGTAACGGTATAGTGTTACATAATTTTATTTTCTGTTCAACAGTATCTCGCAGAGAAGGAGGAAACTTGATTATGGTGAGGGCCAAAATAAACTGATAGAATTCCCTGCAACTTTTCATTGCTTGCCGTATATTAATGCACTTGAAAGATTAGAGAGGACTGCACATTTTTTCCTCTTCCTTCAAGTTTCATTCATTAAGAATACTGAAATTTAAGATGCTTAGAAATAACTAGATTGAAATTCGTAGCAAAGTCACGAAATCAGCTTTATTCAACAGTCCTTTGATATAATTAAAAATAGGAAGGGCCTCAAATATTTTGCTTTAATTATCATACAACTGGCTTGTGTAGTACAAGTAGCATTAACTTAGGGAAAAAGTTTGCAATGTTAAATACTTATATCTAAAAATAAAAGTAAATCCTCTATTAGAAAAATTTTAGTAACTTTAATATAAAATTGTACTTAATTATAAATTTATTATTGATATTAAGATAGTTTTATCAAAATTGGGATGATGAAAAAGATTGAGTATAATTGGCTGTGTTATATCCTTTTTTTCTCTCCAAATCTGATCAAGCTTTCCAACAAGCATGCAATAACCAACCTCCTGAGTGATTAACAAAAAAGCCATCCCATCACTATAGCAACCAATATTATATCACGAGAGTAACAACATGAAACCTCCTTAGTTACCAGTTTAACATCATTAATTATGATATCATGTTGTGTTAAAGCAAAAGCAATGAATATTAGATAATTTGGGGAAAGTGGAAGATAAACAGATTGGTTTTCACATCTTGAATACCCATTCAAACAATTTTTATGTTTTGGAATATTATGTGTTGTGAACATGGGTTGAAAGAATTGATACAAAAATAGACATATTAAAACCTTTCAAATCTGATAAAGGGGAAAAGTTTGTGCATAACTTGAATAAACATAAAATTGTTTTACCCGGATGTTTCAAATCTATCCAAAAAACCTATGAGAATCCTTTTGTTCTTAACTGTCTATTCTAATTAATATTTTTGACCATTATCTTGTCCAAGAATACTGAAAAGATATGCAGAATATTTCTGTTTTCTGGTCAGAGTCCATTTTAACATGTACAAATAAAAATTATTTGTCACAGCTTTTATTAATTAGCTAGCTTTTATTAATTAGCTAGGCGTGTTAACACTGGGGGTCAGAAGACATAGCTGTTCTTCTGGATCACACAAAAAAATAAGTCTGTGTTAGAGAAGAGCCTACCATAGGACTAAATGGACAGTGGGCAGGGAATTCTCCTACTTCTTTCCCTTCTGGAGTCACCTGTCTCTTATTTCAAGTTGACTGTGAGAATATTCTAGAAGATGGATCCTAGAAATCTAATTGGGTGGGACTACTGAGCAGTCTCCATTTTCAAAACAAAACAAAACAAAATACATGCTTAGTATATGAGAAAACTTCTGTGCATTTCATTATCTCCCTTTCTTCCAACCCCCCATTCTTATATCTAAAAAAGGAAAGCACTTTTTGTTTATGCTCAGGACCAGACCAAGAACAAAATCTAATTTAAGTTAGAAATAGGAAGTGGCTACTTTTCCTTGCTTGGTTGACCTCCTGCATTATGTGAGCAGCATGGGTAGAATCTGTTTCTCTCCTAAATTGTCTCTTCTTACATTTTAGGCCCAGCAGAAAAGGAAGCAGGTAATGAATGTTTGTGCATGCACGTGTCGTTATTTCTATTGTGGTGCGTGATGTTTGATATTGATGAAGAGCTGTCCGCTTTTCAGGGCTCCTTATTAGATCACGTTGGTTAAGATACTGAGAATACTTTGATTTTGTTGGAACTATTGTTAATGCTTTGTAGGGAAAATACAGGCCATTTATGTCTGTAAAAGTTCAGCGATGTTTTTTATATAAATTCAAAGCAAAAAACCTGAGGTTGTATTAATGTTACACATTATGTTTTAAGCATGGACACTAATCTTAGTTGAAAGCTGTTGCCAATATTTGGAGGGCTCTTACAGCTAGAAAAGAGGACCATCTTTCCTTTATCACTCCTGAAAAATAACAGAATAAAAAGCATAAATGCTATTAAATAGGCAGTAAGCAGCTCTTAACTCTGAAAGTTGCTCATCAGAGGAATGAACAGGGGTTCTGAAATCCCAGCTTCAGGCAGTTGCTAGGAAAGCGTTCTTCTCCTGGTCTCTGAATTTGTAAAGGTTTCCTTACTTTTTTCTTATGCCACTTATCACCACTGTAATTAATTTAATTGCATGTGCTGTTGTCTGTTTATCCTACCTGTCTCTTCTTTAGCCCCTTGCAGGCAGGGTCCTGACTGAACGCGTTCACTGTTGGGTGCCAGCACCCAGCCCTGCGCCGCTGACACAAAGTAGGCTCTCAGTGCTATGGAGAGAGATGAGAGGTTAGCTAGTTAGTTCATCCAGTGATGAACCTGCCTAGTCCAAGTTCCCTTCTCTCATTCAAACCCCACATGCAGCATTATAGACAAGTTTGACTTGTTTTTAACTAAAGTCTTCGAGTAACGGGCTCTGTTTCTATTTTTCCTAACTTTTTCAATTCTGTTTCAGTATTTGACCTCAGAAAGCATCAGGCACAGAATGTTCTGAGCCAGGAGAAGGGGAAAGAACACACCTACAATGATCACTAAAGTGCACTTTAGAGACTACCATCACCTCTTATGACAGCCCATTGTAATAGCAGCAGTCCTATGCTCTTTGACAAACTTTTTCAAAATCTCTTATGGCATTTTATCCCTCACAATGTTTCTGTTGTGAAGATAGTTCGTATGTAGTTGACCCACAGTAAGTCCAGAGGTGTTAGGGGTTTCCCCACTGACATAAAGAAGTCAGCCAGCTGGGACTTGTATCAGGTGTCCTGATCCCCATCCTACAGAGTCTACGCTCCTTCCCTTATGAAATGTGAAGGGGTCACAGTGCGCCTTCATGAAGGATGGGGCAAAGGCACCATGTAAATCTGCACACATTCCCATTAAAAAGAGGGGAGAATGGGAGAGTACTCCCATGTACTTCACTTCCAGACAGAAGCCACATATTCGACATTTATACTACCACTCCATGGTACAGGCTGATAACTCTAGGAGAAACACTTTTCTTAATATTAAATGCCCCCAGGGGCGCCTGGCTGGCTCAGTCGGTGGAGCATGGGATGCTTCATCTTGGGGTTGTGAGCTGAAGCCCCATGTTGGGTGTAGAGATTACTTAAAAATAAAAAAATAAAAATCTTTAAGGGGGTGCCTGGGTGGTGCAGTCAGTCAAGCGTCCAACTCTTGGTTTCAGCTGGGGTCATGATTTTAGGGTTGTAAAATAGTGGTGTTAGGCTCCATGCTCGGTGCACAGTCTGTTGAAAGCCCTCTTTCCCTCTGCACCCCGACCCCGTGCTCATTCGCTTGCTCATTCTTTCTCTCTCAGTGAAATAAATAAATCTTTAAAAAGTCTTCAAAAAATTTTTAATAATAGAATTAAATAGAAAAGAGGGAAAAATCAGTGTAGACTAGGTGATTTAAGTGGATTGAAGGGGAAAGCTAATCTCAGTTGAAGAATCTTCTGAAGTAACAGAAGAGGGGTTTTGAAGAAATAATAGTTCTATTTCTTTGGTTGCATTTGGTAGCAAGTTAACAGGGTTACCTAGTAAATGTTCTTGGAGGTACTTTTAAAAGTGACTAAAAATGAGAGAGTCAGTTACATGTGTAAGAGCTCAAATGCTTGATAAGACTTCCAAGCAGTATTCTCTTGGGCATTATGATCCTGTTCCTCAGTTAGTTTGTCATCTAGAGAAGAGTTGAATTCTGCCCAAGATTTGTCATGATTTTGTCATCTATTGACTGCCTATTCCCTCAGGCTTTTTTATTTACTCTGCTTCATTAGTTCCTTAAACAACTCTACAAAACAGAGACTTTACAGAAGAGGTAACCGAGACTTCAGAAAAAAGTCAGTAAGCTGCACAAGGGTGTGCTGTTGTTACTCGATTCAGCAGACATGAGATTTGCACCCCTGTATCTCCATGTTCCTGGGTTGCCCTGCCCCCAGGGCTGATTCCGAGTGCTGACCTCAACACCTCAGGCACGTCGCAAGAGCCAAGGGGTCATTTTTGCCAAAAGTATAGATATTTAATAAGAGCAAACATTTATTACCAGGAACTGTTGTAAGCACTTTACATGTATCCATTCACCCTTTCCAATAAATATTTCTTTTATTGATATTCCGGGAAACTGAAGCAGGGAGGCTACTAGCCATACTAGCCAGAAACAGCTAGGAAGGGGGAGATTACAACACACTATGTTCCTGTTGAGCTGCTGTCTTATTTAACTGCGTCTTCCTGCCTCCCATTTCTCAGCAACTTGGGTAGTTAAATTTACACTTGGTTAAAATATGTGGACATTTGAAAGGAAGTCTGAAACAGTACGGTCCATAGAATTACAATGAAAGCTATAGATGTACCTTAAAATTTTCTAGTAGTCACATTAAAGAGGTAAAAAGGAAACAGGTGAAATTAATTTTAATAATAGTTCATTTAACCTAATATATCCAAAATATTATTTTTAAATGTATTCAATATACAAAATTATTGAGATATTTTACATTAGTTTTTCATACATAGTCTTTGAAGTTGGGTGTGTATTTTACTCTACTAGCACTTTTTATAGCCCCATTTCAAATACTTGTTTACCTGTGGCTAGTGGCTGCTGAATTAATTGGACAGCACAGATCCTATCATAAGGCTAAGAGTTGGACTCCAGAATCTGAATCTTTTTGTTTTTTCCCCCACAGACACACATCTCACACTGTCAGGTGTTGAAAGTGATTAAAATTTGTAACCTCTCCCCTCCCCCAACCCACATCATCTCCTTCCCTTCCCTACGGTACACGGTATAGTTCGTTCATACTACTATTGTCCTAGAAGGTTTGCTCCACTAGGGCAAGACTTCTGCATTTCAATAACTGCTCTGTCTCCAGTGCTGAAAGACGTGCCTGGCACATATTTGGTACTCAATAAATATTTATTGAATAAATGAATGAGTTTATGGCAGAGAGGCTATTTATAGCAGAGAGAACATCTGTAAACTGACAAACTGGCTTGCAAAAGGTCATCCAAATCAATCACTGAATAATTAACAATATAAAAGCAAAAACTAACCACTTAAAAATAACAAGATTGGAAAAATTAAACCAGAATTTCATGCTCTTGTCATGCGCAGGGAGCGGGGGGACTAACTCTGGATCACAGAAGCCAGAGGTTATAGAGAACAACTGCATTAACAATATTTAGCAGTCTAACCTGTTTCAGTTGTTTCTCTAATTCAGCATATGCTCAGTTGGACCCCTAGTTCTCTCTTCCATCCTTGGGAATTCTTCACATTCTCCATCTGCAACACAAATTTGCAGAATAAAGGGATTTTTTGGGTTTATAATAAATGAAATAGAACAAATGCCCTCTCTCTCTCAATGACTTCTTTCCTTCTTGGGAATTCTTTGCATTTGTTTCATGAGAACAGATAGTTCATTTTGAGAATTTAAGGTTTCTAGAAAGCATTTTTTTTTTAATTTTAAGAAATGTTTGAGATTTACACGGCTGCAAAATCAGTTTTCTTCCTTGATTTAATTTTATCAGGACTGCTTAATGTAATGGTAAGATTCTTTTTACAGTATTTATAATCTAGGGTTGAAAAAGGTACTGAAACTTCTTTTCCTAATTGTGTGTCTTTTTTTTTTTTTAATGGTATACCTTGTTGATGCAAACTAGCTCCTTTTAAAGGAGAATCAATTCCTTCATTCAAGGAATTTCTTATAGACAAGAACAGCAATAATGCATCTAATAACAGTCCCTGCTTTCTCCTGAAAACTATGCACTGTATGAGGACTTAAGATAAAAGAGAGACAGCTCCTTAGAGCTTGCCTTGACCTGAGATCTTTTGCCTACATTTGGGAGCTAGACTTATTTTTAATCTCAAAACATGGAGGTGCCCTAAACCAAAGGTAGCATGGAGTGAACAGGCAAAGTCTTTGTGCACTGAGGATCTGCCTGGGCCCTTTGGTTGCCAGGTTTCCAGGTCTAACCCCCAAGTGCTCTCATTTTCAAAGTCTCCGTTGAACAGGTAGAGATGCTTTCCCAGAGGGCCACACTGCTTGCTTTCTTGGAGAGAAGTTGCGCTTCGGCAGTCCTTATGTCATTAGGATGTATTTGCCATCTGGGTGGCATTTTAATTTAACATTCCATTGTCAAAGTGTAGTGATAAATAATAAATAAAATCTGTTGTATAGAAGTGAGTAGATAAAAACTGCACAGTTGATGAGGATATTTTTTTGTTAGTGAATAATTTTTTACTAATATTTCTAGAAAAACCATTTTCTTTCATAAAAGTTGTATGTGTTTTCTTATAAATTTGATTTAAACATTTTTTGAGTATTATATGTTACAATGAATTCACGTTACTAACGTCTAAATAATAGACCTGAAATTTTGCGCTCCCATTAGAATTGATGATATTCTGATGGAGGTAATTTGCGCATTGGAAGAAACAATTCTCAGCTTGAAAACTAGAAAGCAAGTTGAGGAATCAAAGAATTTCTTTGTAGCCTTTTTGGACATGGCTTGGACCGTGGGACTTTGGCATGAAACTTAAACCTCTGTGACCATTTCTGCTTCTGAGTCACAGATGATTTAGAGACACATTGATAAATGTAATTTCTGGCTGTAAGAGAGAATGACTTATTGTCATCTTTGAAATTTTTGAGAAAATCCAAAATCTAGAAAGAGCTTTTAGTTTATAAAAATATGTGTATGTAGAGTAAAAACGCTGGTTGAGCTACATCATCTGGATAGGATCAAATTAAAATTTATTTTTATCCTATATAAAAAGAAAAACTGGATATTTTTCAGATGATCAATGGATGCTTTAAATCACCTAAGAAGATAAATTTTTTCTGATAGCCATAAATTACTTTTATTCCATCATCTAATATGCAATTGAAATGTTAATTTTAAACTATCTTTTTCTCATCGATATATTGAGTTAAATGTCTTTAACACCACTTCCTTGCTACATCAGTAGCCTTAGTCTATGTAATGTATACACCAGAAGGCATTAGGACCATATTCTCTTTTAAGTACTATGTAAGTGATATGAATTTGGCCATTTCCACAGCTGATCTGGAATGAATGAGGATTTGTAGTATGTTTATTTGCTTCGGCTCTTTTCCCACCACCTCACCAGCCACACAAGATAATAACCCCGCACTGTATAATTTGTGTTCACACCAATTAGTTAGCTCATGACAATGTTGACAGATTAATTCCTATGAATCAAGAGATGTTTTGGGGACATAATAAGCAGTAGTTGCAGGGATTATTGACTAGAAGAGGCAAATGAAGACATTGGCCTCCATCTGACAGGGCTTTAGAGCTGTCTGTATACCTTCCGGTAGCTCAAGGCAGACTTCAGACGTGAGGAGTGTGTTGCACAGTTGAACATTAGCTCTCTGCACACTCAGGTAACGAACTACGTGAAAAGTCAAATGAGGCCATAGGAGCACCCGGTATACCAGTGGCAGCATGATGGTAATGCCGGAAACACTGTCAGGGCCACTGCACTCACTACCCACAGCTTTAGTGACCAAAGGACTTGGAGGGTTCTGTCAACTCCTGACAAACCATGGAGACATTTAAGGACACTTAGTGCCCTCTCCTCTAAAATTGGTTCTGAGTCTGCATTTCATTAACATCCTTCCTGCTTTATCTGAGTTTAATTGTGAGGAGGCATTAGTATCTGTCACTCGATTAAAAACAACTACTGACAGCACTTTCCTGCTGCCTCTGGTTTGGGCTTCTTGTACCTTACGTTGGCGTTAATGTTGCCCGCACTGGATGATTTGTCATGCTTATGCCAAGGTCTTCTGTGACCTTAAGTAGTGGTACCTTTCCTTGACTCACAGTCTTGGTCATGAGCCATCCACCTTTTCCTTCTTTATTTTTGTAGTGTGAGTTATAATAGATGAGGACAGTCTCCATCAAGGATGGTCGCAGCTAATCCCATATTCAAAATGAAACTGGATTCAATCTTGATTGATGTTCTCTTTCCAAATCAGTCTATCACAGGAACTTGATCTTAAGTTCTTAAGATCTTGATCTTAAATAAATTTAGATATTCAAGAGCAGTCCCTTCCTTTCCACCTTCGAAGCAGAGTAAGCCCCAGCTCTCTAGCTCTGTACCTACAAACTTATCAGCTTCCCCACCTACCCATGTCTCCTGTTCTCCAGCATCAAGGAATGAGGTATCTTCCTCTTCAAGGTTGACTCATCCACCTGTGATATTGATCTCAATTGCACCTACTTATTTCTGGATGGAATTTACTCTATCATATATCTCTTTCTCCTGTTCTTCCCTCTTTCTACATATTTCCTTTCCATCTATAACCATGGTGTCTCCCTAAATAAAGCTGCCTTACCCTGACCTCTCCACTGCCTTCCATCTGCCATCCAAAGAGCAGCATATACTCAATTTTATTTCACTCACTTTCACTGCACTTGTCTCCCCAAAGAAGTTTGGTTTCCACTCTCACCAGTCTGTCTCATGGGGAGGTACGCTAGCTGGGAGTATAGCTGAGCAGAGGGAGAGTGAATGGGGCATTGCCTTGAGACAATCCGTTCCTTTCCTTTTGCCTTTGGAATTGATAGCAGTGGCTGGTATCTGTGGCATTGTCAAGACTGGGCCCGGCTGTGCTGCCAAGGCATGGACACTGAAATGGCCTGAGCCACTCTCAGGTAGTCACACCTTCACTCCTCTGCATCCCAGCCTCTGGCCTCGTGAATTACAACTTCAGGAGACTTTTGGTCAAGTGCTGCAGCTTTGAATCTCACAGATTAAGAATGAATCCCTATCCTTAGGCGTTGCCTAATGGATTAATAGCAAAAGGGAATTACCCACATTGGTTCTGTATTCTGGGATCCTGTGCTCCAAAGCTGAAGTTTCTCTGTCCTCAAAGAACACAGGCAAGCACCTGCCCACCATCTCATCCTGAGTTTCTCCAAATGGCTATGAGCTCTCAGATCAAAATAATTAGACTCCAGGGGCGCCTGGGTGGCTCAGTTGTTAAGCATCTGCCTTTGGCTCAGGTCATGATCCCAGAGTCCTGGGATTGAGCCCCGCATCGGGCTCCCTGCTCAGTGAGAGGCCTGCTTCTCCTTCTCCCACTCTCACTGCTTGTGTCCCCTCTCTCTCTGTGTCTGTCTCTGTGAAATGGATAAATAAAATCTTAAAAAAAAAAAAAATAGACGCCTGAGGAGTACAGCCCTTATAAAAGACAAATGATATCTATCATCTAGAACTTATTATTCTTAGGAGCAAAAATTGAAATTAAGCATAATGCATACACTCAAGGACATGTAGGAAAATTCTAAAAATATGATGCAAGAACAAGAAGTCATGAAAAACCAAATGGAAATATTAGGTATGAAAATAATATGGTTTTAAGAAACATTGGATACAGGATGAATACAGCTGAAGAACTTATTAGTCATCGGGGAGATCAAAGCGAAGCAGTAGGAAAGGCAAAAGATGTAGACAATGTAAAAGGAAAGCTAAGTGATGTGGAGAATAGAAACAGTAAGATAGACTTTCATTAGAGTAAGGGAAAAAATGCAGATAAATACAGTATGAGAGGAAAATAACAAGAGATACAAGAGATATAGAAAATAATGGAAGAGTATTATGAACAAAGACAAAAGTTGAAAATCTAGATGAAACTGATACATTTCTTGAAAAACTGTGTTGGTGCGATCAACACAAGAAATGAAACTCAGGCCAGACAGTTTTAAAGAAATTGAAATAGTGTCAGACCCTCCCATTCCCAAATCCCTAAGCCTGGATTGGTTTTGGAGGTGAGTTCTACCAAATTTTTTAGGAACAAATCCTATACAAAATAAGTTCAGTGAAATGGAAAATGAGTGAAAGCTGTCCACTTCATTTCATGAAGCAAATATAATCTTAATTCCCAAACCTGATAAAGGCAGTAGAACAAAAGAACATCATTATAGGCCCATTTCACTGAGAATATATGCAAAATCTCTAAGTATAAGATCACAAAAATCCAACAGTGTATTGGGAAAATAATCCATGGGGTTTATGCCAGGAATATAAAAGGAGTTCAGCATCAGGAAACTAACAAGCTAAAAGCAAAACTCATATCTCAAGAGATGTTTTTTAAAAAAAGTATGTGAAACAGTTCAGTGCTAACATGATCAAAAATTATACTGTTAGCATCCTAGAATTCCTTAACTTTATAAAACCCATATAGAAAAAACCTACAGCAAATATTTTACATAATGAAGAAAGTTTAGAGGCATTCCCACTAGGATTAGTGACAAGTACTTACAGTATCATTGTCATAACACTGAGAGTCTTGGACGACATTAAAGAAATGAAAAAAGTAAATCCAAAGAATGGAAAGAGGAGATAAAACTACCATTGCAGAGGGAAGAAAAAAAAATCATTATAGATGAAATGATCATCTCTCTAGAAAATCCAACAGGATCTACATAGAACCTTTTAGCTAAAAGAGTTCAGTAAGTTTGCCAGATGTAAAGTCAACTTGCTAAAATCAATACCCTTTCTCTACACTAGTGGTTCTCAAATGTTTAGTCTCACAAACTAGTACACTCTAAAGATTGAGATCCCAAAGAGCTTTGGTTTAGATGGATTATTTCTACCAATATTTACCATACTAGAAGTAAAACTGAGAAATTTATAAAATATTAATATTTACAATTAATAGGAAACTCATCACCTGTCAACATAAATAGCTTTTGAAAGAAAAAAATTTTTTGCACACCTCTTTAATTGCTGTCCTAATAAAAGACAGCCGGATTCTCATAGGTGCTTCTTGCATTGAGCCTTTTGCAATATGTTATCTTGGTTGATATATATTTTTAAGAAATCTGGCCTCATGCTGATATGTAGTTGGAAAAAGGAGGAGTATTTTAATAGATGTTTTTAGGTAATTATGGGTTTTCCTCTGTGATATTATACCAAAGCTTGGCAAGTGATAATTTCTTACAGTTTAATTGCAATGTAGAATCTGAAAGCATATCAATGAACTTTTTATACTATTAAACCAATTGGTTCATCATGTATTTTGAATAGATCTTTTGCCATGCATGATTTTTTTTAACACAATGTACCAATCATTTGGAAAATATTGGTCCACGGAGTTAAGATCTTTTTAGTGTTAACAAATATGTCAAAAAGTCACCCTTATGAATATCACCTGCCTCATCAGAAAAGTCTCAAAGTCTTGGGAGGCTGTCAAGTTCATGACAGATACAAGTTTTCTAATATTCTGGTTTTCCTTGAAAGCTTTAATTTTATAATTAGCAACAAATACTGGTTTTTTTAAGTGACAGGTTGATTTCATTTTTTTCAGAAAATGCCTGCCAAATGTCCCCAAGTCTAAATAAGCAGACTTTGTCCATCAGTAGTCTTTCCAACTAAATGGTTCTCTGAAAATAACAGTGCCCCCCCCAGACTCAAACAATCACATACTTCTCCTTTAGACAATCATTCCACTTCAGTATGCAGATGTGCTTTATGCAAAGTTTTCATTTTGTCACAGATATTTAAAAATGTGTACTCAGGAAGGGCAGGGATTCAATAAAGTTTGTTTTACTGTTTTATCAAGGACTTTTGTATGTAAAACTGGCTTTTTTTCTGGTATGCGTGGGGGTAAAGAACCCAGGGAGGAGTAGAATTTAGCACCATGGCCTTGATATGCGCTGAGGTAACAGCCTTTTTACCTGCCATTGCTTTTGTATCATCACTGTAAACATCAACAGAGTCAAAAAGGCAACATTTCAGTATTATGAAAATAATTTTGACCTCACGGATCCCTAGTGGTCCATGAACCACACTCCGAGAACCACTGTTCCACACCATAGATCAACTAGCTAAAAAAATATAAACAAAAGTATCTTTTACAGTAACCAAACTATAAGGCATCCAGGAATTGACTTTGCCTAAAGCATGTAAAATTTCCTAGAGGAAAGGTTATAGAGAGTAATATAAGTAGATATAAGACAGGGACGCCTGTGTGGTCTAGTAGGTTAAGCAACTGACTCTTGGTTTCAGCTCAGGTCCTGATCTCAGGGGCATGAGATCGAGCCCGGGGTCAGGGCTCTGTGTTCAGTGTGGACTCTGCTTAAGACTCTCTCTCCTTCGCCCCTGTCCCCCACGCCCCGCCCCTGCTCACACACGCTCTCACACTCTCGCACTCTCTCTCTCAAATCTTTAAAAAAAAAAATCAGTATAAGATGGTCCATGCTCTAAGAGGGATGACTTGATAGTATAATATATAAACTTTCCCCAAAATTAATCTATACATTCACTGCAGTGTCCCATCAGAATTCCAGAGTTTTTTTTAAAAGAACATGGTAGGGTGCCTGGGTGGCTCAGTTGGTTAAGCGACTGCCTTCGGCTCAGGTCATGATCCTGGAGTCCCGGGATCGAGTCCCACATCGGGCTCCCTGCTCAGCGGGGAGTCTGCTTCTCCCTCTGACCCTCTTCCCTCTCGTGCTTGCTATCTCTCATTCTCTCTCTCTCAAATAAATAAATAAAATCTTTAAAAAAATAAAAAAATAAAAGAACATGATAAATTTAAATGGAAGAATAAAGGCTATTAAATAAGTCAACTTAAGGGAAAAAAGGTGTATGAAGACTTGCCTTGCCTGACACTAAGATTACAAAATCATCACCAAATCCTGTGAAGAAGAATGTAGACTCATGTACAGATAGGAGCCCCCTATGCTTCATCCATAATAAAGTGGGAACATAAGTTAGTGGGGAAAGGATGGGCTGTTTCAGAGATGTTAGAAAGAAGGACTGGGTGGTGCAGTGGGATAAGGGCCCGACTTTAGGTTTTGGCTTAGGTTATGATATCAGGGGCCTGGGATGGAGCCCTGCAGGGAGGGGGTGCAGCACTGAGTTGGGAGGCTTGAGACTGACTCCCTCTATCTCTGCCCTTCCCCACCACACGCACGTGCACACATGCCCTCTCCCTAAAAAACTTTTTTAAAAGAAGGACTTATTTAGTGGAAAAAAAAAAAAACTGAATCATTCTCTGATAGAAACATGGTCTCTAGAGCGATCAGAAACTTCACTGTAATGAAGTCAATGTCAACCACCGTGGATTTAGTATTTCTCTTTATTGTAACTATCCCCAACTCATGTTTTTACCTTTTCACTTCCTTGATGATTTTCAAAGCTTATCTGGTATCTGTTTGAGTTGAAGCAAAATTGCTTTAACTTTCTTATAAAACATGACATGTGCCATTTTAGTTACTTCATTTTCTACATAGAATTGTCAGCTAACCATCTACACTTGGACAAAAATACTTAGCCCCCTCTGAACTGATGCCTTGAAAGCTCCATGAATCATATTGATTCACAGTTGCAAGAGGAAAAAGATTCATAAAAATAAGATAAGGTAACCACACAAAAGAGTGCATCAGGAGTTACTTAATTGAATATATCCCATATTCCCCAGGATCTGGAAAATATATATATTCTTCCAAAAGCTTCTCTTTGATGAATATTTGTCTTCTGTAGGAATTTTTAGTGAGAACATAAGCACCTCCTGAAAAAACAAAGCATTTATGTAATGTCTCCTTTGGCATGCCCCTTACTGGGACTTACTCCCTCAGCTGTGATCTGTAACACTCTGAACAGCTCTTGCTGGAGTCTTGTCTCCTTCCTCTGAAGATGCATAGAAATCTCATTACGAGTGTTCAACACCTGTTCCCTAAAAGGTCTCAGAAAGGATGTCCACTCACTTGACAATGTGTCATGTATTTGTTGTGTGTGTCTGTGTGTGTGGATGGGTGGTTTGGGTTTGTTTTTTTTTTGTTTTTTTTTTTTTACTTTTATGTGGAATGCAATGCACAGATAAATGCAGTTTTGACATAGCAAGTTTTCTTTCTTGAGCAATTTGGTAGAATTTATCCTCCTCCAAATCCAAAGTTTGAAACCAACTGATTGGTGACCTTTTCATTTATTTACTAACATGTGTCAACAGGTAAACCAAGTGACAGAGCAGTGTGGCTTCTGCAGCACCTTGTTAATCTGAGTAGTTTAGATGTATTCAAAAGTCTTTTCCAATTGGACAAAACCAGAGTAATGCAAACTGACAGATTTTACCTCTTTATTTCTCAACAGAGTTTGTACGTACTCAGAGCCTGGACAGATGAATAGTTTTAGAAACTAGAGTTCATTACTTAGGGGCCATAAATAAGTGGCCATATAGCTTCAAGCACTAAATGAAAAGGCCTAATCAGTGTTTGTAATGCCAGATTTTTTTTATTTCAGAAAAATAAACCTGTAAAATATCCCTGAGGCATTTTATATACACACATTTTCATAGTGGCCAGCAAACCCAGGATGTTAAAACTGTAGAAACATTCAAGATATCACTAAGCCCAACCCTCCTCTCTACACCTGTCCAACAAGGAGACATTGTCCAAATCTGAGCATCAAATATCACTACTAATGCATTAGTTGGCTGCCCTAACACATCTTTCTTCTATGTCAAAGGAAACAGAGATACATATAGACATCAAGATCTTGGACTCATTCCTTAGCACCCAACATTACAAATCTTTTCAAAGTATATCTTTCATATTGTTTTCTTTCCTTCTCCTTCAGCTTGCCTCCCAGCTGGGCAGCCTCTACAGTCCCTTTCACCCTCCTATTGCCCATTTCCTAACATCTTCATCCCCACTACCTCATGAGGTCCTGCCCTGCCTGACTCCCATTGTTTATGGCAGACCTTCTCCTTGAGAATGAAAGAGAGTAAGGGGCAGGAGGAGAATGGGAGTATGGAGCTGGGATGGTGCTTTGGTGCGTGAATATAACAAATGACCATGGAAAGGCTGTTTTAAGTAAATGTAGTTAGAAGACAAGAAGAATTAGGCCTGGAATTTAAGATTCTATAGACCTTAATTATGTGATAATTTAGTATTGGCCTGGTTATTTATTATTATATATTAAAACTATTATTCTGATGGCTTTCAATTTCTGAATCTGAATTTTATTGAGAGGAAATGTACAATGTATGTATAAAGAACAGTAATACCAAGGAGACCATTTATCAGTTTCAGCTGCTGAATATATATCAGCGTGAGGGGTGTGTGTGTGTGTGTGTGTGTGTGTGTGTGTGTGTGTGTGTGTGTGTGTGTATGATATAGAGGATGTGTAGATATATATCAGAGCTAAAGACCAGGCTTTAGGAAAACCCCTGTTATACAATTAGCAGGTAGAATGGCCAGTGGAAAATTTTTATGCTGTCATTAGAATCCTGCAGCAAGGGGGGGACATCGGAGGGGGAGACCAACCATGAGAGACGATGGACTCTGAAAAACAAACTGAGGGTTCTAGAGGGGAGGGGAGTGGGGGATGGGCTAGCCTGGTGATGGGTATTAAAGAGGGCACGTTCTGCGTGGAGCACTGGGTGTTATGCACAAACAATGAATCATGGAACACTACATCCAAAACTAATGATGTATGGTGATTAACAGAACAATAAAAAATTTTTTAAAAAATCCTGCAGCATATTTCCAGCCACAGCCAACCAGAGCTAGCTAAATATCCATTGTAGAGAGTTTTCTTCTCTCTCAAGCCTTCATAGTCCTTGCAGCCAGCAACACTATAATGTTTTTTTTTTTCCTATGAGATCTTGGATCTTCCTGATTCACAGACTTGAGAGCCAGGGTCCCAGTAGTTAAAAGGACAACTTTAATGAAACTCAAACCAAGGTGTCTGTGTTTCTCCACTCTTATAAAATCACAACAGTTGTCTGTGACAACTGTTAAACTACATATTAAAGCCTACTGATATTTGTCTAATTCTATCACCATCATCCCTTATTTTAAGATCTTAAGAGGAGACTGTGTCTCCATATTCCTCCTAAAGAAAGTCTCACAAAGCATCACTGACATTTATCTCACGTATGTATCTGGCTTTTTATGGCCCATTACTCCTGGATCTCCACTTGTTCTTGGCTTCTGCAGACTGTTCAGTTTGGGTCCAGTCTGGCTGCTATTGGCCTATGTATTCCAGTGGCCAATTCTTCTTTGTTCCACAGTTGACCATTTGCTTAAAAATGAATTTATTGGTGGGCAGGATAATGCAGGTAAAGTAGTTAATGTGACCGTCACCACAGGACAATTATTCCGAAGTACTACATCATTAGCATGGTTAATTCCAAAGAGGTATTACCTGGAACTTTGTTTTAAATGACAGTGTCATTAAATGATTTGGTCCCAAAGGGGTGCTAGGAATTAGCAGGCCACAGACCTATTTGTTTTCAAACTTCTGTGTTATTAGTATTCTCACAGATCTTAAACAGTTGTACAGAGGCCATAACATACTAGATATTTTCATTCACACAGAATTGTTCAAATATGCACACTATGGTATCTGGAATGTCATTACAGAAAAGTAAAACGTGTTCAGATTCTACAGAAAAAGTCCCCTTTCTCTCCTAAAATGAAGTTTATACAAGAGGTCAGGTAAAGGAGGAAATAATCTGAAGTTTCAACAGGTCACCCTTGTATTTAAACTCATTTTTCATAGACCCTAGTAGTTCTCAGAGTGCATTCCCCAGACCAGCATCATTGGCATTTCCCTGGAACTTGTTAGGTGAATTCTTGGGTCCTAAACAAGACCTACTGAATCTGAAACTCCAAGAGCGATGCCAGGCAATCTGTGTTTTAACAAGCTTTCCAGGAGGTTCTGGTGCCTGCTGAAGTTGAGAACCACAGATCTTACCACTGGATGACCTTTGGGATTCCAAGTAAAAGAAATCAGATGTCGTACCCTTGGCCCAACTTTCTTGATCTTTTAAACCTGGCAAGGCAAAGCTTCACTGCTTGGGTCTCACAGTGTACCCAGGCGAATGCTTCCATCTTGCTGATCTCCCTACTCCTTCCACGCTGTGGTCCTTTGTCTCCTTTCCCTACAGACTGTTCATGTTTGCCTTCCCTCATGCTCTTTCCTCTTTTTCTTTTTTTTTTCCCTCAGGACCCACAGGACCTGCTGCTCCTCCTTAAGTCTTACAAGTTTCTCACCTCAGTTCCCTCCTGAGTGTCAGGGCTTTCTCCTCATCTCTCTGATTGATAATCTTTAGAGGAAGGGAGAGCAACAGAAGAGTGTGTTTCTTTCTGTTTTCTTCAGACAGAAGGAAGAGAAAGGTGGGAGCCTTCACTGTTAGACTGCTGCTAGCTTTCTCTAATCTAAGGTTTCTGACCTCAAACACATTACCCATTAAAAGAAACATTTCTTTCTGAAGATCTCCATATGTTATCCATGAGCAATTTAAAACCTTCCTATTGACATATCTTTGATCCTATTTCATGCAAGATAATCAGTTCTTGCATATTGAATGCATTTAATTCACTCTCCATCAGAGCTTTATAGCAGAACTTCCTCATATTTAACAAAAACAGATGATACGTAGCTATCTTATACGTAGCTAACCTTATAATCTGGTTAGGGAGAAAGATACAGATACAGAAATTCTTGGAGGCAGAAATATTACCTTATTCATCATTGTATCCCTTTAGTTGTTAGTACAGTACCTTTCAGGCAATAAATGTTGAGTCAAATTCAGGGTCACAAAATCGGGATGTTGAAGAACCAAGCAAGAAATCTTAGTGCATATACAGGAATTACTTTTTGATGCACTCTAGCCGGTTATCATGACCTAGATGCAAGGAAGAGGAATATTATGATGGTGTTATTGCCATGGTCCTTCAATTCACCATCTTAAATTCTCTCCCCCACTGGAATTTTCAAACTTTTTTTTATTATTATTATCAAATTCTATTTTTTGTTTAGTTGCAAGTATAGATATGAGTTTGTAAGACTTAAGGTCAAAACCTTACAAATCTTTCCGTATCCTATATGGAAAAAAAAGGACTTAAATTATCTTATTGGTCTTTTTCCCAGGTCCTCTCACAACCTTCACTCTGAGCATTACTGTGTATCCGCCACTGGAGTTTTTGATGGGAAATAGCTGGAGGGGAGGCAGCTGGGGAGAATGTGCTGGAAGTATGCAATGGGGGAGCAGAATTAAAACCTACCAGAGCAAAACAGCCAAGCTGTCTTCTTACTGTCTCCCCACCTCCCTACCTTTTCTCCAGTGAGACCTCTTCTTAAATGTACAGAGGTATAATTAAAAGGAATTGCTTTGAACAGCCAGGGAGTATTATTGTAAAAAAGTAAAAATGTTCCAAAATGAGGAAAGATCATACCTAAGATCAGTGCATTGAAAGTCATGAAGAAACCTCGCCACTCTGGGCATATTCATTTTAAATGTTATTATTTGAAATGTATTACAACCCTCAGCAACTTGGTGTGAAGCTTGAAGAATATAGAGATATCTGTAATACTGTGAAAATGTTACAAAAAGTGAAAGTGAACATTTTGAGGAGGAACTCTCAAATATTCAGTGTTCAGATTTTTAATGGGGTTGTTGATAACCTTGTTATCTACTAGAGTTCTGACTATAAAATGCATTTAACTTCTTGGCGATAGTCAAATGAGTGACAGCCAGAGATGGCATACACAGCGTACTTGATAAGATGCTATTTATTTAAAGTATTAGAGTGGCCATTATGTTCAAGTACAAAGTTCTCTCAATAAATTTAGTCTAGGAAAAATAAAATGTTTTAGACTGTTTTTAAGTTTCGGAGAACACAGTGTACTCTCAGAGCTTTATTTAAGATAGTGTCAAATATAAAAGCTGGTTTTGACATATTCACTTGTAAACAGAAATAAGTTTTCAGGTTGTTTCTGTGATTATTCTCCATTATTGCATACTTATTGGTAAGGATATGGTGACTTTAAAAACTCTTGAAACTTTCAGCCATTTCAGAAGTTTCTATTGAGTATATACAGTCAGTTTAGTGTGTGTATATGTGTGTGTTATTCAGAGAATTGAAAATGAAAAAGAATTCAAGTCTTTGCATTATTGCCTCTTACCTGGCATCAGAGGTAAGATTTTAATCCTATCTCAAGTGCCCTGTATGAACTTGGACACCTCCTTTAACCTCTCCAAGAACTCTTTTTCCTAATCTGGAAATAGGGGCCATAATTATCTAACTTGCAGAATGGTTGTAAGGATTCAGTAAATAATGTAACTAAAGTTGGTAGGAAAAATAATTTCTTTTGTGATAAAAACAAATATTGTTGTCTTTCTATTTCCTTATGAAAAACACATGATCTAAACACAGAAATATGTTTAAACAATATAATCCAATGTCGAGAAAGTACAACATTTATATTTATAGGAAGCATAGAATTTATTAGCTAGAAAGAATTGTAGGGATTATAAGGTTCAGTGACTTCCTAGCATTTGTTTGGCTTATGACCACTTTGAGAATGTGAGAGTTATGATCCTTCTCGCCCCCAAATGCCTCTCTACACAGAAATTAGCATATAATTTTAAGGATACACCCTAAAACCTATTCCTAATCTCTAAGTCCCTTGGGTCAAAAATTCTCAATTTAATTCACCACTTTGAATCTAAAGATGGAAAAATTAAGGAATATAAGTGAAATATAAGTGATATGCTCTTGAGAATTAAAAATTATTTTGAGAACTCTTTTTTTTTTTTTTTAATTATATCTACCTGACAGAGAGAGACACAGCGAGAGAGGGAACACAAGCAGGGGGAGTGGGAGAGGGAGAAGCAGGCTTCCCGCGGAGCAGGGAGCCGGATGCAGGGCTCGATCCCAGGACCCTGGGATCATGACCTGAGCCAAAGGCAGACGCCCAACGATGGAGCCACCCAGGCACCCCGAGAACTCTTACAAAGAAGTCATTCTCTTACACTTTAAGAATACAGCCTTCATCAGTTTTTTGAGCATTGTTCTCAGACTGCAACTGCATTTCATTTGTGGACTTGCTGACTAGTCCACCTTTGGTGCATGTTAGTGACAAAAGCTCTTTGCAGTCGCACACAAAGTTAATTGAAATAATTTGGGTACTGATTTTACTTTTAACACACTTTTTCCCAAAAAATTGTGTTCTTGCATTGTCAGTAAACATTCATTAGGTACCTGTGATACTGAGAGCACAAGATAATGAGACCCAGTTTCTGACTTTGATTTGGGCACAGTCGAGTAATAGGCTCACAAGCCCATAAGAGGGGAGCCCAGAGAGAGGAGCAACTCATTCAGCCCCAGAACTTTGAGAAGGTCCCACATTTAAGGTAACATTCAAGTTGTATCTTCAATGATGAGTAGGAGTTTTCTAGGCAGAGAATCCAAATATCTTAACTCCCTGTGTGTGCAGATTTTGCAATGCTTATCTTTTTAGTTTAGAATAATTAATTCATACATATATGGAAATTAGTCCTAAAAAAATGGAATGTCCCACTGAAGACCCATTCCCTAGTTTCATCAACTGTGCACCCTCATTCCCTGAGCCACACAGTCTCCCAACCTCAGGGTCATTCTCCTCTACGGCCTGCAATTTCTAGTTACTCACAAGGGCTTGCAGATTCTTCAGAGCATCCCTGCACCTTCCTATTCTGTTCCCATTACCATCTTCCCATAGTTCTCTATTTTACTAGACCTGACCTAGGTTGCACAACCTCACCAATCCTTTTTCCTACACAACCACAAATACATTTTCCTAAAATTAATTTAATCTGAAGCCTTGCAAAGAAACACTTGCTCTCAGTTATACATAGGACTTGGTTATCTAGTATGCTTATTATCTTACTTAAAGCCTGCCACAATCTGACCTCAGGCTCATCACCCATTATTCTCCAGCATGTTTGTACTCCAGCCAGGCAAGGGCAGGGCAGAGATGGTAAGAGCCCACATTAAGCTCAGGTCTCACCTTCTCCACTTGCTAGCTGTTGCACTTGATCTCTCCAAGCTTGTTTCCTTATCTGTAAGTTATATGGACAAATAACCAAGCAACTTAAAGCTGTTGGGGAAATTAGTGTGTGTGATGATGCATGGAAAGTGCCTGGGGCTGTGCCTGACACATTAATTGGCTCTCAGTAAATGGTAATAACATTTGTAATCATCATCATCATCACCTTCCTCTGAAGTGCACCCCATCTCTGTCACACAGTCCTTTCCAAAAACCCATCCTCTACTTACCCAGGTCATTTGTTATTCCTTTATGACCTGCTTCCGGTCCTACTTACCTTCCTGCTGATTCCTCCCCCGAAACCCACCCTCTCTCACATCTCCTACATTACTGCTATGTTTGCTCTACACTGTTTCCAAACTTTTCTTAAAGATCTTGTGTTTCTCACCAGACTTCAGTAGTTAGAGCTGCCCCAAAATGGAGTAGACTGTCTTGCAGAGTCATGAGCCTCCTTGACCTCACTCTCTTTTGAGGATGTTGAAGTGATCATGAAACAGATGGAAGATTGGATAGTTGACATCTAAGGATCCTTTCAGTAGTGATTTTTGGAGTCTGAGTTGTTTAAGATCAGGGGCATGGCTTATACCTCCTCCTACTTCTCACAGCTAAGAACATTGTAGGTACACTCAATTACGTGGTGTTTGGCAAATTGGTTTTCTGCTCTTGATCCCTGTCGCAGACAAGCAGTGGCTTTTCATCCTGCAGGGAAGTTTGGGAGGATGAGTGCTGGGTTGGGGGCTGGAAACCCCTGTGTTTATCACACTGTGACCTATAGTAAACTTACAGTAAATGTTTAATGAACAAGCACCAGCCATAAGCAATGTTTCACTACATCATTGTATATATTCCTTGGAAACAAGCAAATGGAAGAGTAGCCTCCAGATTTAAGGCTGAAGTTTTAGGAAGAAGTTGAAGGAAAAGGTCCATTGCCAAAAAACAGAACTCCTTAGGTTCCACAGAAAAAAGCTCTTTTTCTGAAAATTTTATTTCCCTTCCTTACAACCTCCTTCCTGGGACAAAGAGAGGGTCCATGAATATAAGACAGTGTTTATCTTCAGTGTCCTTTTTGCAAACTCTGTTCTTCACATTCAGTTTTGAAACGGTTTCATTACACAGGGCACCTCTAATGTCTGCCAGTTTGTTTTATCTCTAAAATCAACTGCTTTTCCTTCTCTGTTGCTGAATTTCAGGTAGCTGCACTTAATCTCATTGTGGCCTGGCCTTTTTATACCAGTTTGCCTTGATGCTGAAAGAGTCTTCAGCTTTAAAGAATGCCTCCCCTCCCCTCTCCAGTTAGAGGAGGGGAGAGGGTGACATAATGGTGGGTAGGGAAGGAGGGGAGGAAATCAGTTCATCGAAGGCTGTCAGAGTGTTTTAAGTGACTTTTTACTTCTTGAATTTAAGATCAACATAAACTGTATAGACATTTCAGGCTGAGAATTTAAGTAGCAACAAAAAAGAATGGTTTTTGCTAATGTCAGGAATGACTCATCTGGTAAGAATGGTATTGTATTGGTAATACAATACAGAGAGAAGGAAAAGACTGTGGTATCTGCTCTCTTTGTGTTTCTGACCTTGAGGAGGACTATAACTTGTTTGTTGCAGAAGTTGAGCATCTAATGTGCTGATGCATCTGTTAGTTCTTATATATTAAATGGCACAACACTTGCAGTTCCCTGTAATTGCTTTGTGGGTGAAATATTTTCTGCAATCTGATGAACTGTTTTTTTTTTTTTAAAGAATGTATTTATTTGTATTGTTTGCATCTCTTATTTCTCAAAACTATGCTTTCTATTCTATTTCAACACCCTGGTCTCCTCATTGCAAATTGGAATATGTTTGGCTTTTCATTTTCAAGGTAACATTATTATGATTTCTTTTTAACATAGAGACCATGAACCAGGCACCTCCTGCTAGAAAGCTGGAAGAGGTTCTTCATCTAGCAGAGCTCTGCATAGAAGTCTTACAGCAGAATGAAGAGCATCATGCAGAGGTGATGACTTCCTTTAACTGTCCTATAGAGCTCCATGTAATGCTTTGCCATAGTGGGAAGAGCACTGAAGAAGGGGCCTGCCCATATACTTTGATAGGCATCTGGCCATTTACCTGTAAAAAACTGAGAACATATGTGCATTTCCTGGATATGCAATTACTGTATGTTACAAAGGGGTTGTCTATGTATATGATTTATTATCTATTCCTGACAGTAGTCACGGAACATGGGAGAGCTTATGGGATCTGCCAAAGATGTACAAGTAGTAAGAAGCAAAGCTCGAGCACAAACCCCATCTCATGATGTCAGATTGCTTGCTTCTCCCCCTCATGCCATGATTGCTTTACTTTAGAAATGTAAATCAGTGTGCAAAAGGAAAAGTTGCGATCAACTATAACAAAATCAAATAGAAGACATTCATAACTGTATGACTGAAAACTAGTATTTTATTCTTACCATCAAACTTTTCTTTAAATTTTCAATAAGCCTGCATTTTTTATAGTTTTCTAAAGTTTTAATTATATATTAACATTCACCCTATAGAGTAGTATTTCACCAGGCCAACTGCTTATTCTAAGACTTACAAGTCTTTCTAATAGTCTTTCTAAAACTCTTTCTTTCTTTCTTTCTTTTTTAAGATTTTATTTATTTATTTGACAGAGACACAGAGAGCGAGCAGAAGCAGGGGGCGTGGGAGAAGCAGGGGGCGTGGGAGAAGCAGGCTTCCCACGGAGCAGGGAGCCCGATGCGGGGCTCAATCCCAGGACCCTGGGATCATGACCTGAGCTGAAGGCAGACGCTTAATGGCTGAGCCACCCAGGCGCCCCATCTAAAACTCTTTCTCATAGTCATGAGTTTATTAAAAAAAAAAAAGTTTTAGGACTTTGGTGGGGAGTGCTTGCTTCGGCAGCACATAGCTAGGATTGGAATGAATTGGGTGGGGAAAATATATGGAATTAAATAAATATAACAAATTTCAGTGCTCTAACAGTACTTTTTTTTCCTGAAGAAGCACATGAAATGGGCAAGAATTTTTTTGAAAGCCCAGATACTTAAGAATTTATAGAATATTTATTTGTAATGAAGCCAAGTTCTCAAAAATATAAGAAACTATAGGAAGTACATTGTAAGCAAATTCTTAAAAGAGTGTTCATGAAACCTTACTATAGGTAACTAAGATTTATTGTATCTAGTTATAAATATGATCATTCAAAACATCTGCTTTTAGCTCACACTATGGAATCTAGTTTTTACCTTGCATCTGTCATGTGTGAACTTGTTATGGATGTTGTATTTTAAACTGAAGAAACAGCTGCTTCAGTAATTTGAAATGAATCCCCATGAGGATCTTTTCTAAGCTGGTACTACTGCTATGTTATGATGAAAATGATTATATGATAAAATATATGTATGTGTTGTCTTTGTCTTTTGTTAAAAGGCATTATCATCAGAGTATTACATCTTTTTAATTAAAAACTATTTCTGATTGGATATTCAATTGCAGTATATTTCACCTAAACAGGTACATCTAATATTCCCATACATTTCACAGAAATACTATTTAATTTTCCTGCCCTCATAAGGAAAATAATTACTTTCCTGTCTTTTAAATGCAATTATTGAATGTTGTCTATTCCATGCAATCACTAAATGCTTATTAAAGATAATGTATCCAAACACAATTAAAATGTAAATAATATTTTCTAATCCATAAAAATATGGTTGACTTTATTGAACAGAGAAAATCATAACTCATAAATATCATTCTACTATATGCTGAAATATAGAACCAGTATAATGACCTCTTTTTAAAAATGCTTTGTAACACTATGGCATTTTCCATTCCCCAATGCTTCCAAATTCTTGGAATCCATCAGGGAAGAGAGGTGAGTAAAACTGTTTCCACTATTTTTCTAGCATGGAATAACTCTCTTAGTGAAGGTAAGATAGAACCCACTTTGATTATAGTTAATTTTAAAGCCAACCTAGTTCTCCTTCCAATTAAAGACTATTTCTTGGAATGGGCTTACAGTTGTAGTGTTTTGGTAAATGCCTCTTATTAATAATTGCATGCACAATTAAGGCCAGCTGAAAGGATTTTGATAATTAGGTTTTATCTCCTCTTTTTTTTTTTTGCCTTTTTCTTTTTTTTAAGATTTTTGTTTTATTTTTTAAGTGATCTCTACACCCACATTTACAACCCCGAAATCAAGAGTCACATGCTCTACTGACTGAGCCAGCCACATGCCCTGCCCTTTTCTTTTTTTAATCAGAAGATCCAACTTTTTCTCTGAACAATACTGGGGAGTGAATTGGTCTGATTCTAAAGTCATTTCCAGAGTGAATTAGGAGACTGAACTCTTCACTGATCTTTATTCTGCTGGATGTTCAAGCTGGGGTCTCTGTACTCCATGAGCAAGTACCTGGCTCGGCTCCCTTAGAGGTCAGTCCGTCTACCTCCCAGAGCCCTCCCTTTGGCTCCTGTGCAGGCTTCTCTTACTCTCATTCTACCCCTCTCACAGTGGCAGTTTACTCTCAGGGCTAAGAGGTTGTTTTGATCTAGCAGTTTCCCAATCAAGCAGTTTTTGCGTCCTTCACATTTTTGACAGTGACTGGCTTACAAGACAGTCCTCCCTTCTCTTGGATGGCCTCTCAACCTCTTCTCTCAGGCTTTTTTCTGATTTGTTTTCTCTTTTAAAAGATAGCTTTAAGATTCTTTCCAGAAAATCCTTAAGGCTGTGTCCACATTCCAGAGTAGACTGTGCCTGACCAGAAACTTAGGCAAACCGATCTTTGTACTGTCCGTCCAAAGCCCCTCACTTTGTCAGTGGCGGGACGTCCCAGATGCTGATGAGAAAGCCTTGGACTCTCACCAGCACAACGTCTCCACATAACACCATTTGACTGATAAGAAAAGGTCCCAGAAAGGTTGAGCAACTTGCCACGTGTGCACAGGTGGTAAGTGACAGGACTCCAGACCTGGGCGTTTTGCAGTGAACCACATTGTTATTTCTCTTTCAATAGAGGGGTGCAATGGTTGTCCGACCCTGGTTCTGCTGCCAAGTTTCATACCAGGCATCATAGCAGGGATGTAAACACAGAGGTGATGATTATGGTGCAATCCTGGAGATGTCCCTTTCCATTCATTCTCTTCCTTTCCTTGCTGACTGGTGTATCCTAGGACCCTGCCTAAGGGGATGGAGTCCTGAAAATATCAGGAGAGGGGCCAAGGGAAGAAACAGGCTCAATACAAACACAGCTCAAGTTGCTACTTTGTTGGGTATTATTACAGCAGAGTCTTGTTTTAAGGTCCCTAAAATAGTCTAAATGTAATATTGTCCACCATGTCGGTGACAGTGTAAGCAAAAAGGATGTTTGGCAGTAATTTGGTATTTGCAGCATAGACCTCTCAGTTCACTGCACATAGCTGATTCATCTATCACTTCAGCTGCCTGTGCGTCAGGCTCCTCCAGCAACAGAGGTAGGACAGGAAAGGAGTTCAGTGTGGGCACACATATTTGCACATATGCTCACACACATGAACATCAGTATCTGAACCAAATTATGTTTCTGGATGGATTCTAACATGAAGAGAAAGGGTATTTGATATTTTTTCCCATTTGTTTTGCTTTTGCTTCTTTGTGACCTTGCTCTTCTCACTAGTGTGCACATCTAAAGAACATCTTAAAGTCTGGTTATTCGTTCACGAACAAGATCTGTTTACTATCTACTGCTAAATTACAGTAATCTCAACAATTGGATTGTATTAATTACATAGTATTTATATCTGGATAGCCAGTGAGATAAACCAACATTTTTTAGGGTGGTTTTAGGTTTAGGGTTAGATTAGCCTCTGGTCCAACAAATGTCCCTCAGTATGGAAGAAGATGATCAGCAGGTGGTTTAGAGATGGTAGAGTTATACAGGCAAAATTCCATTGGCAGCAGTGACTCTCAAATGAGCTTCCATGGGCATAAGTATCCTACCAAAAATGTTTGTTAATTATTTTGTAATTTTTAATACTATAATATATACAATAATATATAACAATAGGGGTAGTGTTTTACTCTGACATACGCTTTGAAGTATTTTCAGTTTATCATCACAGTCGGTTACTTCAATATTTATATTCCTGTATGAACCCAACTAGGGAGAGATTTTGTTGAATTGAAAGAGTTGTAAAAAACTTATGGTTAGTCTGACGGTGGTTTAGGTGTCACCCTCTAGTCTACTGGCCCCTCAAAAGAGCTTACATGTTTCTAGAATATGGCCCGTCAGTGTTACATTGCCTGGTGGTGTGTGTGTGTGTGTGTGTATGTTGGGGCTGGGGGTTGTCCTAGACACTAGACTACCTCCTGAGCTTTCAGGATCATCTACAAAATACAGGATTGCAAACTGATCTTTTCCTGGGGAAAAAAATGAGCGCATACAGCATCCCAAACTCAGATTCACTGTTTTTGCTCATTTATGCAGCCATCCTCTTTTTTGTGGTTGTAAATTATAAATTTTAACTATATGGTGAGGGTAAAAGTAATGAAAAGCCTCTTCCCTCAAAGAAATTAGAAAAGGTATAAAGAAATAAGATATTAATAGGTGCTCTTGCAAGAAAAAAATCAGGACATTAACAGTGGTCTGATCTGCAAAACATGATAGATATACAGATGGATGGACAGGTAATGTGCTATATATAGTTAATTAAGAGTCTACATGTGTAAGAGCTGGATCTCTGACCTCCAACCAACCTGGATTCAAATTATTGTTCTGTCACCTGCCAACTATTTGACTTTGGGCAAGTCATTTAATCTCTCTGAGTTTGCTACCATAGAAAATAAGGATAATTATAGCATCTACCTTTCTGGTTGGATTGTTTGGAGGGTTAAATAATATAACATATAAAAAGCCTTTAGAACAATACTTGGCATGCAAAACATCTAAACTCACATTATAAGATCTGTATGGATTTCAGCTCATTTCTGTAATTACTGATAATGATTAGTTTTGTTTTTTGTTTTTTTTTACTTTTGTAGATCAAGAGATTTTCATAAGCATTGAATTTTCACAGCAACCCGAGGGGAGGTTAGGACAAGTATTATTATTGCCAGTTTGCAGATGAGGAAATGGAAGTCCACCCAGGGAACGGATTTGCCCAGGAGCACTCAAGTCTCCCCACTAAGTGCAGAAGCTCAGTACTCACTTCCAGTTTCAGGGTGCCTTCTTAGCTGCCGCTGTTTCCAATGACATTCAGAAAACAAACAGCTTTCAAAGTATTGTCACCTTGCCACGTATATTGTTGTCACTGTATGAGATATTTTTTATTGTTAGAACTTTGGTAGAAGTGGTTTGGCTAAAGGATTATAATCAAGTTTTGTATTTTCCTCTTAATCAAATTAAACATTGCCTTCTGCCTCTGCCATCTCATTTACACTAGTTAGTGGCTTAGCATTAGAGCCAGGATCGTTGTAACCCAGATAATCATGACTTGATCGGTGCCCTGCAGATGGCTGCGTTTCTGGCGGAGACCCTGATGCTCTGGGGCCTCTACCATCTCCATGAAGTGGTCCTCAAGGGAGGACATGATACAGCCTCTCCTCCTACTCACAGGGTCCAGGGTGAGATGACTGCCACCGAGGAGGATGGCAAACAAGATGAGGGGATAGGTGTAGAATCCACCCTGTGTTCTCAAGGTAACAGCCTGTGACCCTTGCTTTTTCTTTTCAAAGACTGTGATTGCTCAAAGCTCTCTCTAGTCATCTTTAGGAGAACAATAAGCATTCATCACAGATTGGCTTGCATTCATCAGGAATACAAATTTGACACACAGATATATATATACTTCTGTAAAGCATGACGACAATTTTGAGTTGATGGCAAACTCTTGCCATCCTGAAGCTACTTTTTTTTTTTTTTTTTTTTTTTAAGAAAATTCTCTTCCATTTTATTTCATTCCCCACTGTGGCTTTATCTTCCAAGTTCACTTTAAAAAGAGCTATGGAAATTTTTCCAAGTCTTAAAACAAGCCTGACCTAACATGACTGTTATTTTCTTTATTTTATTTTATATTTATTTATTTATTAGATTTTATTTATTTGAGAGAGAATAAGAGTATGAGAGGGGAGAGGGTCTAAGGGAGAAGCAGGCTCCCTGCTGAGCAGGGAGCCCAATGCAGGACTCGATCCCGGGACTCCAGGATCATGACCTGAGCTGAAGGCAGTAGCCTAACCAACTGAGCCAGCCAGGTGCCCCTGTTTTCCTAAATTTAATCTTTTGAAAAAACATTGGTTATGAGCTACAAGTGAGACTTTGAAACTGTCTTACTTTGCATTACTGCATTTCTTTTTTTTTTTTTTTTTAAGAGAGAGCACGAGCAGGGAGGGGCAGAGGGAGAATGAAAGAGAGAAGCTTAAGCAGGCTCCATGCTCAGCATGGAATCCAACATGGGTCTCAGCCTTACAACCCTGCGATCATGACCTGAGCCGAAATCAAGAGTCGGACGCTTACTGCCTGAACTACCCAGGTGCCCCGTGCCACATTTTTACTAGAGTTTCTCTCCTGCTTGACCTAGTATGTCAGGTCAGTCACCGCTGCAGCTCTAAAAGACAAGAGCAAGACATATGTAATGAAATTACACTGTTTTATTTGTTTACTTTTATATTACTTGTCATATACCCATTTTGGTAGATAGTTAAGGATTCAAAGATAGTATTTTGAAAGAGCAATAGCTCATGACATAGCGCATACCATTTCCACTAGGTTTTCACATATATATATTTGTAGCAGCAAAATTGAAGTCCTAAACATTGAGCCGGGCATTAAATGTCCCTAACTCTAAAGTCTGTATTCTTCCTGTAGGCAACATTTTCTTATATTGCCATCCATTAATTCATCACATGGGGATGTTTTTTATTAATATATTGAACATTATTCTTGTGATACAAGTTTTTAAGAAAATACCCAATCTGATGGGGTGACTAGATGGCTCAGTTGGTTAAGCGTCTGACTTTGGCTCAGGTCATGGTCCCGGGTTCCTGGAATGGAGCCTCGCATCCAGCCCCGTGTCCAGCCCCATGTCCTGCTCCACATCAGGCTCCAAGCTCAGCAGGGTTTCTCCCTCTGCCCCTCCCCCCACTTGAGCTCTCTCTTTCTCTCTCTCAAATAAATAAAATCTTAAAAAAAAAATACCCAATGTGTTGATATTTTATAATCCTTTTTGTTTTGTGTCTTGACTGTTGTGTGGTTTTAGTGTAATTTACATTTGAAGAAATTAAATGAAGTTTTACAACCATGTATCTCTTAGAAAGTTCTTGAAAGTAAATGTTGACTTCTCTGGCTATACTATGATGAATCCTTTTTTAAGTGATTAATTTTGATTGGAAGAATAATATAAATTTCTATATCACAGAAATGTGAATGTTTTGTAGTTACTTGGTTAAAAAGTTTTAACACCAGCAAAAGATAAATTTTAAAAGGAGAGAAAGGGGGCACCTAACTGGCTCAGTCCGTAGAGCGTGTGGCTCTTGATCTTGGGGTCGTGAGTTCAAGCCCCATGTTGGGTGTAGAGTTTACTTAATAATAATAAAAAAATGTTAAGGGGGGAAAAGACCTGAAAAAATAATTCACTAAAAACAGTATAGAGCCCTTATACATACGAAAAATGTGTTCAAACTCATTCATAATTAGAGAAATGCAAATTAAAACAAAACTGAGATGGAACAGCCAGAGAAATCCATGTTACTTTTTTGTGTGAGTGTGATAAGAGCACTTAACAGAAGATGTAGCCTCTAAGCAAAATGCCGTTAACTATAGGCCCTATACTGTACAGTAGATCTCTAAGACTTGTTTGTCTCGTATAACCAAATCATGTGCCCTTTCACTAATACATCCCTGTTTCACACTCCTCCCAGGCATTGAGCCCTCTGAAACCACCTCTCTGCTCCTAGGGATTTGACTGTTTTAGGTTCCTCATTTAAGTGAGGTCATGTAGTGTTTGTCCTTTTGTGTCTGGAGTATTTCACTCAGCATAACATCCTCTAGGCTTAACCATGTTGTTGCAAATGGCATGATTTCCTTCTTCTTTTTTAAGGCTGAAAAATATTCCATTATATATAAATGTCATATTTTCTTTATCCATTCATCTGTTGATGGATATTTAGGTTGCTTCCATGTCTTAGTTATTGTGAATAATGCTGCAATGCAGATATCGCTTTAAGGTTCTGATTTCAACTCCTTCAGATGTAAACTCAGAAGTGGGATTGCTGGATCATATGATACTTCTGTTTTTAATTTTTTGAGAAACCTCCATACCGTTTACCATAGTGGCTGTAGCAGTTTACATTCTCACCAACAGTATACAAGACTTCTCTTTTCTCTACATCTTCAATAAAACTTACCTTTTGGGTTTGGTTTTGTTTTTTTGTTTGTTTGTTTATAATAGCCATCCTAATTAGGTGTGAGATGATAGCTCATTGTGGTTTTGATTTGCATTGGAAAATCAAATTATGATTAATAATGTTGAGGACCTTTTGTGTATAGCTGTTAGCCATTTGTTAGGCTTCTTCAGAGAAATGTCCATTCAGGTCTTTGCTCATCTTTTATTCAGGTTATTTGGGGTTCTCATGCTATTGAGTTGTAGGAGTTTTTTTATACATTTTGGATATTAACCCTTTATTAAACAAACTTTTTGCAAATATTTTCTCCCATTCCATAAGTTGACTTTTCATTTTGTTGATGGTTTCCCTTGCCATGCAGAAGCTTTTTAGTTTGTTGTAGTTCTTTTTATGTATTTTTGCTTTTGTTGTCTGTGCATTTCGTGTCAATATTCATATTCATTGGTTAATGGTCCCTTTTTTATTCCTGTGGCATTGGTTGTGATGTCCTCTCTTTCATTTATGATTTTATTTATTTGCATTTTCTTTTTTTTAGTCAGAAGTTTTGTTGATATTGTTTATTTTTAAGAAACTTAATTCTTAGTTTCATTGATCTATTGTTTTATAGTCTCTATTTCATTTAAGTTCTAATCTTATTTTCTTTCTTTTCCTAATGTCAGACTAAGTTTGTTCTTTTTCTAGTTTCTTGAGGTGTGACATGACGTGGTAGTTTGAGATCTTTCTTCTTTTTTAATATAGGTGTTTATTGCTATAAACTTCCTTCTTAGTCCTGCTTTTACTGCATCCCATAAATTTTGATATGTTGTGCTTTCATTTTTGTTTGTCTCAAGATATCTTCTGTTTCCCTTAAGTTTCTTCTTTCACCCAGTAGTCTTTTAAGAGTGTCTTGTTTATCTCTATGTATTTGTGAATTTTTCTGTTTTCCTTTTGTTACTGATTTCTAATCTCATTCCACTGCTATTGGAAAAGACATTTGGGATGATTTCAAAAGTTAAGTTTTTTGTGACTTAGCATGTGATCTATCCTCGGTATTGTTCTGTGTGTGCTTGAGAAGAATGTGCAGTCTGCGGCTGCTGGGTGGAATGTTCTATATCTATCAGTTAGATCCATTTGGTCTATAGTGTTATTCAAGTCTGCTTTTTCCTTATTAATTTTCCATCCAGATGAGATCTGTTCATTATTGAAAGTGTACTATTGAAGTCTCCTCTTGTAATTGTATTGCTTTCTAGTTCTTTCAGATCTGTCAATGTTTATTTTATATATTTAGGTGCTTTGAGGTGGTGTGCATATATATTTATAATTGTTTTATCTGGCTGGAAAATTGACCCTTTATCATTATGTAGTGACCTGCTTTTTCTCTTATGGCAGTTTTTGACTTAAAGTCTGTTTTGTTGGATGTTAGTATATGCACCCCTGCTCTCTTTTGGTTACCATTTGTATGGAATATCTTTTACCATTCCTTCATTTTCAGCCTATGTGTGTCCTTAAATCTAAAGTCTCTCATAAGCATATAGTTGGATCTTGTTGTTTTATTCATTTTCAGTCTGTGTCTCTTGATTGGGGAGTTTAATTTACATTTACACTTAAAGTAACTATTCTTAGGCAAGGATTTACCTTTTAACTGGACTCCAGACCTTTTAACACTATTTTAAAGTGGTAACAACTTAAATTTAATCACATACAAAAACACACTTTTACTGCCCCCCCACACACATTATGTTACTCATATGAGAATTTACTTCTTCAGTATTGTGTATCCATTAACAAATTGTTCTGATAATAGTCCTTATTAATACTTTTCCCTTTTATGATTAAAAAAAAAAAAGCTTTTGTTAACACTCTGCATACTCATGATGAGGGTAATAAAGGTTGAATTGAGACAGTTTTCATCCTTAACTGAAACTCACATCTTGATCAGTTGATATCAGATCTCACATAGCCCAGCCACATTTATAAAGTGAAGAGTAATCAATCTCTTCACTGTAGGATGGGATTAGTAGAATCAAACATTTTGAAAGTCTGTCCTTGAAGGACTAAGAGAAAAGTATGTTCTAATCTTTACACGAGAACTCTACATTCTTTAACTCCCATTACCATATAATGGCAGTTCTGTTTGCAGTTTGCACATTAAAGAAGACCTGAGAATGTATCCCCAAAAGCTCAAGCTTAAAATACAAGACCGCCATGTTAAAATTTTTTGTTGACATTAGTCCCAGCAAAGGCTCTGGCTGACTGTAAATGTCTTCTCCTATTTATCTAAATATGGATTTCTTAGGAAACTTGGCTCTCAGTTAAAGGTATTTTTAATTAATTGGACCAACTTTTAAAATGTATGCCACATTTAAAATCATACAATTTCCTATGTTATAGTTTGCTCCTTTATATAAATCAAATAGATCTGAGGGAAAAAGACACTTAAAACTTTATATTTCAGTATGAGTTATCTGATTTGGATTTGATTTTTCTTTACAAAACCCAAATTCATTCATTACAGTCATGCTTATCTACTTAACAGTTTAGGGAACAATTTGGCAATTTTGTGGTTGGTAGGGTTTATGGGCCAGCTGGCTGGCAGGGACCCCAGGAAGTTGGGCCTGCTGCTAGGTTCCATGGGCACGTGGTGTTGGAGCTCTGATCCATCATCAGACCACATTGTTTTCAAGAACTTTCTAAAAAGTAAATACTATTTTCATTCATCTAAACAGGTTTTTTTAAGACGATTATTGCCATTACCCAAAAGGAATTAGAAAATATCTAGCTGAGTATAAAGTAATAACATATAAAGACTTGTCTTTGTAGTGTTTACAGCCTAAATTTAAGAGGCAGAAATTAAAATATTCACATATGTAGTCATATATGCAATACCAAGACTTGTGAAATTAAAATGCTGAGCATCAGAGAGACTGTGTAAGACTTGCTAAGACTACCTACCTACCAGAGTACCTAATTTACATTGGAGGGTCTGGAAATCCCTCTCTATCCCTACACTATGGAAGTGTATTTGAGTTTTGGACCTTAGATTTATTTTAAAAAGTACTACAAATAAAAAGTAGCATTTTTTGAAAGAAGAAATTTTACACACAAATTTTAAGTAGGCAAACTTGGCATTAAATGAAATATGAAATCTAAAATAGAATTAAAATGCAAAATGACATGTATTGTTTTACTGTAAAAATACATGTTTAATTTAGAACAGATGAAAAATACATAAAACAAGAAGTTTAGTATCTCATAATTTTAAGCATAACTACTATGATATTTTATGTATTTCTAATATCTTTGTGAGTAGAAATATTTTAAAATGTGGTATCCTATTCTACAACATTCTACAATGTCATTTCCAGTGACGTTTTCAGGTGGCACAATATTTGTGTGTGTTTCTAAGAAGTAATCTAATTTTGCATTGTTTCTTTATCCTTTTACAGGCATTTGCCTGGTGGCCTGATTTATTGGCAGAGCATGCAGAGAAATTTTGGGCTTTATTCACAGTAGATATGGATACTGCACTGGAGGCCCAACCACAAGACTCCTGGGATAGTTTTCCTCTTTTCCAACTGCTCAATAATTTCCTCAGAAATGACAGTAAGCACTTGCGTTTTCTTTAGTATATGAAATGGGGAGGACGGAGAGAATGTTGTGTGTGTGAATGTGTATTTACAGAGCTCTCGCACTAACTCAGCAAGACTGACATAGATAACAATAGTTATCTCTTTTGCTCAGTCTCCCTGAGTTTTTTAGGCCGGGTTCTGGGGAAAAGCAGTAACATGCCCACTTCGCTCCACTGGCCCTGGAAGTTCCTGTTATTTCTCCCCTCCTGCTGACATAGGCATCTTTCTCTTTGCACCTTGTGAATCAGAAAATCTTCAAAGGTTAGCATTTCTAAAGCACTGGAGAATACTTACGTCTCTGAAAGACATCTTAGAAATGTGTCATTAGTCTGGGAATTCATGCTTTGTTAAGGTTTCTATTTCTATTTTCTATTTTTATTATGCATTCTGATAATATTGTTTGCCTGAGAGGGATTCACTTCCATAGATGATGGTGTAATATTGCTGTATGGTATGGGTTGTTCTCTCAGTGTTGAGAAATTTAAGAGAATGTAAAGGTCCTCTACTGAGACATTTCCTTCCAATACAATAATAATGTTTACGAATTTTCTGATGCATGGTCTTCTAGCGGCCAGAACAAACCTAGTTTTACATCAGGACTTTATAGGGACATTTCTTAACATACAGATTCCTAGGCCTTTCCTATGATGACTCTCTTTGAAGTTTCCCTTCAACCCAGCTTTGTTTACTGCTGACATCCTTTGCTTTAACACTTGCAGTGGTCATAGCGTCACCAGGTACGTATTCTAGACAGTTCTTCCCATTATAGACCAAGGTGACCTCTGTGTCATCCTACCCTCTGGTTTTGACTTGTTCTGCTCAATGGATGGAACAGGCTTCTACTATTGTGTGTTTTCTTCTCTGAGCCATTGCTGACAGGTCATTCAGTTCTTCCTCACATGGTAGGGTTTCTGTGCCCACTACCCTGCTTATCACCTTCCCCTGCCCAGACCTCACTCCATTTCTCAGGATTGCCCTGGAGTGTGGTGCTGTGAAGAACACAGCGCTCACAGTGTGACCCGAGTAACCCAAACCCCCGGGAGAGGTGCCCTTCCCCTGCCCTGTCTTCAGCTCATACTGCTCCAACTCGCCAAGGAACTCGGTCCCCCTTTGATACGTTTCAAACTTGCTGTATTTTAAAACGCCAGAGCTTTTTACTGCTCTCTTCCCCGGCACCACTGCTGTGTGCTTCTAGGTTTAAACTTAAACCCATGTCTTTACGTTTGTCTTTGCTTTTTAAAAAAGTACTTCTTTTGGCTTTGTTCATCACTCCATTATTTCTTACCTTTCTTTGGTTGTTCATCCTTTTGAATCTCTGATAAAACTACTACTGTTTTACTAGGGGTTGAAGGGGTCCACACTAATACGAAATTTTGTGTAGTGTAGTATTAGAACCTCCCCATGGACATCAGATTTAGGACAGCAGGTTAAGAACCTCTGTCAGAGTAAGAGAGGCATCATTTTTAGTAATTAATAACATGAATTTTGTTGCCAGACAGATTCACATGTGTCTCTGCCACTTGCACCTTGACCTTTGACAATACCTCAACCTCTGTGGACCTTAGGTTCTTCATCTATAAAGGAAGGAAAATATTAGTACCTACAGTGTCATTGGTGGTGAGAATTAATACCATAGTAGCTCATGTATAGTAGATACAAAATAAATATTAGTCTGTGAAAATTTCAGTCTTGACTCTTTGAACCAATTTCATTTCCTATCCAGTTTCATTTCCAGTGATCCTATTAGAAAGCCAAAGAACTAAGCTCCATTTCCTACTTCAGATTTAACCAGTGTCTACTCTCAAAAGTTGCTAACCCCACACTGAATTATCTGTATGTGAATCATGCATTCTGCAAACGATGACCAGCCAGCTTTTAAGTTGTACTTTGATTCCCTCCTGCCAGCTAGAAGACTTTAAATGACCTTCTCCTTTTCCCAGTCTTTTAGCATCATTTGTTTTCTGCTAAGAAGTTATAACTCAGGTTTAATATTATCTTAAGACAATAAACCTGGACCAAAAATAAATACATATACTATGCATTAAGTCCCTAACTGAAAGTAAATAAGCATAGGCTTATTTCTAACTGCTTTCTCCATTTGCATGAAAATTCAATAATTGACCATATTTAGATTTATTCAGGAGTTTATTCAAAGATAGGGCATTTATTAATGTTCACAGTCAAATAGTAAAGATGATGAATCATTTAACTTATTCAACAAATCAGAATTTATTTATGGAGAAAACAAGTGTAGACCTCTTAGAAATTTGGGTTGGGGGGGAACCTCTACTGCAACTCCAATGAATTAGCATCCCTTAATGTTCATTTTTAAGAAGAGCTCTTGCATTGCAAGTGTAAATTTGTGAGAGTTATGTCAACAAGAACGCTAAAATGCAGGGCTTCTCTCCCATGGGGCTCTGTGGGGGGGAGGGGGTTGGGGGGAGCTCCCTTTTCTCCTCAGCCAGGGTTGGAGGCCAAGATCAGCCCCCAAGGATCATTGTCAGGGCTGCCATGAACTGGCAGCTTTGTTTTCCTGCCTCAGACATCTGTAGTTGCTGGGAGCCCCCACTTGGTCTATAGCAAGCCTGCTGACCCCACAGCCGGACTAGGGTGTGAAGTGGTAGCGCTGGGCATGGAATCTCTGGCTCTCCTTGGATAGTGCCAGGCTCCCATGAGCTGATGCTGGCCTGCATTGCCCCAATAGTAGCCTGAGCTCCTGCATGCCCCATAGACAACACCTAACAAACACTCCTAAATGTAGTTCTGCACAGGATTGCCAGGGGTGGGGTGGTGAGGAAGAGCCCGGAGCGGGTGTTGGAGAAGGAGCTCCGTGTGAGCCAGGGCAAGGAGGTCAGCCGTGGTGCCTCAGTCGTTAGGCATCTGCCTTCAGCTCAGGTCATGATCCTGGGGTCCTGGGATTGAGCCCCACATTGAGCTCCCTGCTCCGCAGGAAGCCTGCTTCTCCCTCTCCCACTCCCCCTGCTTGTGTTCCCTCTCTCGCTGTGTTTCTCTCTGTCAAATAAATAAATAAAATCTTAAAAAAAAAAAAAAGGAGGTCAGCCCTGATGCTCGGGACAGCGACAGGGGCTGCGAGCCAAGCCCCGCTTCTCAGCCCCTAGCTGTTCAAGCCGGATAGTGGGCGCTCCACACGGCTGCAAGCAGGAAGTTTTCTGTGTTGAAGTGCCTGCTTCCATCAACTGACAAAACAATGTTTTAGAAAAGTTTTCAACTTCTAACAGTTTTTCCTCACTAACCAAAGTTCTGAAATCATCTTATTTTGTTCTAAGAGCAATAAACCACTTTCTGTGGAACTGTGGGGGGAAAAAAACCACTAAAATGAGAACAACAGAAATTTAATTTTTATCTAGACTTGGCGAATATTTAATTCAAAAGAGTTGCCTACTCCTTTTCCTGTTTTAAGCCATTTCTGTAACATCGGCTTCTATTAAATGCATAGTGTATCGTTGTATGTTGTTTTGTCACACATGATTCAGTTAAAACATGGAAGCATTTATTACTGATCTCTTTTGAGCAATGTCAGTTTTGGGGTAAGTCTAGATCTTGGCTTTGATTTTGCAATTATTAACAGATTTGAGAAAACATCAATTATTTCAGAGAAAAACAGCTCCTCTATGTAGTGAGGTAAATAGAAAAGTTCCCCAGTGCTGTAATTTCCTTTTGGTATCGGGAGTACAAGAGAGTCTGGGGAATTGAAATAGAATATAGTGACTTTCACCTCAAACTCACAAGTTACTATCCAAAGCCAAGACCACTGAGCATCTTAATAGTTGGTAAAACATACCTTTTTTTTTTTTTGCTATTAATATCGCTCTTGATAATAATGAAGAACATTGTTAATAATTCTGTGCTTGTTTTATTAAATTCCTGAAATATTCAGATGGTGATTTACTGAATGTAATCCAAATGTTAAATGTCAATGTGTCGCTGCCGCCATATTGACCTTTTGGAAAAGCTTTAAGAAAACATAAAACTTGTCTCCCTTTAATCCCGCCTAGAAAGAAAGAGCCTTACATCACTGCCATGGCATGACAGCTTTTACCACATTGACCCAATTAACATTACATCCCAAATTCTAATTAGTTACAACTTTAGCCGGGAGTAATAGAAAGAGACTGCTCTGCAAGTCCCAGTCTTGGAAGGGGAAATATTTTGCTAAATAACAGTGTTTGCTGTTACCTCACATGTGCTGCACGACTAATTATATAGATTTTAAATCGTTGTGATTTATGATAATGTTGCATGCGTATGTCTGCTTGGCCAAAATAAAAATTACTAACACATCTCCCAGTAGTTGGGGGTATTAGTTAGAATTTTTACTTTATTTGTGCCTTGAAAACTTGGTAACTGTTGTTTGGGGTTTTGTCTTTCAATGAATAATTCAGATGTCTCCACTGATTGTTTACCATCTTTCTTTTATTAAAATCTTGATGCTTTGATATTTTAAAATGGTGCTTATCTTTTGGAAAGTGGACAGGATTTTTTTTTTAAAGGACTTTATTTATTTATTTGACAGAGACATAGCGAGAGAGGGAACACAAGCAGGGGGAGTGGGAGAGGGAGAAGCGGGCTTCCCGCTGAGCAGGGAGCCCGACGCAGGGCTCCATCCAAGGACTCTGGGATCATGACCTGAGCCAAAGGCAGACGCCAAACGACTGAGCCACCCAGGTGTCCCTGTGGACAGGATTTTTGACAAAGCTCTTCGTTTTTCCAGCTGAGGAAACTAAATCCCTAGGAGGCGATGTGCCTGGGCAGGATCTTGCTGATGGGGATCACCGACAGGGTGCTCACTTGGTGGTCTCCAGTTCAGTCTGGGTCTGCACTAACAAAAGCAGATTCTGGGGCATTTATAGAATAATACATTCTTTAAAGGAAGATAGGAAATTCCTTGAAGTTTTATTTTTACCTTAGAAAATTCTCAGAAGGTCCTTGAGTTGTGGGGGCAGGGGAAGAGAGTTGGTTAAAGGGTACAGAACAAACCGGAGAATGGTATATGTTGTCCTTTCACGTACGTTATGAAACATCCATGATGAGAATGCCAGGGACTAAACTAATGAGTGGGGGAAAAGATTCAGGACAGCAAATTCAGTTTTTATTTTAAGGAGAAGAAAATTCTGCAGGGGGCATGCATCTTTCCTTAGAGTTGGGAATGATTAGGGAAAGTCTTAGCCTTAAGAACCAGTCCTTGGAGATGAAATGTGGTGTTTCCTCAAGGGAAGAGTACAAGCTGCACCATAATTTTAGCAACTGTCACCAATCTCCCGCCCCTCACAGACTCACCCACTGATTCCCAGAGCAGGACTGATGATGAAAACAAACTCCGGCTCCTTCATTTCTGTCCAGAAAAGACTGGGCTCCTGCTTGTCCCTCCAACCTACCTCCGTCCACCCTGATCCACTTCCCCCCAACTAAAAAGATAATTAAATGGGTAATCACTTTAAATGGTATCTAAGGAAACAGTCTTGAGAAAGAGATGTATTAAAATTGAGGGAAAATAAATGTTTTCATAATGAAGCAATTAGCATGATAGTTAAATGATGCTGTGCGACTGACTGTAAAGCTGGTACAAATAGATTCTCCCCTTGCATGCTATCTTCCACAATTGTCTTGTCGATAATAGATATGGCAAGTGACCGCTTCTGACGAACGAAAGCCATCTGCAAATGGCACAAATCATTTCTTTCAGCACTACTGAAAGGCAAACCCTTGGAGCTAGTCACCTTTTAATCTGTGGATATGTTAGCAAGTGGCAAATGACCATTCTTTTGGGAACAGATTCCCAAGTGAAAAATACCACGATGCTTCTTCTTTAATTAACAGCCTTTTCACATTGCTAGCACATTAAAGCCATCCTGAAGAACACCCGTGCTTATATAATCAATGTCACAGAGTCTCTGCCTAAACGAATAATAAATGTTCAGGCTCTACACTAAGTGAAAACCTATTCTCCAAGACTTTCACCTTCATAAAGATGGGCTCATAAAAATCGAAAAAAGAAAAATTGGAATGTGGTCTCATGAGGATAAAAAGGCTAGTGTTAATAATTAACAAGGAGAGTGAAGTGGAGTCAAATTAGCCATAATAGAGCCCAGAGTGACTGGCAAAGTCACCTCTCATTATCAAAAAACTCATTAAGAAATGAAGAAGTGGAAATCCCGCTGGGTTATTCTCACACTTAGGCTGTATCAGAGATTATTTTTCAGATTTCTTTCAAATGAAGAACTGTTAGGTCACCATATTGCGTATGAGGTTAATCTTCAAGCTTTGAAATATGAAGGGCTGACACCTGCATGTTATTCTACCTCAAGCACTTAAATAAGCTGTGCACCTGAAATTCACGAATTGGTGTTTATAGATACATCTGTACATACATCTACTAGGAACAATGCAGAATGGATGTAACTTCTAGACTATAGCAGCGCTGTGTACCAGCCTAGTTTTATAGATAGGCACTTTTATAAATGATGAGATGACCACTAAAATGCGAAAATTTATTTAATTTCAATGTCCAGAGTGGACTGAATTCAAAATTATATGTCAGAATTTGTTTTGCCAGAGAGTATAGTAAATATAAAAACAAGGAGTCACTAGCTTTTTCTTTTTAGTTGAGTTCCACCGTGTTGCTCTGCATTCTTTACTACATGTAGACATTTTAAATTCTTAGTCTGCTTTTTATATTTTCGTAGAACTTAATGCCTTCAAGAAAATAACCTGCTGTAAAAGGCCTGTGTGTCCTTCACAGTAGATTGGCAGAAACCTCTGTAAGTCCTAAAGGCCATGAGCATCAAGAACCCTGCATTTGAGGGCTGTTGATCACATTACAGCCATTCTCAACTGTTTGCATCATCTAGAACAAGCATTTTGGAACATAATCCCAATCAGAAGGTTGTACATAACTGGACTAAAATTATAGACTTTTCCCTTTGGCTTTTATATTAATCTCATAAAAGACAGCATGAGAACTACAGGACTGTGAGACTTCTTTATCTTTACCCTGAGCCTTGGTTAATGTTGATATTGTTTTTTTCCTGAATTAATCCTGCAAGAAACAGGTGCTCAATGCCTAAAATTTACAAATTCCAGTCACCTTGCAGAAACATGGATTAAAAACAGTTCTGGCCCTTGAAAAGCATATCATCTAGTAGGGCATATGGACATATATACCCTACTCACCATAATGCAATAGTTTATAAAAATATAACTCAATTATATGTACTGTACTATGGCATTTTTAATTATAGTTTTAAACTTGGATTTGTTGGATTTGGAGTTGTTGTCCAAAATATAGGAAACATTGCAACACCAGGGCTCTCACTCCTTTGGTAGGTAGGTAGGTAGATAATTTTTAACAAGTGTACCAAGGGGAAAGGAAGAATTGGATGTGGTTTTAGGAGATTGTTATGCTAGTAAATGTACAAATTAAACATTACCAAACTATATAAATTTACATATCAAAGTTTTAAGTAAAAGGAAAATAAAACCCAATGAATTTCCTATTCTACTTTCAAAGCACACTTTCAAAGTTTCCTTTAGGCAGTGGATTTTTGTTGGTATCTATTCAGTAAACACACATGTATTGAGTTCCTAAATAACGTGCCAGATTCTTGGCTGGGTGCTACTCCTAGATCTCAGGGGATTTTTTTGTTTGTGTGTGTGTATTTTCTTCCTTTTACATAAGTCTGTTCTAGGCTGCAGTCCTCCTGACTTTTCTACTGAAGCCCATGTTCATATTTTCAGTGGTAGAGATCCTCATTATATGCATTTGTCAACATGGAGAGTGGCCTACTAATTTTATATCTTAGTCCAGTGGGCTTTCATTGTGCAAGATCCCTACAGTTTGTAGTCCCTTGAATAATTGTTATATGGCCAAGTCTTATTTTTATTATGGTCAGTGTTGTTTGTTTTGCTGGTCATGAATTACTCGTTTCTTCTGAAATGCCTATTTAGAATTTTAGTGGGGGAAGTCATTCTTCCTAGTAATCCATTAATGCTGACTAATTGGAAGGGAGTGGCACAATATAAAATTGGGTTACATGGACCCAGGAGTCAACAGCATATTTTTACCCTAAAAAGAATACAGGAACTCTTTTATCTGCTTATTCTTCATTTATCCAGTGATTATTATCTCAGTAATTGTTAATTGGATCGTAGTTTAAATTCTCAGTTAAAATCTTCCTATTAAAAGCTAATGACAGGGGCACCTGGGTGGCTCAGTCGTTAAGCGTCTGCCTTCGGCTCAGGTCTTGATCCCAGAGTCCTGGGATCGAGCCCCGCATGGGGCTCCCTGCTCTGCGGGAAGTCTGCTTCTCCCTCTCCCACTCCCCCTGCTTGTGTTCCCTCTCTTGCTGTGTCTCTCTCTGTCAAATAAATAAAAATCTTTTAAAAATAAATAAATAAATAATAAAAGCTTATGACAAGTACTTTTGTAAATATAAGACTCTTTTTGGTATGTAAATAATCGACACTAATTTATTAAATATTGGGATGCTCAAAATAATTGGGCACATCTGCATCCCTAGTTTACCTTTTATTTAAGCCTTTTTGTTTCTTTTGCCATTTCTAATTGTACTGTTAGGCTTGATGTCATTGATGCTTCATTATCTTCTGACAAGGTGATACTTGGAAACGTGGCATCTTTGGGGGGAAAAAAGATGATTTAACAAAGTAGATGCTGGTCCTTCACTTACATTCTTGTAACCGCTCTTTTAGACTCCTTCTGAGCTGTCCTTTCTACTTCCACACCTCAGATACAATGTCAGAAGCTTTCTTGGATAAGGCCACACTGAGAACTTGCCTCTTCCAATGAGCTGTTAGAATGGGTGCCTTGGAGAGGCTTGATTTGGACAGGCGGCAGCCCCATATAACAATCTGTCCTTACTAAACCAGATGGAGAAGATAGAAACACTCATTCTGATGCCTGGGGCTACATATTAAGAGGGCTTTTGACAGTGTCTGATAGGAGCGGAATGCAAACTGGCATATGGGCAACTGAGAAGAAGAGCACACATTTCCATACACAAGTACAGTGCATGTGTATTTCCATAGTCCTGCCTTTTGACACCACGCTTTCTCTTTTCTTTCTTGCCCCCTCTGCATTTTTTCTTTATTTCTCCTCCTTTCTCCTCTTCTGTTTCTCCCTCTTTCTTTCTTTCCTTCCTTCCTCCCTGCCCTCCTTCCCTTCCTCTCTCCCCTTTCCTGAGTCTAATTGCCAAAGAAGTAATACTGCCAATTTCCAATTTTCTAAAACTTTGGAAAATGGGTCTATAATTTGATTTTTAAAAAAAATAAAAAGGACACTCTGCTGAAACATGAGCAGACTTTTGGCCAGAATTAAGCATCTGTGACAGGTCTTAGGAAAACTCCATTTTCTTCCCCTATCTTCAGGATGTGAAAGTTTGCTATCAAGAGTCATGACTGAACAGAAAAAATCCTCCCCTTGCCACATTCATTAAAATATGAGACATAAAATAGCCAACATTCATATCCAGAAGAATTTTCAGCAGTCTGATCTTGGACATGGATCAAAAATAGGACTTTCATACCAGTATTATTTAATACTGTATATTCTATATAAGATATGAAGAATATGCAGGCTTCAATAAGTTCTTAGTTTCCTGAATAATAATGTAGTCATTTTAATGTTGTATCTGTGTAGTTTTTCATTCAGCAAACATTTGAACACTTGCTTGGAGCCAGACATTTTGCTGGATACTAAAAATACAGATATGGTCCCTCCCTCAAAGACTTTGCACCCTTGTCAGGAGAAATAGAAACGTCAACAGGTGCAGAAATATGCTGTGGACCACAATGGAAGCCTGTACGGGGTAGAGAGAAAACAGGTGAAACCAGTAACTGGGCAAGGGGACAGCAGAACAAAGCATTTCCAGAAAAGTTTCAAGCAGTTAAGTGTAGACTTGAACTAAACCATGCAAATCATTATGGCTGGATCCCACAGGAAATATGAGGGTCAGGCAACAGAGATGAGGCAGAGAGGTCATTTTTAAGATAAATCATGGATGGCTTTCAAACCATCGAAAGGTGGTTGTGATGATCCACTAAAAGATTATAATCTTTAGGAAGGACATTATAGTTTTATATTTTGGCAAGCCCCTCTGCTTTGAGGTTTGAAGAAGATGGATTGACAACGGGAAAATTAGGATCCTGAAGACCAGTAAAGAGATTATTGCACTAATCAAGGCACAAGATGAGAAGGTTAGAAGTAGGGCAGTAGCAGTGGTGATGAAGAAAGGAAGGGATGTGTTAAGAATTAAGGACATAAAATAACACAGTGATGGGTGTTAAGGAGGGCACTTGTTAGGAGAACTGGGTGTTGTATGTAAATGATGAACAACGAATTCTGCTCCAGAAACCAATATTGCACTGTATGTTAACTACCTAAAATTTAAATTAAAAAAAAAATACACAGATCTTGATTACTAATTAGATGTAGAAAGTAAAGGCCAAGCCTGTGGTACAGTCACCAGGTACTGATATAGTGACCTAGTGGACAATCTCTATTTTCACTCCCATGGTGGGAATACAAGAGAAGGAGGCTTATTTAAGAAGTTAATGAATTCAGTGCTTATCAAGTGTATCAAAAAAGAGAGCTCTTGCTAGAATTACATTTGAGTCAACTGGTACTTAATCTTAGAATCATTATAACATTTAATAACAACATTGAGTGTTGATTCTCCTATGTGCTTCATTTTAACAAACTAAGTATGACTTAATAGCCAACATACCTAATCTCTAAAGGCATAATAAAGAAGCATTCAAATTGATGAGGTAGAGTACTCATTTGTAGATGTAATAATTTCTTAAGTGAGCATGTCTTGGACTAGTTAGAAATAATGACAGTGCTTAACAGCACTGTCAAGATGTAGAGCCTATGGGTCTCTCCGTTTTTTATTAGTAGGCCATATAAATTAAGAGTTAGGCTACAGTCTAGCTATATGGCACTGTGAAGTTGTCTGGCTTTCGATGTATATTATAAGCACATTAAATATTTTCACAGTGTTAATTCATTTTTCAGCTCATTGACTATAATAGTTTTCTTCAAGCTCTTGACTTTTTCATAGTGTAACTGAGTTTTTCAAAATTCTAATTCATTGGGGAGGGTATGTGCTATGGTGAGCGCTGTGAATTGTGCAAGACTGTTGAATCACAGATCTGTACCCCTGAAACAAATAATACGATATATGTTTAAAAAAAAAAAGAAGAAGAAGAAGATAGCAGGAGGGGAAGAATGAAGGC
>NW_027397074.1:63058630-63193634 GCF_003265705.2 Callorhinus ursinus | reverse complement strand
GGTTAGCCTGGTGATGGGTATTAAGGAGGGCACGTTCTGCGTGGAGCACTGGGTGTTACGCACAAACAACGAATCATGGAACACTACATCAAGAACTAATGATATAATAAAATATGTGATTAACATAACAATAAAAAAATTTTTAAAAATAAAAAAAATTCTAATTCTAAAAACATATAATTCATCTAAGATGTGGAGTAATGTGTTTGTCATTTGCAAGATTTTTTTCTACCTAAAATAATCTATACATTTCTAGGTCTTAAAAGATGCTGATATGCTGCTGATAGGTTGGACGACTCTATGAATGGATAGATGGATAGATAATAATTTATGGTAATGTAAATTGAGGGGTGATGGTAATATAGTCTATGGGGGTTAAGAGGGGGCTCCTGTTCTATTGCCTAATGACTAGATGACTTCACCACATGCCCCTAAATTCTCTGTGCCTCAGCTTCCTTATTGATAAGATTAAAAAAAAAATAGTGCTTTTGTCACAGAGATTTGTGATGATTAAATGAGAGAATGCATATCAAGGACTTAGCCCCATGTTTGACACTCCAAAAATGCAGGCAAGGAGGAGGAGGAAGAAAAAGAGAGTTCTTAAGTGGAGAGCCAATAAATTCAGATGTGGGTATATTTTTTAATTTGCTTACCACAGTGATTTAGGTGGTTTGAGTGAGAATATTTCATCCTTAATGTTCAACATCCTTATTTAGGTGCCGTTTGGCAAAAGGAACTGAACTGCGTGATCTATATAGTACCTTCTAGCTCTGTGATTGAATCTCCAGGAATAAATAAAGCTCCTTTCAGTGTGCTAATGAAAACATCATTAAGATAACATTAGTCTTCTAAATAAGACATTTATCTTTAAATATGATTATCATTCCCACTTTAATAGGAAATCTTTTAGCATATAGATAAGCCAGAAAAAATTATTTAAGCACAAAAAATACTAAACCATATTAACTAGAAATAGAAAAAAAAAGTGTCGTATTTTCCTCTGTATTTAGAATTGCTTCCTGCCCCACTTCTATATGTCTATAGTTTTCCAGCCTCTGACAAATTTCAGAATCTGTTAAAACAGTATTCATGCCACTGTGGTAAGCATCACATACTTTGCCCAAGTTTTAAAACACTGTTTAGCTTTCAGGGTATTTTTGCCCTGAAGAAGATTATGTGGGGAAGGTGGCATATTTAGCTGAGTATTTCATGAGGCATTACTTTAAAACTGCTAGTTACTAGATTTTGTATATAAGCACATGCAGCTATTCAGATTCATAAAAGTGAATGGGGTTACTGAGAGACTTTTCCCCATCTTCCACCTCTGCCACTCTAATCCAAGTCACCATCATTATCACTGTCCTCCTTTACCTGGTCTGTTGCAGTCAAGCACTGAGAGCGAGCCACCTTCTTGCTTCCGCCCTTTGTCACCAACTCCATTTTCCACACAGCAGCCAGAGATATGATATCATGGCACTCCTCTGCTTAGTGTTAATAAAAATAATGATGCTTCCCTGTGAACCCAATAAAACCCATACTTCTCACCATGTACTACTGTGTAGACATAATCTTGGACTATTTTTTCCCCTCTCTCACTCTACTCCTGCCACACTGGCTTTCTCGTCCTTCTGGAAGTACACGAGCTTGTTCCTTGCCTAGAACTTTCATACTAGCTGTTACCTCTACCGGGTGATCTTTCCTCCAATCTATGAGAGCTTGTTTCATAGATTTCATGAGAGTACTAACCCTGTTCATGAGGACTCTGCTCCCATGACTTAATTACCCCCTCAAGGGTCCCACCATCACACTGGGTGTTAGGATTTCAATGAATTTGGCAGGGGAGTGGGTGGGTGTGACACAATCTACAGATAGCACTGACCTTTCTTCTAATGAAATTACATCCTGTGCATAGAAAGCATCCACCTTCTGGTGTAGGGAGGTGCACCTTACCTATTACCTACCTATTTGACAGTCCTATCCCAATAGCACAAATTCTAAGACTTCCACAACTGTTTTAGGTGGGATGTCCCATAGTGTATTTCATTAAAGACAAATGGACACCTGAAAAATGCATATGATGTTTTTAAAGACACATGTGAAAAACTTGATGACTAACAAGAAAATCCACAAATAACTGAAAAATTCATGAATCAGAATAGATATTCCCAAGGCCACAGTCATCCTACTGGTGAATTAAGTAAGTGTATTTCTTAGAATGAATCAAGCTTAGCTCTCAGAATTGAATGGGTTTAGCTCTTCTGTGATATACCGTCTAGCACAGGGATTGTAACTCTCTTTATTGCTCTATTTACATGTGTCAAGACCTTCCAGGTATCCAGCAGCTCTGTTGAATCTCTAGCAAGTGGTCATATGCCTCATGTGTTAAACCTCTCAGAGAGTAAAAACATCCCACCTGCCAGGAAGATTTTATAGAGATAGAATCTGTTTGCATTTTGACAGCCATATCTAGGAGGTTAATTATACTTCTTGATTAGCTTTCATGATATATTCAATAGGAGGAGCAAGATCCATTATCATCTGTATTTTACCAGTTCTTCTGTGTCAGACTCTTTCAGGAAACGTTTTTTTCACCCCTCTTTCCCAAATGCCTGATGTGATCCCTCTGACAAACCCTGTTTCTGCTTGACTATTTCAGCACTTTTATGTAATGGAAAATTTCACAAACATTTGCAAGAAATCTTTGTGCCCTTGGTTGTCCGCTACGTCGATCTCATGGAGTCCTCCATCGCCCAGTCAATTCACAGAGGTTTTGAGCAAGAGACATGGCAGCCTGTCAAGTAGGTATCTTGCCCAGTGTCCATAGAACGTCTGTCTCTTTAGTCCTGACCTTATGACTTTACACATGGCCATCTGTGGTTATTGCTTATGCTGGTCCCTTCCCACGTTGTTTGTTTCTCTACAGGAATATCGCCAACAGTCTTCCCAATGTAGCTCTTCCAAAAGTTCCAAGTCTGCCTCTTAATCTTCCACAGATTCCTAGCTTTTCTACTCCTTCGTGGATGGCTTCTTTATATGAGTCCACGTGTGTATCCCTCACTTATTTCCTGGTGGTGTGTTAGCTAGTGCATGGCCTGGGCTGTGTTCTGTGCACATTTGTTCAGATTGCATGGCATTTATCATTGTTGGTTGAGGAATCCTATGTTTTGGTTTTGTGTGAGTTTTTTTAAGCTATTAAGCTAAGCTGAGCAAATCGATGATAAATGATACAGATTAAAAAAAAAAAAAAAACCACTCACTGGCTTGATGTAGTTCATATGTGACCTGTAGGTGAGAGGTCATTTTGTGACCCAGGTTGTAGACTCTAGCCTAAATGATACACCACGCTTCCAGCAATCACTGTGGTAACGGTATGTCTAGGAGCCATAGTTGGCTCCAACTTTGTTACTGCCCATATAGTTTCTCTTGTACATGAAGAAAACCATCGTAAGAATTGTTTAAGAATATAATGTTTTTCTATTTTATCTTAGTTGCACTTTTAAAGAAATAATATTTCAGGTTGCAGAGAAGCGATCGTCCTTTATTTCCTAACACCAGCAAGTCCTTTCATCTATCAGTTGATGCACTTTGTTATTTTTAAATAATCTTTATATCATAAAAACCCTATCTGTTAGCTCTACGTTGTGGTCAGCCCACCTATTGCAGACTCAGTAACTGAGAGTCACTAAAACAAAAAGAACATAGGCTTTGAAATTCGAGTTTAGATCCTAGTTTAGTAATCATTAAATCTTTCTTAGCCTCAGTTTCCCCAGTGCTGAAATGGTTATGACACCTAGTTTAAAGACATTTTTGTGAGGATAAAAAAGAAAAAAATGATGAAAAGTGCCTGGCACATCCTAGGCTCTCAACAAATAATAACTACTCCTATGCTACATTATGATTTTTATCGTTATTATTACTGTCATCAATCATCATTATTTATTAACTGTATAGTTTTCGAAAGTATGAGACTCAGAGCAAGCAAATGAACTCAATAATAGTCCATGCTTTGCCCAAGATCTCATATGACGTCAGCTAGAAAGAATAATAATTAGAAGAAGAAAAATAGCTACCATTCATTGAACACTTACTATGTTCCAGGTAAAGTGCCAGATCTTTTTCTCAGCTAAGCCTCTGGACAACCCTGGGATGTAAATGTCATTGTCCCTATTTTAGGGACTTAGGAAACTAAGTCATAAAGAGGTTAAGAAACAGAAGTTGCCTGAGGTCCCACAGTAAGTAAGTGACAGAGGCAAGCTTTGAACCCAGGTTTGCCTGACCACAAAGCTCTCACTCCTCTTATTCATGTGTTCGGCTTCCAGAGAATATAAGGATGTTGGGCTAAGAATTTGCCCAGCATCGCTTCTGCCTGTCCTCCCACCACTGTTACATCTGTTCCCCAAGGCTACATACCCTCAAGAAAAGAAAGAAGACCAAGAAGGAGAAGAATAACTTGCAAAATATCTTAACAATATCTCTCCAAGTTAAACATCATCACTGTGCCCATGATAGTTATCGGGATGTTAGGTTACATGTGAATCTTTTTCTTTCAGACAAATGCTTGGGGCAGTTATAGTGTATAGAGTGGTGTCTGTGTGTGCTTGGCAATTATCTAGGAAGAATAATGTATCTTTCTAAGTTTATGTGTTTTTGTGCTTAATACTGTTTTATAATTTAACTCCTCTTCTTCCTCATTCCTCATCTGTTTAATACCCTTGATTTTAACCAAAAACATTATTGTGGGCATTACCTTGTGAAATTTAGATTTTGTGTGTGTGTGTCTTTATTTTTTTAGCTTTGAGGCATGTGTGAAACCTGAATCTCATTTATTGGGAGCCCCTTTTTAAAATGACCTGCATCTCAGGACAGGAATCATGACAAATTGTGGCTTTGTAAATAAAGTGCTCATACTTTCATCATTCTGAGTAAATAAAAAACATGTTTTACAAGTTAATCACTCTTATCTTTACCTGCTAGGATTATCAACGTTAGGCTCTTCATCAGGGTGCTCAAAATTACTTACAATGTTATGATGTAATCACTAGTTTTTTGGGTTCTGGGTGGGTTTTTTTGTTAAAGATTTTATTTTTATTATTTTTAAGTAATCTCTACCCCCAATGCGGGGCTTGAACCCATAACCCCAAGATCAAGGGTCGCATTCTCCACCAACTGAACCAGCCAGGCACTCTTAGTTTTTTGAACTTTCATTATAAAGCATTAAATAGCAAAAAAAAAAAAAAAAAAAAAAAAAAAAAAGTCCATTTTATATATGTAAGGAATTAAAAAATAGAATATAACCAATGCTTTAAAGATACATCCCGACCTACTAATGTATCAGTATCACCTTAGGAGGGGCTTCTCCATATCTTCCTTCTTGGGTTTTTTTGGTTTTTGTTTTTTGGGTTTTTTTTAGCTCTAAAAGTAGGTGCCAATAAGATAAGTTTCCTACTGGCATTTTTAGGAAGTTATCTCAGAGTTCCTTATTCATGTTTGAGTTCTTTAATCTGTTAATCATACTTTCGGAATAGGTCACTGATTAAAAATAATTTTAAAATGAAAAAGTTCTGAGTAAATTGCAGGTTATAAATTACAGCTCAAGAGAAAACCTCTTTACATTTTTTTCTATTTAATTATAGCAAACACTTGTTACCTTAATTATGTTCCCAATTAAGTACATTTATCATTCCATAGCATCAAAGAACAGAAGAAACATATATCCATACTCTCTATGAAGATTTAATTGTCATATGTTATGAGAGAGTCCATTTTCAATAGAATCCCATCTTCACTACTTCAGATTTTGTTTTGATGATGGTTTTTGTTGTTTTGTTATGCTATTAAGAATACATACATGTTTCAAATAGCTACTTTATATTTCTCCAAAGTAAAAAATTACTAGATTTTCTTCTTTAACCAATTAGATTCAATTGCTCTTAATATAAGTCCTCTAATTTACCACATTGTGCACTCTGGGTATATAAGAAGATTTTGCCTGGTCATTTTTTTCCTCTTATTTTTATTATAAAAATGGCAAAAGGGAGAAATAAATATAGTGTTTTTTTCTAACATTTTTCAAAGCAGTGTCAACATGGTGTTGTCTGGTTCCTTTGTTTAGTGGTACTTTAGGGGCACTGATTTTTAAGGTTACGAGATACTGAGTAGAGAGCTATGGGTGGCATTCAGTGCTTTGCTGAGAATGGTCCATTGAGAACTTAACTGTGAGCACATCTTGGCTAGGCAAGGAGACCATGAGGAATTACTGGCGGAATGGGAGAAGGAACACAAAGGAGGTTGGTGATGCAGGAAAGATACTGAGGTGGAGGTGGGGGAGGGAAATAAGCCTTTAATTAGCCAGAGAAGGAGGCATTTTTTTAAGCCAAATAATTGATATGTTTAGCTAAACAAAGGGGGTATTTAAAAGAATTTTATTTTTATAAGAGTTTCCCACTGTGCTCTTGTGATAAATTATTTCATTTCTCTCTTGTTCTTTTGCACACTAACAATACAATTTTTAGGTTAGTGTATGTTAAGCACTTACGGGAAAGCTGAGAACTGAATCTGCACAGCACCTTTTTTCTCTTTTTGTTATCTTTTACTATTAAGTTTCAGCGTGTTTGAACATAGGATTATTTTACTTTCAAAACCTCTGTTTCCCTTATTAGGCTATATACTTGCATAATGGAAAGTAGTAGTATTATCCTTTGCCCAAATATTATATGTACTTTGCTACAAATTACCTTCATCCATGGTCTGAAACTCTAGTTCCCTGGATTAATTTTGCCGCAGCAGTGAATGCATAGCAAATCCAGGCCCCAAGTTAGAAAGATGGAATGACCTGAAATACATGATTTTGTTCCCACTTCAGGGCACCCTGAATGTCATTTCTCTGTTAGACTGTACGTCATACTGTTAGGTTTCATTATGAGCTAGAAAAGTCACGAAGCATTTCAAAATAGGCATAAGATTTGCTTCCCTGCTCAGCCTGTTTTCTCACTTGCACTACCTGTTTCCCCTTCCGCTGTCCTTGAGAAACTGAAGGATCTGTACGCTACGCACCTGTCTGTAGACAGAAACCCCCGTGATGACAAAGGCACACATGTATGCATGAGTAGAGGAGTGAAGCTCCTAGTAGCTCTCGTATGGACTTTCTTGCATAGAACATACTCTTCTGAATTTCCAGGAGGAAGTATTTATGTATTTTATCTGTATCCTATGGATTGGTTAAAAAAGCGTTTAAAATGTTTGTTCTTCCATGTACAATTTGATTTCTTTTCCTTAGTAAAGTACCCTTATGCATTCTACCCCTTTCTGTGAAACCCTACTATATTCATTTCTATTTGTTTTGTTTTGGTTTTTTTTCCTCACCATATTCATTAAGAAGTGAAAAGGAAGAGATTTAGAAGGTTGGATAAAGAAAATACCAATTACTGAGATTTTAAGGCAAAAAACAATGTGTTGGCTATCCTCACAGCTAACAGTGGAAGTTCATGATGCTCTTCATGTTTCCTTTTTCTTCTAGCAATGGCTCAGCAACATCAGAAGACCTCTTTTGGAAACTCGATGCACTGCAAATGTTTGTCTTTGATCTGCACTGGCCAGAACAAGAATTTGCCCACCACTTAGAGCAAAGACTTAAACTAATGGCCAGTGATATGATAGAGGCCTGTGTCAAAAGGTAGACCTGTGTTTTCAAGTTGCTGCTTTGTACGCCAGCACCCAGAGTAGCACTTTTCACCAAGTACCTGTTACCAGTTGTCACAAGGAAAGTTTCAATATGTACTACCACAACAAAATTTAATGAACGTTGGGTTCTCAGACCTGAATTCTGGGGCCTCCTATAACTCTGTAACTGATAAAATTGGCCTAAAACTTTTTTTTTTTTTTTAACGCCTCCTCACATTACCCTTCTCAGTAGCATCCATACTATATTAATCCTTTCTGTGGTGCTTTATTGTTGTCTCTCTGGGAATACTGTGCTTTCAGTTCCCAAGGCAGTACTTCCTGAGACATATGGAAAAGGGCAGTTAAGTACTTTATGCATTACGCGCGGTGTCTGCTGTGAAACGGCATGGCAAACCCAAATTATGATCAGGGCCATCACTGTTTCTGTTTTCTGGTATTCTCTTTCCACGTCAAAGGAGCTTTCCACGTCAACTATCCAGTTACATTCTTCAGAACTTAATCAGAAATAAGTTATGAGGCTTTGAGTTCCTCCAGATGTGCTTTCATTTTCTTTAATAGTTCTTACAAAATCAACAGTGTATCGCTAATTAGCCAAGCATTGTTTTTCCCATTGCCCTTGTTCATGATGCATACAGAACAATGTGGGCAGCATATTGGAGTAAACACTGGTTGGAGCAATTGAATAATCCTGAATTCTTCAAAGTTAAGAAAAATCTCGTCTTTAGAATAATGTTTAATAGCTTCCTAAGGCAAGGCCATGAATTAGATTATTTAATGTTTTAAAAATATCATATTTGTCATATGTGATTCTAATGTCTCAAATCTATGGGTATTCTTTGGATACTTTCGCATAAACAATTCTAAATTGCCTGTTACAAACTTTCTTTCGAACACCTACCTACAACTTTGGGTATTTGAAAGAAAATCTAAGTGACACAAAAGAATTATCCATTCTCTGTTGTACATTAATCATGATGTTTTAGGGTTTTCCAGACTTGTACTTTTTTTTTTTTATTTGGTAAACCCTCACGCAGAAGATTTGTTCTGCTTTAATGTAGAGAAGCCAGTGGTTTTTATACTTGGAAATTAATTCAGGCAGTTAAGTAAAACTAAGCGGTTTTTCCATAAAAAGTTTTACACTAGATATAACAAATAGCTTCCTTTGACTAGAGAGATTGTCTGCGTGACTGCAAATCTGTTTAATATAAAATATCTCCCTGATCTTTCATATGAGACACCTGACAAAGAAGAGCATCCCACCCCTAGCTCCCAAGCAATGCCACACTCCTTATTTGCATGTTTTAAATTAGCATGTTGTAGTGTTGATTTCACTTTCACTAAATAGGTAAGACATATTTCAGAATTTCTTACCCTGAATTCATGTTTTAATGAATAGAACAAGAACTGCATTTGAAGTCAAGCTGCAAAAGGCAAGCAAAACCACTGACTTGCGCATTCCTGCCTCTGTGTGTACAATGTTTAATGTATTGGTCGATGCCAAAAAGCAAAGCACCAAACTTTGTGCCCTGGATGGACAAGAGGTAAGTGAACTGAGTGTCACATATGAATAGGCAGCACGGGGTGCCCTGGCAGAGGGTGCTGGATGCTGTGTCCAGAAGTCTCTCACTTGATTACATTAAAAGACCAACTTTTCCAATAGAAGTGTTTGGTCTTTTCCTTACTGTAATAATGGAAGGCCCTTTATCCTTTGCTCCCATTAGTTTCTTCTTTTTTATGTGAAGACTGCCCAAAATTTTACACGTGGCCATTGAAGCTTTTAACAACTTAGGTGTTGTGTATTTACATAAACCTTGCTTTTCACAAGCAAATAAGAAAGCTAGAAAGCTACCTGCTTTGTTTATACAAATCTAGAGTATCCAGAGTTTGCATTCAAAAAACAAGGCACAGAAAATAGCATATGAAATATTTTTATTTACACAAAAGTTTCCATGTTTTAAAGATCAAGTAGAAATGTACTAAAAAAAAACTTTTTTTTTTTAATAAATGTCCCATTTTTTTTTTTTACTTTGATTCATGTTTTGTTTGGTTCTATATTCAGAAACACAGCTTATTTTACCCCATGATTTATTTTTGTTGAGAGGGGCGATTGGGTGAAAAGGATTTATTTTTAGATTATCTGTTTAAGTTGACATTTTGTTGCTGCTTTTCTCATTGTAATTACTTTTTCATTTCTTTACTCTTCCCATATGTTCTCCTTCATCGTCTTTTTTTTTTTTTTCTCCATGGCATGATCCAGTTTGGTAGTCAATGGGTAAGTCTTTCTTTTTTTTCTTTTCTTCTTTTTTTTTTTTTGTAAAAGCACACTTTCATTTGAGTTATTATTTGTGTTAATGTACACTTTTTATTTTCATCTTTTCAAATTAATATAATTCAATTTTCAGGTTTATGTTTTCCGTGTATGTGTATAACACTAACAGCTTATTATAACATAGCAATACCCAGAGACACATTAAAACACATAAATACTTAAGCCCTAAATAATGTCAAGGGGAATGTTTCTTCCCTGTTAGGCTGCAGAATCTACAAACTGCTCTTAGATTTTTTAAGGATAAAATTATTTAAAACAAAATGAATTCACCCTCCTTTAATCAAAATTCTAAATAAATTCAGAAGCAGAATGATTATTAATATTTTCAAGGTGCATATATCTATAGTATATACTTTTACCAATACTAGGAAAATTTGGAGGTTTGGATGACATATACTATATATCAGGGTACCTGTAAATTTGAGGACCAGGAGGCCATTCCTAAGGTCACTTCATGCAGAAGAACCCAATTGTGGATTTCAATAAGGTACATGCCCACCAGTGATACAGTCTTTCTTCCCACTCATGGCCTGGGAAGTAACCATTACCAGAGACAGGGAAGAGGCAGGCCTGTGTGTCAGGAGCCTTTCCTCTCCACACAAGGTTGTCTTGAATTACCACCCAGAACCTCAGAGGAACATGATATGAAAATTTTTATGCATACAAAAGTGACTAGATACTATGTATATATATCTATCGGTTTTATATATGTGTTTTGATAAGTCAAAATGTTTTTGTGCTCTATGGATATGTTCACTCTCATAAGTCTTAGAGTTGCCACCCAGGAGTCAAACTCAGGGTGACTCTACTGGGCTGACAATTCTCAACCAAGTAGAAGGGCTTAGGTAGCTCTGAAAGTGGATGAGAGGGCCCACTATTTGTGAATTTCATACTTATTTAACCCAGATATAGACATTAGGTAATTGGCCATAATTTGTGCACATGCACACGTATTTCATTCTTTGAGCAATTCAAGGGGAAAAGATGTATTTCTAATACCATAGCATACAACCTTACAGATATATTAAGTGATTGATAGGTGTTATAGAATGTTCAGTAATTATCATTCCCTGAGCACCTACAACATGATTTATTACCTCTAATCATCTGAATGAGGAAGCAGCTGGCTTGGATATCATAGCTCATCTCTCTACCTTTTCACGTTTTTCAGTACCCAGATGTAAGCCTTTGATGGTCTACTCAGAAATATTGTCTTACGTCTCTTTATAAGTCCATCCATTTCTCATCAGGTTTATAGAATCATCTTGCCTCTTCCCATTGATACTGGATTTATCCATCTGCTTTTATTTTAGTATACGTGGCAGTACCAGACACATAATACGCATAGTAAATAGTTGTTGAATGAACAGACTGATCTGTTGTCACCGCTTTAAAAATCCTCCCCTGTAAGAAACAACTGTCTCTAGTACCTCAAAAGAAAAACAAGCACACACACAAATGACAAAACATTGTTGCATTGTCAAACGGTTCTTTATATTAACAGGTAGATGGCTTTGAAAAGTAATCTGCTACTGTTCATTATGTTTGCACATGTACCTTCTCACCAGAGACAATTAGTTTCCCACAACTTTCACACAATTAATGTAATTCAAAATGTGCAGGTGTAAAACCCATTAGCAACTATGAAAAGTGGTAAGCAAGAATTTCGTGCAAAAGAAGGATTTTATACTTTGCTTTTAATCACCAATAAATATACCCACATAATTGCACAGGCTTTCCCTCTCTGTGCTTGGGATAAGTTTTGGAATTGTTGCAAATTAGCAAATATGTTACATGCGGAGGTGAGCCAGTGGACCTCATTCTGTAGTAAGCAACAAATTAAAAACTAGATTATTACACAATTTGGAATCTTGTAAAATATATGCTTACCTAGATAAACCTAGTAGGGATAGTTTTCTGAATTTTAGGGAATTACCTCTCCAGAGTCTCCAGTAAATTTGTTATATGTCATTAGTGAGATGAAACCTCTCCAAGTCCTTTTCCACAAGGCAGCCCCTTCTGTGCTCCTGAGTTACAATTCCGTTTTCTTGCGTGGCACATGATGATGCAAACGTGCTCAACCGCAGCCCAGAATGGTGTTTAATGGAGTCATTAGTGAGCGAATGATCTGCTCATGCGACAGCTGTGTGTAATGAGTCAGCAGTCTCAGGCCAGTTCCTCGGGGACAGATGTTGAGACCACAAAACCACCAGTGTTTAGAAAGCGTTGTTCTCCACCAACTGCATGGGTCTTACTTAGGTAATGCTCTGCCCTCGGTGCCCCCAGCATCCGATGGCCCATCCACTGAGGATGAAAGCACATTAATAGGGGCTCCTTGTGTAGGATTTGTTCTCAACTATAGTAAAATGCTTTCATTTCCAGAACTGACAATCCAATACCTTTAAAGTTCTTCCCAAGAGAAGGACCAAAATCTTTTAAGAATGCTAGATTATACTGGCATTTGATTAGTTTTCATTTCTGGAGTGTTTACGTTAACAACAGTCAGGTGAAATGAGGATATGTACCTGAGCGTAGGGGGACGAGGGTTTCAGACCTGTGTCTGATCGCTGAATTCCCTGGGCTCCATGAGGTACAAATTCCTTAAAGGTTAATCTTGATCGAAAGTCAGAGTCATCTGCTGGAGAAGCACATACACTTCACTTTTGAGGGTGAATGTAGGGAGAATTAGTCGAAGAAATGGGCTGTGCTTTGCCAAAGCCCTGGTATGTAGGATTATCAATCCGATTTGAAATATTCTGATAGAAATTGTATAGGCTTTTATTGTTGCAGACAAAAACTTTGCAGATTTTTATCAAAAATTCAATCTGTTAATCCAAATAAAACATACCAGTTTTAGGTTAGGTAATGTAAATGTCTGTGCAGATCAATTCTTCTCTGTGATCTCTTTTGCTGTGTCTGTGTCTTTGGAAGCTGTCTGGACCACCTGAGGAATAACTTTCTAGCTAACCTTCTATCATCTCTATGTGGCCGATGTGAGCTCTTCTCTTTGCAGAATGTACATGTACAATATGAATTCTGAGGCCACCTGGCCGCTCCCACCCCCAGTGTTTCCAGACCACCTCCACCAACTGTGCAGCTAGAACAGATTCTGGAAGTTCCCGGCAATTTTAACATTAGTGAAAGTCCCAGCTAGTCAGATAAGTTTACAATAGCAAAATCTCATAAAAACCTAACGAGCCTTATCCTATTTGGGTTTGTCCTTGGGTAGTACATTTAGTATACTTTTCTTCCTTTTTAATTTTTTTTGTGTCTCTCTCTCTCTCCCTCTCCTCCTCCTTCCCTGCTCCCCTCCTCACCCCCTCCCTCCCTCCTTCTCCTCTCCCTGCTTTTGGCTAGATCAGGTGTCAGCAGTCTAAAGGTGTATATTACAGGCAAATGTGATGGCCCCTGGGGTCCATGCCTTTCCCTGCCTTTCGATAAAAAGGGTATAAGGAACCTCTTTAGTGGCTCATCTCTTGATTTTAAGATGTGTCCAAATCCATCCAGTCTAAAATGTAGAAGCTCTACAATTTTATATCCAATAGCCTTTTGATGACATTTGATTACTCTTGAGTTAAAAAATGAACATACGGCTGGGGCACCTGGCTGGCTCAGTCAGTAGAGCACGCAACTCTTGATCTTGGGGTTGTAAGTTCGAGCCCCACACTGAGTATAGAGATTACTTAAAAATAAAATCTTTTAAAAAACGAAATCTATGGCAAATACAGATAAGCACTGAACATATCAAGTGTATGTTTAAGAACATGGAACCGCTCAGAGGTCTGAGCACCGTGATCCCTGTATGCTCTGTAGCACTTTCCAGGGAAGAGGGAAGTGAGAAGCTTGAAGCCCATCTCCTGTATGTATGCCTTTCCTGTTCTACCCCAAAGAGGAGCCTCAGTCTAGTATTTCACTTCCTCCTGCTGCTCAGACACAAATTTGGAGAGAGGAGGGTATGAAAAGAGGAGCAGGGAGGGAGAGCCGGGCAGAGCGCATTTGCATAAGCTCCTCACACCAGGTTGTCTGTAGAGCTTCAGCTGGAGCCCAGGTCCTGTGTCTGTGTCTGTGTCTGTAGGGGGCTTCCTAGCTATCTCCACTAGCAGCCAGATTCTCCAGGCTCTTTCTCTTCTCCGTTGTTTTTCTTTATTGTCTCCCCTTTTCCTTCTCTTCAAGCTGTTCTAAAAGCAAAGGAGTTGGCCCTACTGTGATAGAAATCCACCCTCTGTGTTTCTGTTCCAATTGTCTCTGGGGAGCACAAGTTTGGGAATCAGTAAGGCTTTCAGTAAAACAGACACATAATGTTTCCCTTCACTAGGTGGAATACGTGCCGGGAAAGGTCCACGTTCATGTGTGTGCGGGTAATTTTAGACCACTTGTCAGCACACACACATACATGCAGAACTGAGAATTCACATGCCCCAGAATTAGGCTTCCTGTTTTTTATGTATTCAGGTAGATAGCCACTTGTAACTGTCAGAGCCTACGGTGGGGGGGGGGGGGGATCATTCCTGTGTATTCCAAAGCAGACCTACATTGATGTTTTGTTGTGTGTGGAAACTTTGAGACATGTTTTCAGAAGAAAAAATAGCTTTCAAAAACTTACATCCTAGGAAACCATTCATCCGGCAGCTGTTAAGTTGGTCTAATGTTTATACTGACCTGAGTACTTTTACTCTATGCATTATGTTAGCTGTTCCAAGAAGCCTTGAACCATCAAGATAGGGTTAGTCTTTACAAGTCACATTTTCTCTGAAGTGGCTATTGGGGACAATCGGGTGTCAGATAAATGCTTCTAAAGCAAGAATTACTGTTTAAATGAATGTGCCTTCAAACACTGCAGAAGCCGAAGCTCCTGCTAATTTAAGAATGCAACTCTCTCATATTCTCTAAAGAAAGCGAAAAAGGAGGCTTTCAGGTTTATTTTAAATACATCTTTTTTGTATTTACTTAAAGGCGTCTTTTTCATGAGGAAGCAGTGATAAAACTATGGGGAGTGAGTGCTATTTCATTATACCCTTTATGGCCTATTAATTTGTTACCATCTATTCACCTTTGATGATGACATTTTAATTTTGCCCTTGCTTGAGCATATTGTAAGAATTGTATAAACTGCGGCTTCCCTGCACTGACAAAACGGTCCTTTTACAGTGAACAATTGGGAGCTCATTTTATTTCTAGAGCACATTTAAAATAACTTATGAATGAGAGTTGTCAGACATGAAATGCTGTATTAATTAAATCTTTTTCTAGTCTTTTTGCTTCTCCAGCTAAACCAACCCTTTAGAAAAATACACGGCCACCTTAATTATAGAGGAGAAGACAAAAAGTATCCTTCACATTCCTCTGCCTGAATAAGAATAAGAACCCAATTCATCTATATAATAACCCCATTAGCTGCTTAACTCAACAGTGCACATGGGAAAATTTTCAAGCCACAATGTAAAAAGTGTTGATTGGGTGGATCGTTTTCAAGGTTTTGTTCTTCTGATGTTCAAAATGATCATTTTCAGCAAATCCGATATGTCATAACTAGGAGCTTTAAAGCATTTATGACTAATGACAAAAGTTTTGTGTCCACATCAACTAATGCATCTTTGTCTTTTGATATCCAGCAACAATACCATTCAAAAATAGATGATTTGATTGACAACGCTGTAAAAGAAATCATTTCACTGCTAGTTTCAAAGGTAATGTATTATTTATTCACCTTTTTAAGTCAGACTCAAAAATCATTTTGCTGGGAATTTTTAGAAAAATCTGTCTCATGTTTCTAAATACCCAATTGAAAAATAGTTTTATAAAGAGACGCAAGAAAAGTTCAGATTTCAAGAAGAGTTCAGAACAAAATGTGAACACTCTTTGTCAACAACTTTTGATTTTTTATTTACAATTCATCTTGGCTTTTCTTGCAGCTGTTGGCTTTTAAAAATAACTCTGTCTTCCAGTAAGATCTTATTATTTCACATTTATGTTCCCTGACTATTTGTCTTATCTGTTTGGCTGATTCGAGTTGTCACCAGTCGTTGAGTGTAGCCTGTTTGTGGGGATGACAGCACCGAGGCTCTAGAGCTAGTCACGGGCAGATGAAGAAGGCTGACAGCCTGAGGTTCTCCTCTCCTGGGGGGCTCCCACGGTTTCCAATCTGATGCTCCAGATATCTCTGACAAGGGCTATAGCCTGTAACTGTATAAGTAGAGATGAAGCATAAGTATTCCATTGAATGATTAGAAAGTTAAAATCCCACCAAGGTGTAACAGACTGCCATGAGCTGACACTCAAGATCCGGGTCTGCCAGGGAAAGAGACGGAAAATGGAACTCAAGAGGGTGAGGAGTCAGAATGGATGTGGTCCAGGGGCACATTCACAGGAACAGATGGAGCCCTTGCTCTTGCAAGGCTTGATCAGAGAACCCCCAATCAAGCTTCATAAAACAATTGGAAGAACGTACAGAAAACAAAGGAAAAAACACCCCCAATTTAATAAACGAAGGACATGTTTAGAAAAGAAAAAGCAGAGATGCCCAAGAAGCATGAAAAATGTTAAACCTCACTCATCATTTAAGGAATGAAGAAAAACTACAATTAATATACTACTTTTTCTAGCAAATTAGCATAGATGTTTTTAAACTAACACTTGGTTTCAGAAAAGGTGAGGTGGGATACTCACACTTTCTGTCTACAGGAGTGTAAATCATTACAGGCTTCCTAGAGATAATTTGGAACTATATCGAGTACATTAATACCCTTCTACCTAATAAGTATTTTTGCATCTTTTTCCTACTCAGAGAGATGCACAAAATATATATACATTGATATGGTCACATTACTTCTAATGAAAAATGGGAAACAACTTTAATCTCTAACATGAAGGGAATGGTAAAGTAAATTATGGGACAGCTATATTAAGAAACCATGCATTCAAAGACTATTAATGATAAAGGAAAGGTTTGATAATATAGTATTAAGTGAAAAAAAAAGTTTAATATTTTAGAAATGGAAAGTATGATCTGAATTTGCATCACATAGAGTAAAGACAGGATAAACACCAAAATTGTTGACAGAGCTTCTCTGGATGGTGGAATTATACTTGATTTTGGAGGCGGGTGGATTCTTCAGGGTTTTGGGGGTTTGTTTGTTTATTTCGTTTGGTATTTTCTGAATTCCTTGGTAGCAAGTCTTGAGATAGAAAAGAGCCAGAAAGAAGATTTTAGCATACCACCACCCCTCCAGTTTGTTCTCATTCTCTTCACTTCTACCCCCACAAGAATACCTGCACCTTCACGTACAACACACAGTTACCAACAAGTGGAAAGGGAAAAGGTGAACAGTAAAAGCACCCAGCCGGTGGGGGAGAGGTGAGCCGCTGGAGAACAAAGCTCCAGAGGCAGAGCAGGGAGATTTCCAGCCTCTCAGGAGCCCAGCACAGCAGCTCCCAACACTGCACAGACAGCCCACTAAAGTGAAAGGAAGTTACTTTGTGCCTTCATTGTCTGCGAGTCATCCAGGGAGATTTTACCCAGATGGCACCTCCCCATCTTCACAGTTCTCCTGTGCAAGTTGTCTTTTGCGAGAAGGGGGCATACTGGAAGTCATTAAATTGCATGATAGCATGCAGCTGGTAAAGGGTTAAATAGGCAGCAAGGAAAAGAGACTAGTTCAAGATTTCTGGTGGTGGGGGGAGGGTTGCAGAGGAGGCTGGCAGGGCTGCACATCATCTCTGCACTCTTTCCTGGCAAAGTAAAAAACTGATTTATTTTTATATCAGATACATCTGTTTTAATGAAAAAATAGTATATTTGAATCAAGTAAGCAAACGGTATTCTAGAGATCAGTACTATTCAGTACAACTTTCTGTGGTATAAAAATATTTATCCAGCACCATCCAGTAGAGTGACTACTAGTCTCATGTGGCTATAGACCACTTGAAATGTGGCTAGTACAACTAAGGAACTGAAATTTTGATTTTACTTAATTTTAATTAATTTTAACTTAAATAGCCTAATGGAACTAGCTATTATATATGGAGATCAGATCTAGATTAGTCTTTTTCTGTGGATCATTTCTCCTGCAGTTTAACAGTACTTTTTTTTTTTTTAGATTTTATTTATTTATTTGACAGAGAGAGAGAGTGAGAGCAGGAACGCAAGCAGGGGGAGCGGGAGAGGGAGAAGCAGGCTTCCCACTGAGCCGGGAGACTGATGCAGGGCTCGATCCCAGGACCCTGGGATCATGACCCGAGCCGAAGGCAGATGCTTAACAACTGAGCCACCCAGGCGCTCCCACTTTAACAGTACTTTTTAATAATCTTTCATTCTTCAGTTGAAAAGTATAAAATAAACTGACTTCATAGATTGAACCAATCATCTTAAGCTCTCATAGGAGATGACAATAAATGATTTTTTTTATTTTATTAAGCAAAGAAAATAAGGTTCTATAATTCAATTCTTAAATGTTAGCAAGCCAGAAATTACTTGAGGTCATGTTAAAATGTAGATTCCATGCCTCACTTTCCAACAATTCTGAATCAGAAGTTTGAGAAGAGGAGCAGGAAGGTACATGTTTAACCAGTCACCATGGTAATTTTGTTGTAGGAGTACAGTGAGCCAGACTTTGACAAACACTGCTCTGATAAATCTCTATCCAGGCTATCATGTGAAAGATCTTTAAACTTCAGTATAATGTTTAAAAACAAAACAACCCTCTAAGATAGTGTGTTCACATTTTTTTGTTGTTGTTGAAGAAATGATATCTTAAAAGGGGATATTTATGAAGTACCAGCTGTGAAACCCTATGGGATGAGCAGTCTTACCCTAATTCACAGATACAAACAAAGTCCTCACAGTAGTCTACTAAATTGACCACAGACCTAATTAAGAGAGTCAGGAACCAAAGTTTTGAGCTTCAGGTTCCTAATCCAATGTACGTGCTGATTCTGGATGTCTAGGAAATCAGTGAAATGCAAAATACTCTAAAAATTAAAATGGGTAACACCTACATTTACTGTCTTTACCCTGTCAGATTTCAAGAGTCCTGTCCTAGACATTTTTATTTTATCCTAGCATATTAATTAACTCAACATGAAATAGAGTAGAATAATGAATTACTTGTGTTGTATTCCAAATGTTTCTTCTCATGTTTTAATCTGTGCGTCTTGATAAATATATTTGCTACGTTTGGTTAAGTTAGAAAGAATACTTCCTTCTTTTTAACTCCTCTCTTCAATCCCACCTCCATATCCTCTTCTTATTCCACACATCTTCACAAATGATTGAACAATGAGCCAGGGCTCTCTATCATACATAGCACTCAACAGTATGTGCCCCAACTGCATGCACATTTCCATGCTGAGAAAAGAACTTGGCTTTCCATCTCTGTGTCCTTTCTCCATCTAGTACCTAAATGCTGGTATTCCTTGGGTTTCCATCTTTAGTCTTCTTTTGAGCTCATTCCACAAATTGCTGTGACTTTCACACTTCTGATTTTATGTACTAATGATTCCCAACTCTGTGTCTAAGAGGCAGAGTGCAATCATGGTGAAAAGCCCAACTTCAGACCTGAGGAACCTAATGTCTTCCTCTAAGAACATTGGGAAGCCATGGAAGGGTTGGGGTGGCAGCGAGTAAGGGTGAGGAGTTAATCATATCTGCATTATAAGAAGATTCATCTGATTGCCTGTAGCAAATAGATTACAGAGAGGGTACTGCCGAGACTGTTCTGTTGATCTCTGGTGGACTAACCCAAAGACATTTAAGACATTTAAAGAGTGCTATAGACTGAATGTTTGTGTCCCCCAACCCAAATTCCTATGTTGAAACCTAATAATCCCTAAGGTGATGGTATTAGGAGGTGGGGCCTCTGGAAGGTAATTAGGTCATGCAGATGCAGCCCTCATAAATAGGATTAGCGCCCTTATTTAAAAAAAAAAAAAAAATACCCCACAGAGCTCCCTAGCTCCTTCTGCCATGTAGAAATGCAGCCAAACGCCATCATCTTTGAACCAGGAAGTGGGTTCTTACCAGACACCAAATATACCATCTTCTTGTTTGTGGACTTCCCAGCCTTCAGAACTGTGAGGGGAAAAAATGTGTACTTTTTTGTCACCCAGTCTAAGGTATTCTGTTACAGCAGCCCCAGGGTTAGTAATGGGGAGAGAAGGGAAAACCTAACTTGCTCCTAGGTTTATGGCTTGAAGCACAGCATGCATGTTGAAGCCATTGACTGACCCCGGGTGCCTGGAAGAGGAACAGATTTTGAGGGAAAGACCACGATGTCAGTATTGGACACGTGGAGACTGAGTTGACTGATATCTGAAGGAGGGAAGGCCAAGGAGACAATCAGATAGCTGAGTCTGGAATTCAGAGGAAGCATATGGAACCAAACTATCAATGTTATTATAAGATTTCATCCATTAGAAATGATGGTATGTCAGTGGCTACTGTTCTTAGGCAGATATTCCATAACTCGAAACCCTGTGGAGAAATGGAAATCAACCTTAAAACGGAAAAAAATAAAGATGCTCCTAGCCAGAAAGGGACTTAGATATTTTTACTGAGGGAAAAAAAAATGATAGTGGGAACATTAAATCTTGCGAAGGAAAGGATACCAAAAATGCCATATTTATCACCACCTTATAATAATTAAGTTGACCAAAGTGTGGGAGAATCAGAAGATCTGAACTCTGCTCCTGTTTCTTCATGTTACCCTCTGGGTCTCCCTATACAATTTCGTATCCTCATCAAAAAAGCATGAGTATTAGATGACAAAAAATATCTATACCCTTTTGTCAGTCTAAAACAAAAATCCTTACATACATTTCTTTATAGAGGCCTCTGGGGACCCACATCGTTTCTCCTCAGGTTCCAGAGTCCCATGGCATGCACAGTGCTAGAGTTGGAACCCTGAGATCCTCTAGCAAGGACTTTTCAAGTATTTTTATAATGTTCAGAAGACATATTTAATGTTCTCAAATATATCTTGGGTAGCACCAAAAGCATCACATTGATCAGAGCAAAACTGCCCTGAGTAAAGAGGGGAAGGAGGCCTGGAGCTCTGCCCAAGGCAAACTCCCAAGGTAAACCAGAGTTTACCCCAGAGTCCAGTCCCCTGGCTCACAGATGAGGAAACAGGCCCCAGGTCACATGGTAGGTAACTGTGGAGCCAGGACCTGGCCTTTGTGGTCCCTAGGCTTGTCATCTTTCCATCACGCTACACAGAATTCAGCAAGAGCAGAGAAAAAAAGAGTGGGAGCTTTACCTCCCAGTCTTCTGGTGCCCCCTTTGTATCTGGGTTGTACTCACCAGCCCGTGTGTCCCTCCTGTGACAATCGCACATAGGCATACTCGCGGTGGGACCAGCATAGGTAGGTAGAGGGGAATGGGGTTCGTTGTATGTCAAATGAGGATGCTAGAGAAAAGCTGAGAGAGCTGGGAGAAAGGACTGGCCAGGGAAACGGTTAGCAGAGCAGAGAATGAGGCTGCGACCACTCTCAGGACGCACCCTGGTTAACGGGGCTTAGGAGATCCTGGGTATGAAGCAAAAGAGCATAGGAATATATTCAATCCACGAAATCCTTCATTATTGCAAAAAGGGATTTAGGAACACGGACACACTACCTCACTGAGTTCATAGGTATAGAGCTAGGTGTAAATATATGCAGACACACATACATTCTTTCTGATAACCTAAAATATTTTCCCCTACATTTCCTTTAAGAATAAGATGGGCAGAGGATACATCACACCTGACTACCTAGATTCTGTAATTAAAATATCTCACCAACTCATCCTAAGATTAATTTAATTAAATTTACTCATTTGGATCAAGGCTATATAGTCAGAAGACACCTGTTCAAATCCAACTATATGCTTAAAAGGATTATTAGGAGAGAGGAAATACAAAATACGATAGGTTGCTCTCTTTGTGGGGCAAGGGAAAAAGGAACAAGGAGAGGAGTGTGGAGAATTTACCAATGTCTGTGCTAGATGTGCCCTTTTGGAAGTTGTCTTAGACACTTTGTGGAACAAGGTATGTTACAAGTAAATATTTGCTGTCAAATACTACCCATCCTTGGGTGGGAGCCATGCTAATCTTCTGTATCACTCCCATTTTAGTATATGTGCTGCTGAAGCCAGCACTCAAATAGTGCGCATCCCCAACACAGATACAGAAAATCTAGAAAGACCTTTTGGGAGTCAGTTGGAACAAAGGTTCAAAGAAGTGGATTCACAGTTGGAGAAAAGAGGATGAGGAAGGGACAGTTGCATTGTATCATAACAGTAACATTCTGATTCAGGGAAGGAAACCTGGTTTTTTCCAGTCCGTGGTATTCTAGTTCCATGTGGATTTTTAACAATACTAGCTAGTCCTGATCTTACCAAATAAACATAAAACATCTGCTAATAAAATAGTTATCTCCAGCACCACTAACCCTTCCCCCCTCCCAAAAAAGAAAAAAAAAAGAAGAGAAAAGGAAGGGAAAGAACTTAGTTTTTTATCATCAGTCTTATTTGGATGAATCTCTTTTCTGTGGAAGGTGTTATAACTTGCAGTGTAAATGATGCAAATACCCTTATTACCCTTATTCGTGAAGTGTCACAGCTAAAAAAGCAGGAATTGTGTTTTGAACCCACCAATCTACAGTTGGAATCCTCCCAATAACGTTTTAGAATTTGTGGTCTACTTTCCATGCATGTGGGAAAATGAATCTTATACCCTGTTAAAATTCAACAGGAAATTGAAAGCGCCATGCCTTGTGGCATACTGCATGTTTCATTCGACTAGTCATTTCAAAGTGCTTTTCATCTTTAATTTCCTTGAGAGTGTGCATAGTGAGGTAAAGTTGGTAATTACCCAGACAGACTTTAGGTGTTAAATATTATTCAAACAAACCCAGTAAATGGCGTCTACAATAAAGAGCAGGGAAACAAAGAGATTACAGTGTTTCATTCCAACCCGACACCCTCAGGAGAACAGAGAGCACAAGGCAAGCCCCTAAGTATTTATATACTCCCTGAGCTGTACTGAGAAAGTTCACAGGAAGCAGTTAAAGACACAGCAACTAAACCCAGCGTTTAACTGGATGTCTTTGGAATCTTGCTGTTTTGTGCAATTAACGGCCAAATGGAAAATATATCATCATTAGTCAATCTTGATTTTTAATAGAGTTTGGCTTTTAAGGCCGCTCTTCTAATGCATGTGCCTTGGAGAAATCTCACAAAAACAGCTTTCCTGTAGGAACTGTATGGCTCAGCTGGTTGATCCCAGTGGTGCAGACACTGTTCACCGCCATGGAAGCACATAGGGTCCCTTGCTGTATCATGCCCCCCTCCCCCGGGACCGTTTGGGGTGGGGAGGAACTCAAGGAGAGGCTCTCTGCTATTGTTAAAATGGAGGCAAAGGATGTTGTGACACGGATGCAGCAGCCCAGTCCTCGTGTAGGATTTACACAGATACGACCCAGTGCTGCTTAGGAACCTGGTGCCCTAAAACCATCCACCAAGAGTTGCTTCCCCAAGTGTCATTTTATCCCCTCCATGCTGCCGTCCGGAAGCTAGCTCAGCTCCTGTATCACCTGGGAGCTTACGGACATCATCTGGTTAGAGGTCATGCTTTCCCTCGTGTTTCAGTTACACTGTTTACCCATCTCTGCTGGCCCTTAAAACATTCTGCCTGTCAGGACCAGTAGTATACATGTCTGTCTCTCCCACTAGTTTGTATGTTCCTGGAACGAAAGAAAGCAAAGGTCAAAGATTCATATTGTCTCTTTCCCACATTAGGGGCTCAATAATAACAAAATGACATTTACTGAGTGCTGATATGTTGGGCACATGACTTATTTCATTTAATGCTTACAACTGTGTACCCCTAATGGTAAAGAACATGAGCTTTGGAGCCAGACCACCTGTGTTCAAAGCCTCCTTCCCATGCTGTCAACCAAACACCCTTGAAACAGGTGGGATTTTAACGCAGGTCTCATTTACATCCTCAACTCTGTTCTACCTCAGTAGATATCTTTTAATTGAATTAGACCCATTGGCCAATAACCAAACTCATTATTACTCCTTAGCACTAAACAATCCTAAGGCTACCCCCACTAACTTGTGACTTTTTAGACCTATTACATAGGTTTTTAGACCTATGTAATGGATAGTGATTTAGCTAATCATATCAATAATATTAACTCTTTACATTTCTTTAGTATTTTGCTGTTTTCACAGTCCTTTCACATAAATCATCTCAACTGGTCTTCACTGATCCTTGTGAGATGGACAGGATGGATGGCTGTCACTTTCCCCCCTTCGACTGATGAGTATGCTAAAGCTAGAGAAGCTCAAGGCTTGACCATTGCCCTATAGCCAGAGATTGTCAGGGCTACAATTGAACTAAGATCTTCTAAATCTATCCACAGGGTTCTTGCCTCTACCTTGCCTTGTCCCCCAGCACCACTTACGTGTGTACACACATACTCACTTGAGGGTACCAAGAACCAGGTGCTGGGCTAGAGCCTTCACTGGCTCAGGTAGTCTGGTAACCATAGCAATTGTCGCACTCCTCATGGCAAATGAGATCACCCAGCCCACACTGGCTCTCAAGATTTGAGTTAGAAGAGATGAGGCATTTTCCACAGAGGGCCATTAAGTTTGGAATTCCCTTTCCCTGGTCTGACATAGCCCTGGAGTATTGGTCTTCTGGGTCTTTGCAAACCACATCAAGTTGAGTTAGCCAGCTGTGGTTGGTAAGACATCCTAATGGGCAGGAAGAAAGTGCTAAATTGACTTTTAGCTGTGAGCAATTTGTAATTTTGTGTTTTTTGCTGTTTGTATCCCTTAGGACAACTAACGAGCCATACATAATTTTCATTCTTTAAAAATACGATTTTAGTCAGCAGTTTGCATGATTTTGTTTCTGTGTTCTTACATCATGTCGCACATGATGTGATGGAGAAACCTATAGGGAAGTTTTTGTTTCTTTTGCATAAACTATTTTGCAGTAATTGACCAGCCATAGAGAAAAGATTATCTCCTGTGCATGCTCAGTGAGTTCTCTGGTCACCAGAGACCAATAAGCTGTGTCCCTAGAACTATTATCACTTTGTTGAAGAAGCTGCTATGTGAACAAAAACCAGCCTTCGTTAATTTCCCTTTTTGTATTTAAAAAAACCTTGTCAGTATTTCCCCTTTGGGAGTATATAATTTGTCAATAGTGCATATTATTTTAGTTCTAAAGAGGAAAGATGCACAGCAGTAAATTCCTACTAATTTCTTTTCTTTGTGCCAGATCTTAGTGTTTCCACTCAATGAAATATAATTCCCCACATGTTTAATCATATTATGGTATATATGTCTTAAATTTAACTTCAGAGAAATATAAAATTGTAGAAATGTAAAACACTTGAGATGAATCTTAATTCCACACCACCCACAGTGCATGCGCGCGTGTACACACACACACACACACACACACACACACGCACACACAATTTAACTGCTAGAAGAACTGATGGATGCAGTGGTTGGCCTGAGCCCACATAGTAGTCATTGTGGAATCAGGAGCTTATATTAAGCTCAATCTAGTGCTCTTTCCCTCATGGCCTGCAGAGTGTTTTATCTGTTTTAGCTCTCCAACTGCTTTGTAAGCTTCTGAAAGCAGATTTGGTCCTTGTATGTCCTCATTAGAGCTGCTTGGTCAATGCCTGTTAACCAATGTTGGACTTTGTTACCATGTTACAGGAACCTCAAATGTTACACATTCCTTCCATTATCTGGTCATTTTGATTCAACCTCTTCTGTAGATAGAAAAAGTTGGGGAATGGTCAAGTGATCTATGATAGAAAGGAATCTGATTACACTTGGCCATCATTGCTTCTAAACATCTCTCCTGAAGTTGAAAATTGTTTTAAGGAATAGTCTCAGGAATTTCAAGTTATTTATCAGTGGTTAAAATTATCACACATGTTTGGTGACCAGGCTGCTATTACATGTTATTCTTTTATCTTAAAACAAAAAAACAAAAAAACACTTTATTATTTCCGGCAATAGAAAAGGACCTTAGAGCTCATCCTCAAAATGGAAGAGTAAACATTACAAGTCAGCCTCTTGACTGTCAGTTTATTCATTGTGGACTTTTGTGGTGTGGGAGAAGTTGGTCCAAAAATTATTTGCCTTGTTATTAATTTGTAATATTCTAAATACTCACTATAAACAATTACAGTTTGTTTCAGTGTTGGAAGGGGTGTTATCTAAGCTGTCAAGATACGATGAAGGCACTTTCTTTTCATCCATTCTGTCATTCACTGTAAGTATTTGAGTGAGTTCTCTTCTGCTGTCTTTTGGCTGTTGTCATAGTACTTATCCAACAGTTAAGAAAATAATTCTCATAATTATCTCTTTTCCACTTAAGGTGAAAGCAGCTGCAAAATATGTCGATGTTCCAGTAAGTATTTTTTATTTGCTTTTAAAAACTCTGTATGTGTGTGTATAATTCTTTTTAAAATAATTATGGTTTACCAGTTTTATTTCAAATCTTTAAAGCATTGAGTGTCATTCCCTCAGGCAGCAGTTTATTTTCCTTAAGCAAGTGCTAACCCTCGTAAGAAGGCTTGACGTGTGATTATTTCAGTGTACTTTTTCCATTTTAACTTGGGAACTTTTATGGAGGTCAAGTCATTACAAGAACATGTCAGCTCAGTTGCAGAGGGTTGTTCTAATACTCTAGGACCGGGTAGTGAATGCCTCATACTATTTATAGAAAAATGCTCACTCTCTCTTCCCTTTGTATGGAAGCTGCAACAGGTTTCTTATAGGAGTTAAAGTGACAATAAAGATGAACCAGTTAAGGAACTAGTTTTCTAAATACAGAAGTGTTATAAATCAATATTCACCTATTTTAGCATTTGGTGTTTTGCACAATGCTTGGGAAATAATTCATAACCTGTAAATCTGTTCAAAGATTAGGATACCATGAGCTACAATTATAGAAAATTCACATGATAAATATAATCAACAAGTTAGTGCAGCATTTTTAAATTGATAATCCTAACAAATTACTTTTTGCCTTCATCCTATTATCACATAAGTGATCAAGGCCTAATATGTTCTCTTTAATCATATATCTTGGCATGTGTATCACTTTTCAAAGAATTTGAGCACAATGAAAATAAAACTTACAAATTAAAACTAAATGGAATATAAATCATCTCATCTTTGCTTAAGATTGTGCTTGGGTAACATCACATCTAGATTGTCATTATGAATGTCAGTGGTTTAAGGACTGGCAAACTGTGTAGCAGTTGTAGATAGCTCTTGTTTTTAAAATGCAGAACCAGGGGCACCTGGGTGGCTCAGTTGGTTAAGGGACTGCCTTCGGCTCAGGTCATGATCCTGGAGTCCTGGGATCGAGTCCCACATCGGGCTCCCGGCTCAGCAGGGAGTCTGCTTCTCTCTCTGACCCTCTTCCCTCTCGTGCTCTCTCTCTCTCTTTCTCACTCTCTCAAATAAATAAATAAAATCTTTAAAAAAAATGCAGAACCAAATTTTATACTATGGACTAAATAGTCCCCAGATTTATTGCTTCCATAATTATTATGAGTGGATAATTTTTCTTTTTTCATCATGATAAATGTACTCTTTAATCTGCATCCCCTACTCCCCCATCCACCCACCCACCTCCCCTCTGGTAACTATCCGTTTGTTCCCTGTAGTTAAGAGTATAAATGGATATTTTAAGTGAAAAGGCCATGGACTTTCCTGCCTTTGCATAAGGTTTCTTTGGAACAAGGCTTTTTTATTTCACAAATGATTCCCGAAGAATTTTTGGTATACTCCTTGTCTTGTGCCTCGAATCAGAAAATCAGCACTGGGCAATAAGCAGAAATAATCACAGGTGTAGGGTCTTGCAAAATGACAGCACAAAAGAGAGAAAGGGAAAATTAAGAAGAGTTTATATTTCCTATCTTAAAAAGAAAGAGACAAATCATCATAGGAACACATGAAATTCATTGGAATTCCTAACATGTTTTATAATACAGCTTTGTTTTTATTTTGAAATACAAGTGGAATTGGACACCATAAATATTTCTGTTCCTAGGGCTTTTGAAGTTTTTTTTTTTTTAAGATTTTTTTAATCTGTTTTTTTGAGAGAGCACGAGTGGGAGGGGCAGAGGAAGAAGGGGAGAGAATCTCAAGCAGACTCCACACTGAGTGGAGAAGCCCAACTCGGGGCTCAATCTCATGACCCCTGAGATTATTACCTGAGCCAAAACCAGGAGCTGGATATTTAACCAACTGCACCACCCAGGCACCGCAGGGATTTTGAAGTTCTTAATTTGACAGTGTACTAGATCTGTTAGGCCTTATTATAGAGCTTCAGAGTTGATAGATACAGAAGGTGGTTCATTCATTCTCCTTCTCAATGCAGAAACTGCCTTTTCTGATATCCCTCACAAAGATTCATTCAGGCTCTTTTAATTTTCTCAGTGATTACAGGCTTACCATAAGACAGCCTCCTCTTATGTTTAATGAGTTGAAATTCTGTACCTCTGTGAATTCTACCTTGGTTCTAATCCCTCTTCTGCATGATAGCCCTTCAAATACTTGATGATAATTAATCATGCCTCCTCTTCCCAAAGGATATGGCTATTCAAAGCGATATATTGTCTGAGGAATTCTTATTTTCTGTATTAGACATCTTTAATTTCTTCACTGAACTCACTAATTATTTATATATTTAACACTAAGTGCTGGGTCCCGGGCTTACATGATGAAACTATACATTGACTCCCCACAAGCCATTCAGTGTCTAGGATGAAAGAGATAGAGAAACAGACATACATTAAAACAGCTACAGCAACTATACCCAAGCTCTTTATCATGCCAGTCACTCTTCACTCTCCAGATGGATTCAGCTTACCTGTGTCATTATGAAATCACGTAGCCCTACTGCCCCAGCAGAGCACGCTAAACCTTAGACATGGTCTGGTTATGGCAGATTACTAAGGGAGGATTTTCTCCCTCAGATCTGGACAGTACACCTCTATTACTGATGCCTGTGAATATTAACTTCAGCAGCCAGAAGTTGCTGTTGACTGTTAACTTTTTTATGCTAAAACCCCAGCAAATGTGCCTCTCTAAAGCAGTCTTTTAAGGAGAACCTCATGAGGAAAAAGAACACTGGTTCGTCTTTCACAAAAACTAACTCAGAGCTGATCAAAAACCTGCCAGTAAAATGCAGATGATAAAACTTCTAGAAGAAAACATAGGAGAAAATATATGTGGTCTTGGGTTTGGTGATGAGGTTTTTAGGTCCAACACCAAAAACATCCATGAAAAACTATGTAAATTGGACTTAATAATTAACTACTTCTGTACTTTTAAGAGAATGAAAAGCCAGAGACACATATTTGGTAAAGAACTTGTATCTAACAAATACAGTGGCCTGAAGGAGCACATGCACTCCAATGTTTATAGCAGCAATGTCCACAATAGCCAAACTATGGAAAGAGCCTAGATGTCCATCAATAGATGATGAATGGATAAAGAAGATGTGGTATACACACACACACACACACACACACACACACACACACACACACACACAATGGAATATTATGCAGCCATCAAAAAATGAAATCTTGCCATTTGCAACAACGTGGATGGAACTAGAGGGTATTATGCTAAGTGAAATAAGTCAATCAGAGAAAGACAAGTATCATATGATCTCACTGATATGAGGAATTTGAGAAACAAAACAGAGGATCATAGGGGAAGGGAGGGAAAAATGAAACAAGACGAAACCAGAGAGGGAGGCAAACCATAAGAGACTCTTAATCTCAGGAAACAAACTGAGGGTTGCCGGAGTGGTGGGGGGTGGGAGGGATGGGGTGGCTGGGTGATCGACATTGGGGAGGGTATGTGCTATGGTGAGCGCTGTGAATTGTGTAAGACTGATGAATCACAGACCTGTACCCCTGAAACAAATAATACATTATGTGTTAATAAAAAAAATTTAAAAAAAGAACTTGTATCTAAAATGAACAGAGAACTCTTAATACTCAACAATAAAAAAACAACCCAATTTGAAAAATGGCAAAAAATCAGAATAGACACTATAACAAAGACATACAGCTATCAAATAAACATACGAAAAGATGCTTAATGTCATTTGTTGTTAGGGAAATGCAAGTTAAAACAATGAGGTACCACTACCTACCTCTTAGTGTGGCTAAAATTTAAATTAAAAAAAAATTGACAATAGCAAGACGTTGACAAGGGACTCTCATTCATCGCTCATGCAAACGGAATATGGTACAGCCACTTTGGAAGACTGGCAGTTTGTTACAAAGCTGAACAATCTTACCATGCAACCTACCAATTGCACTTCTAGGTATTTATCCAACTGATTTGAAAATGTACATCCACACCAAAACCTGCACACAAATATTCCTACCAAACTTATTCAGAATCGCCAAAAATTGGAAGCAACCAAAATATCCTTCAATAGATGAATGAGACAATTGGAATATATATCCAGGGAAAAAAAAAAAAAGAAAAGAAAAAGAAATTAGCTAACAGGCCACACAAAATATAGATGAATCTTAAAGGCCTATTGCCAAGTGAAGGAAGCCAGTCTGAGAAGGCTACATACTATATGATTCCATTTATATCACCTTCTAGTACAGGCAGAACTATAAAGATTATAAAACAGATTAGCAGTTGCCATAAGTTCAAGGTCAGTGAAGCAACTAGGTGAAGCCCAGGAAACTTTTAGGGGCAGTAAAGCTATTCTGGGTGACACTGTAATGGTTACATGATATTATGTATTTGTACTTTACGGGGGCGCCTGGGTGACTCAGTCGTTAAGCGTCTGCCTTCAGCTCAGGTCATGATCCCAGGGTCCTGGGATCAAGCCCCGCATCAGGCTCCCTGCGCAGGGGGAAGTCTGCTTCTCCCTCTCCCACTCCCCCTGCTTGTGTTCCCTCTCTCACTGTGTCTCTCTCTGTCAAATAAATAAAATCTTAAAAAAAAAAAAAACAGCAAAGATTGAACCTGAACATGGGCAAATTTTTAAAAGATAATTAGGATATCATGGAATCCCAGGACAGAAAAGAGATTGTGATTTTTTAAAAATCTAATTCTATTGCAAATGTGTGGAATAACCTCACTGAAAAAGATGGAGGAAAAAGTGCTGATTTGAGTGACATTGGAAATGACTGGAGTCTGTAATAATAAAGGAGAATGGAACTGTACATAAGCATGGTGGTCTAGTTGATGAAGTGTTTCCCCACAGGCTAACAAGTCAGAAACCACTGTGCCTATCTACTAGAAGTGAACGATTAAGTTCAGGGACAGTGTTTGGTGAAAGCCAAGTTTCTCACTGTTGGAATAAGAGGTTGGAGACGAGGAGGAGGCTAGAATGGTCTGTGTGGTAATTGATTAGAGTTGGAGACATTAGTGTGAACTTGTCTTGAGCTTAACATAGAGCCGGTTGCATGTAGAAATATTTATATATGCATATATTTTCTTGGCTTGTTAACTGAGAGAGCCCAGAAGCAACGATACCCCAGCAGCACCCACCACACCTAGTGCCCAGCCCTTAGTATCTGATCTCACGTAAAGTGAATCAGGACTCTTTGGAGAAATGGCAGATTCTAGGACTGGGGCAGCAAATATATAAGATGAGCTTGGGGCATCTTATAGCGACAGAAAGTAAGGAAGTGTTTAAAAAAAAAAAAAACCCACAATGATAGGGGATATGTTAAAGAGACACAGGAGGCATCTAAAAGTAAGCTCCCAATGGCCTGAGCTAGATCATTTGAGCAAGTAAGTAAGGTCGGTAGTATTAGATTATAATCCAAAGTATAAAATAAACATCCATTAGTCCACACTCATACAAGTAAATGTTTGAGCAAACAAATGGCGAGAAAGATAAATCTCCCTTACAGAAGACTTCCCAATAATTAGTGTAGATACTTTAGTCACAAGGAGACAGCTTAACCCCCCACAACTTAAGGTTGTGCATAGTGACTTCCTATGAGTAGTATAGTATGAGAAGGAGGGAGAGATGGGGGTGGGGGTGTGTGATAGATTTATCATGGAAACACCTGACAAATACTACCTCAGCCAATTGATTGAGGTCAACAGCAAGAATGATAAGTTATGTTGATAGTATTTCCTCTTAATCCTCTGTGGTCTTCTTCCAAAAAACCTGTAACTCCAGTGTAATCATGATAGGTATTGCTCCTTTGTCTACAGTATTTTTTTCTAGTTCTTCTAGAGAGAAGCAAAACGCTTATCTAGGAAGGGCAAGTTTTTCTGCTTTCCAATTTGGAGTCAAAATGTATAATACTGTTAATGGAATTTTGAATACTGCTGAATTTAACAAAGAGAAGGGTGAGTCTGGCCACTTCACTGCTTGAAAAAATAGTTTGGAGGGTTGGTTGGTTGGTTTCCTAAGAACAATGAATTTTTTCATTGTTTTAAAAAAGTTAGATAAACTATTAGAAAATCTTGAAAGCTTTATATCCTTGTGACGGTTTCATTGTTCACATTTCTCCCCCTGCCCCCCTCCCCGCTTTTATGAATTATTCCTCTTCCTGGGCTTCTGTAATATTTAAGATGGGATAAATCTAGTTTGAAGGCTTCAGCTCTGTTTATTTCCTTTGCTTTTCTTTGTGAATACAATTAATTATTCTACTTTGTACAAAATTGGTAAAATACATATTTTTACAACCTAATCATCATAGATATACTCAAACCTATTTTTTTAGGTTTTTGAGAATATATAATCTACTTAACCTACTGAAAATTCTTTTTAAAAGCTTTAAGAATGTTTTCATTCAGATGGAAAACTGTAGAAATTGCTGCGTGAATGCCAAAGTAATAAAGAATCTATTACACAGTGAAAGATATGTATTGTTGTTAAAAATACGTGGGATAAGTTCTATGTTTGTAGAATTATGTCCTGCGTTCCCTGATGATCAATTACAGACTACTTCTGAATCTGCAGTGCTGGAGCTGAGATAGAAATTGCTATTAAAATTTCAAACTGAGACCTGCAGTTGTTTTAAATCTCACAAGATTCATATGTGCAGATTATCATAAACCAGGATAGCACAGTTCCACTCTTGATCGTTTCTTCAAGGCAGGTTTTGTAGGTTATGAGAAGTGCACTTTCAAATTAAGTCATTTATGCTGCAGCTTCTAGTTCATCTTTGAGACAGGAATAGTATATTTAAAAAATTGTCTCCATGGTGTAAATAGACACCATGACAGTGTTTGCATAGTGTATTGTTAACCTTCCGTGGAAGGTTAAGCGGCTTCTCCTGCATCTAAATACGTTGCTGTGCAAACTGACTGCAGCATTGCACGCACCTACCCATGGACCGGGAGAGTGAAGACTTGCACCTGTGGGATTACGTGTAGCAGCAGGAAGTCAGAGCATTTGCAGTGTATAATTAACAAGGAATTTTTTTTTCTCTCAACAGCATTTTCATCTCACTAGGTTAACTAGTGATTAATGGCTGAAAAAAATTTGCTGGAGCCTGCACCCTTACCTAAACTTATTCACTCACTGGTGTATTCTGTTACTTCGGCAGCCAGTGTCAGGGGCACTCACCTGACCATACTTCACTTCCTTCCACATTTATTGATTTCTTGTTGCTCAGGGGGGAAGTTTTTAGATGTTTGTGTCCTTTTACTATAACTTTGTTTCCTCAATTTTGTTCTTTTTTTTTTAAATCAAATTAGAATTTGAGAATTCCTATTTTGATTTAGAGATTACTATCCTAATAAACAAGATGGAGGAGTTAGTGCTTGGTGAACCAAGGATCTCAGAGCTTTAAATGGGGGAATGAGAAAAAACATTGACTCTAAGGGGCATTTAATCCATAGAGTGCTTGCTACGTGGTTTTTAATTGTTCTTCTCTCCTATTCGTTAAGAAAATTATAATTACCAATACAGAAAAGATTTCTAAATATAGCTCTCTAGAACACAATATTCTTGATTGGAAAAAAAAAAACTCATCCAAATTGACAGTTCCTGAAGCTTACCAGATGTCTGCTTTGCTAAGGCCAGTGGACACCCACCTGCACCAGCACATGTAGCAATTCGTTGTCTCTGCCAAGCAGTCACGTGCATCCCATTCATTGACACACACACACACACAAAAAAAACCCAAAACTCAAGTGTTTAGTTATTACTTTTTAGCGAAACTTCATTTCCTAATAAGTGACCATGTAATGTTGAAATTAAATGCATAACATGTAATAATGGAATTAGATGCAGTGACTTCCAAAGTATGTAAATTTTACTGCCATAAAACAGTCTTTGCACAAAGAAGCGCTGAACCAGTGATAATGTCTTCTATCCAAACACATTTGTACTGTAAGTAGAAACTGTTTAAAAGGAAAATTGCATCTTTTTCAGCAATTTATCAGAGATAATTACCCTTCATACGCTAAAAGAAGGATAAAGAACTATAATTCTAATTGGTAAATGTCACCAATTGTTGCAGTTATTCTTACTTGTGTATATTCTTTTAATGATTATAGTCTCATGCCACAGCTACATGAAAATATATTCACTAGGTGTGAAATTCCCATATGTCACAGTTTCAAGAATAGGTAAACAGCTCAAAGATAAAAGAAATAATGCTAATGAGAAATGTAAGAATGCAAGGTTTTGTTTTCCAGGCAAGTGGATCTTAATTTGCCAAAAGGGGAGAAAATATCATTAAAAAAAAAAAAGATAAGCACTTAATTTGGTTGAAATAAACTTTTAAATGAGCTTGGCTTCACACCCTCAACCAGAGATTCCTACTTCCGTAGGAAGTGTAGAAGGGTCTCAACCTACAGATTTCAGCATCATATCCCTTGGGTCTGCCTAAGGGACCAGCATTTAATTTTCTTTTAGGCTTAAACTGTAAAGTGTTTGTTAGCTTTAGATGTTAGAAGATAAACTCCTCCTGGATGGGGTTTCATTGTTGTCGAATGTTACCTTGAAAGAGGTCAAAGAAACAGGACAAAAGACCTTAGAATCTATGGCACGTGTTTAAAGTCCCCATTCCCCTGTCTTCCCAGCTATAGCTTAGTTTCCAATGAGTCTGATGGGTCAAGTGATTGACTAGATTCAATTTGTAAGCCGACTCTTCTGTCGAAAGAAATAAAAGTGGGGTTGGCAGGGGGGAAAATGGTAGAGAAGGCAGGCCTCTCCTTTGCATGTTCTTTAAGTCCCAGTTTAGCTAAGCTGTGCCCAACTGCCTTGGTATTATACATAATACCTATATCATAGTAGTTTGTTTCCAAGCACCTGACTGAAGCTCAGATACTGAGCTACCTTCCTGTACACTACCCATTATACATAGAAAAGTGTCTTCTTGTCATTTTCATTCCGTGGAAGTATGTTTTCTGAATGTTCTCATTTTTTGGTGTTTTGACAAAATTTGAGAAGCATGGAGAGAAGTACTTATCTTAATGGGTTAGCTGTCTTCAAGTATTAATAGTAGTAAACTTTGTGCAAATTACCCTGCTTCTTCACTGGAAAAACTGATCTATAACACCTCCCCTCTCCCCCCAAAAAAGAAGAAACAACCTAGGTTTCTCTCTTGGTTAGCCTTGTCATTTTATTTAAACTTTCAAACATTGCTTAAGAGAATTATGTAGAAAAATAGTGAAGGAATGAATTTGATAATGTTTGAAACACACTCCCTACATTGTATATGGACGCTCTTCAAGGAAAGACCAGCGAAGACATTTAAGTAGTTGTTTCAAATTATAACTAATAACTAAGTTTGTTACCTTGGGTCATGTTTGACCTTGAATTTACGTGGTATACATTTCCCTGTAGGCCAAAAATGAGAGCAGTAATAAGAGCTTCCTGTGATTCTCATTACCTAGAAATAACTTCATTACCAAAAAATCAAATCAGTTTTTATTAATGAGATGTCCATTGCCTATACTGGGCACTACTGGTAAAGAGATGGGTAGTTTTATCATTGTATATAACATATACTCCCCCCACCAAAGAGAGCGATAAGAACTTTTTGTCCTTCTTTTAAGAAGAAGCGCTACCACAACACTCAGAGGTATGCCTTGTTTTTCCTGCAGTGATAATAGTTAAATTCTCTTTCACCTCATTTCTTTGCAAGATTTATTTCAGCAAAATGAGTCTGTTGATGGAGGTTATAAATACATTCTATGGATATGAAATGATACAAGACTGACTCATTTGGGCATCAGTTCTACCATTTTGTTATTAATGCCATATTCTAATCAAATGAATAACTCAGTACAGATAATGGATCAACCCCAAGTGTAGATCATTCAAAGGAGTACTTTTATTAACTAGTCTAGCTATTTGAAACTCAAAAAAGAACTAAAGATAAGTCCAGAAGGAAACTCTTTAGAAGCCATTCAGGTTTTTGTCCCTTCCTGGTACTGATTTTGTAGACTCAACCCTATCTGCTCTAACATTACAAGACACCAGATGTTGGATAACTTTGGAAAGTTATCTAATTCACACTTTAGACCCCTCTTAGGAAATTGGTTCATCAATATTCTTTTTTTTTTTTTAAGAACTTTTTTTTTTTGAGAGAGAGAGAATGAGATATATAGAGAGAGAGCCTGAGGGTCAGAGGGAGAAGCAGACTCCCTGCTGAGCAAGGAGCCCGATGCGGGACTCGATCCTGGGACTCCAGGATCATGACCTGAGCCGAAGGCAGTCACTTAACCAACTGAGCCACCCAGGTGCCCGGTTCATCAATATTCGTATTGTATTTCTAAAATAAAATAGATCTTTGAAATAGTATTGATAAACAGGAATGAATAGAAGCAATGGATAATCCTCAAAATTTTGGTTTACATTTCAGTTTGTAATATCAATTAAATTTTTTGCCCAATATCTTCCTAATAATATTTTACTCAAATTAATAAGAAAATTTAGCTTATGTGCCTTGAGCACCTGGAGTAATTGAGGAGGGCAATCCAAGGAAAACTAACATTTTTGTTTTTAATATATGTGGATAACCAGCCAGAGATAGTGACAATAAATTATATTGGCAATTAGGAAATGATTATTTCAAGTGGGGACTTTTTTAAAAAATGCATTCATTTATACTTGGCATATTAACCTTTCAAGATAGCCCTTAAAGAAAAAAGATACCTAGGGGCACCTGGGTGGCTCGGTCGTTAAACGTCTGCCTTCAGCTCAGGTCATGATCCCAGGGTCCTGGGATCGAGCCCCGCATTGGGTTCCCTGCTCTGCAGGAAGCCTGCTTCTCCCTCTCCCACTCTCCCTGCTTGTTTTCCCTCTCTCGCTGTCTCTCTCTCTGTCAAATAAATAAATAAAATCTTAAAAAAAAAAAAATAGTAGTTTACAACCACATGTCTCTACTCCTTTTAGTAATGATGAATAACTATGACCTCAAGTTACATACATCAATAATAAACTTTTATTTGTTTTAATTATGGAATTTACTGAAGATGCTCATTGTCGATTTTGGTCTTGAGCATATTTTACTAATGTAACTTTGAAATGATATAGTGACTTATTTTCTAAGGTTGTGATTAAATGGTATTTTCACAACTGAGACCTGATATTTTATTCCCCATGCTTTTCCCCCACAACAGAAACCAGGAATGGATCTGGCAGACACCTATATTATGTTTGTTCGGCAAAACCAGGATATTCTTCGAGAAAAGATCAATGAGGAAATGTATATAGAAAAGCTGTTTGATGTAAGTAACTGCCCTTGCGAGGCTTCCTGGCATCATAGAAATATGTGCAGGAAAAAATTGCATTTTGATGGTATGTTTGTAAAGCAGACTCCTTTTCTGATCCTTTTTCTTCTATGCCGCTAATATAGTTGATAATTTTATTTCTCTGACTGTTGACAGAAGCCTTAATTGGCTTCTTTTGTACATGAAAACTGTCACTGTTAGAATGAGAGTCTCAAAAACCGTCTAAGGTTAATTTTAGCAGCAGGACGATAACCAGTTTATCATTGTGTGCAGCATCATTTCACTCACCCTTGCTGCATTCCATAAACAGAATCGTGTTGTAATGGGTTTGGCTCTTCCTATAAAAGTTTTTTGAGTCAATACAGTGCTCTTTAGTCAAACAAAGACCTAAGCTGCAGTAAAGGGCAAATACCTGCCACTCTGCTGTTCTTGAGCATTTTTTTATCTTGATTTACAGCACTGATGCATGCCAACAATAGAACCCTGAAGTTTTATCAGGACAGAAGTCTTCATTTACCCATGGCAACTCCTAGCAATGGGGGATTGTGGTTTTAGAGAGCACATGATCATTAAGTTTCATTTATCTGTAAAGGAAACTTAAGAGAGCAATCCATTTCAGTCACAATGTTGTCACTCATTTGTAATTATTCAGCAGTCAAGTCAAAGGAAATGGGACTTTGCTGGGATGTAACTTCACATAACTCAGCACAGTGCTGATTCTGAAATGGAATATTTGTTTTGAACTGTATGTATTTATGTGCATCTCCCCTGCATTTTAGAAATGCTTTTCTGGCAGTTTCATTTAATTATGCAAGTGACTGCAAATGTTTTCATAACAGCAATTCACGGGCTTCGTGGTGACACTCAGCTGCAGCAGGTACAGAAGGTCTTGCTGCGTCATCCTCTCTGCCATGGTCTGTTGTGTCAGTGTTCACTGTTCATCAGATTGGGTGGTCAAAATGAGTCTTCCCTTTCAGATTGTGTGCTTCGGGCCTCTACCCAGGCTGTTTTACAATAAAAGTATCATCTGTTTTAATAAGCTAAGTGTTAATATGTGTGAAAAGAATGATTTCCTAAAAGCTTTGATGCCCTGCAGGGATAGAAAAATTATCATCTATCCAGCTGGCTGTTTTACAAAATACTGAAACCATATTAGCAACTTCTGCTTCCATTTGGTATTGCTCTGAATTTACAAGCATATGTTTTACTTCCAGATCCTCTTTTACTTTTTTTTGCTTATGTGGTAATTTTCAGCAATGTTGAACAGAATGGGAAAATCGGATTGATGTTATTCCGTTTATGTTTATTCTTGGTATAGCTGAAGTACGTATTCTATGATGAGAAAAGGTAGACTCATCTGGAAATAGGCCATTGTACGTAGGAGAGAGAGAGAGAGAGCGTGTGTGTGTGTGTGTGTGTGTGTGTGTGTGTGTGTGTCTTCAATTTTTCGTCTTGGTGACCTATTTACTACAAAGCTTGCCATCAGTTCATAACAGAGGTAGAATTTCTTTCTCTATCAAGATATTACCTACACTAACTCCCTCCCATTCACCGAACTTTTTTCAAAGACTTTTTGTGTGGCCACAGTAACCAATGGAGCTAACTGAAGTGGATGCAAGGAAGCCAACATTAAAATTATGTCTAGTGTGGGGGAGCCAGGCTGGCTCAGTTGATAGAGCATGCAACTCTTGATCTCAGGGTTGTGAGTTCAAGCCCCATGTTGGGCGTAGAGCTTACTTAAAAAAAAAAAAAAAAAAAAAAAAAAAACGTAAAATTATGTCTAGTTTAATTGTCCTGGTTAGGTATACTTTTCTTTGATGCCTAAGCATCTCATGGCTAAGTTTGCTTTTGAAAGGAACGCTTGACAAGCAATTCTGTTTTGGTTGTGAAGGTTTTGTCATTTTGCATATCCCCAGTAGAACACTGGACTTATTATTTGTAAAATAGTAATAATGTCCTTAAACATTCTAATATTTTTAAATTGCACATTTTTATTACTGTAATTAAAAATAAAAAGTAGACCCTAATTCTATTGATATGTCATCAAGAATAACATATATGAGGGGGTACTAAGAGCCCCTAATTAGCCAAGACTGAATTTGCCTCAATTATAGTTAGTAAATGAGAGGTTATCAAGTATGTGTTGAAAGGTAAAGCAGAATGTGTATCTTAAGCAACAGATCATTACTGAGAGACATTATATAATTATTGGAAATCCTCTTGGCTGGAGCTTAAAATAATATTGTTAGGTGTCAAGAAACAGTTGAAAATAATGACCCTATAAATACTGTTGGCAACCTTAGTCTATTACAGGAAAAAAAAAGATGGAAGAGAACGATTTTACTCAGGCATCATGACAAACTTTTGCTATTCCAATTAAAGTAAGAAGTAAAAAGAAGGAAAGGAAAGGAAGGAAGGAAACAGAGACTCCTCACTTCAGATGCAAAGGAAAATGTGCACACACACATACGTGCCTATTCCCCCTACAGTGAATTAACACTTAGTGGTTTAACCAACCCAGATAAGGGTATAGGGGATCCACTTTCTGTCATGCAGTATGAGAGCTTCACTTCTTAAGAAAAACAGGCTTTTGGGTGCCTGGGTGGCTCAGTCGTTAGGCGTCTGCCTTCGGCTCAGGTCATGATCCCAGGGTCCTGGGATCGAGTCCCACATCGGGCTCCCTGCTCCGCGGGAAGTCTGCTTCTCCCTCTCCCAATCCCCCTGCTTGTGTTCCTGCTCTCACTATGTCTCTCTCTGTCAAATAAATAAATAAAATCTTAAAAAAAAAAAAAAAAAACAGGCTTTGAACCCAAATGAGATTCGCTGAGTTTTGGAAATACCACAAATTGCAACAGTTTTATATCAAACAGTTATTCTGAAGTCACATATTCATCCTGTCTCCAATAGCAACACTTTAACACTTGCGTGTTTTACTAAGTAATCTTTTTTTCTGCATGATGCTCCACTCATGAAAAAAACTATTGAAAATTCTGGCAGACTTTCCCTGAGAGGAGTAGTTCTGGTGTTTCTGACCTCAAAAACTTTTTGATCAGTTAAGCATCTTAATTGTTCCTGATATTTATAGTGAAATACTTTAGAGTTCTATTTAAATAACTATACCAGTGACTAAGGCCAAATAATGACCATTATCCTAGATTTGTGTCCATTGTTTTGGGATGCACCGACAAAGGAGAATGGTACCTCCTACAGTTGTCCATATACAACCAAAGCCATCACCCAGGTCCTGAGCAGCTCACGCAGGTATTATTATTGTTCTGGCCTCCATGAAAAGTGTTTTTGCTACTTATCTCCAAAGTCTTAAAGAGAGGGAGGATTAAAATTTGTATTATCTTCAAGGCCCTACATAGGATAATCTTAGGCTTCTACATTAAACCTTGAAATAGTAAAGCTAAACGTACCTTTGGAAGATCAAAAAAGTTAATATCAGGACAAATAACCAAGACATTCTACTTCATTCCATAAGTGGTTAAACGTCTATAAAACGTTTTTTACATAACAAATAATTTTTAAAAAGTCTAAATAAACGATGGCAGATTCATGCTGTTCATAGAAGGAACTGAGTTTGTTTTAAGGTATATCCCTAATCTTCTCCAGTTATCAAAATAGTAATCCCAGCCCCAGCTGTCACCACCACCATTCCCACGGCACCTCCGTGTACCAGGCAATGGGCTCGGTGCTTCACTCCTATCATTTCTAACCTGCTGAGCTAGATGCCATCATCCCCATTTATCCTTACTTTCAGGTTAAGGAATTTCCCACTCAGAGAAGATGAAGTGACTTGTTGAGTGTTGAATCAGACTTTGAAATTGTGTCTCTCCGATTTCAAAGTCTATGCTATCCCTACCATACTTTAGACTTACAAAATCTGTAATGGTAAAACAGTACTGTGGGAAGAGGGCTGGACCAGGAATCCACAAACGTTGTGTCACTTGCCTAAGACATAGTAGAGTTAGTACATATAAACTGAAGAAATTGGTCTAGAATTTCATACGGTTTCTGAAATATCTTCCAGTTTTTAAACCAACTAAATTAAATTCATTTTAATTTTAGCAGTGGTAACAAAAATTAGTGGGCGGTTGAATGCTTAGTCTTGCACCCCACAGTAGCAATTTGTAAGTTTTTTTGTCATGGGCTGAGTGAAAGCAGGGTATCCCACCCATGAAGCAATAGCAAGTGCAATAGATAAGGTAGAAAAGAGATTCTGTATTAAAAGTAGCTGTGCCGTATGACACTCTGTGTATCTACCACAAGGGCTCTGAACCCCAAATTTAGAAAATTAATTGGAACTTATCTATTCCATAGTCATGCAGCCTCTTCCTGTGTGACCAGAATATTTTAAACAGAGACCTTCTCTTCCTCTCAAATGGTCACTGTTACACATGCTATGTTTAAAATCTACATGTTAAATTTACATTTTCGGTTTAGAAAAATGTGTCTTCTCTGGATAAGAGAAATCTTAAGGAAGTTCTCCTGTAGTAAGATCATGGCTTCACCCAAAGGTTTTTCTGTTTTGTATGCAATCTCTCTTACCCCAGTGTGTTTTTTTCTTATATATATAAAACATTGCTGTCAGCAACCTTTGATAGTTTTTATCAAATCAAAAGCATCTACAACTTGTATGATCCCAATCCAGAAGTATGACAAAGATTTTCCAGTTCTTAAGTTCAATTTTTAAAGTCTGCTGAGATGTTTCTTCCCACACACTCAGGCCTCCGGACACACAGTGGCAGCCACTGATGCCCATGTGTCAGGAGAGAGGCTGGGCAGTCCCTTCAGGGCTTTGCATCTCTGGGTTGGACCATGGTGATGTTTCCCAAGTCAAAACTGACATCTGCAGTAATTGCCCAAGAGCATCCTCTGTGGTCATTGCATAATGTCCAAGAATATCACAACCTGGAGGTAGTTAGGGGTTGACTAGAATACATCTTATTGTCCAGGATATACACTAAACCTACCTACCTCTCTAAACCTTTGTACATTTATTGGGCATTGCGCTTCTTGAGTCTCTTTGAAACAATTTCATTTCAGCTCTCATGTTGCTGAAGACACATCAGGGTGCAGTATTTAATTGGTAAATCATGCAGATTAAACTTTCTCTTGTGTTATAAACTGATTAAATAATTGTTGAAGAGTTTCATCTCAACTAGATTTTTTTTAAAATATTGTGATGTCTTGTAAAATTAAAAGTAATTCTTTAAATGTTAATCAGTTATATTCATCTAAATAGTGTTTTATAAAGGATTAATTTCTCAGAACTTTCCTTGAAAAGAATTCTTTTCAGTGAAGAAACTCTAAATTAAACATTTTGAGAAAAATTGACCTAAACTGTCTAAATGAGTTCAGTAGCTATTTTAAGATATGAATATGAATTTTAAGATATATGAATTTTAGGATATAAAAAACTGAACCTATTACAAGAGAATATGTTTCTCAAAATAAAACTCATTTTCCATATCTGTGCTTTTGTCTCTGGATCCACTCCCAGATAAGAAAGAGCAGAAATGCTCAGAGTTTTTGAGTGTAGTGTTTCACATCAGTGACCAAACTCTGTGACTCAGGAATTTATCCATTCTCAGTAAGATCAACACTACTCTTCTTAACTTATTTAAAGATTCAATTTATTATCATGTTGATTTCATGAGAGTAGTTGAAATCAACAGAGCATGGGTAAGCGTGGCTGCTAGATACAACTTTCCTTTCCTTTGGATAAATTTCTTTGTGTGTGTAATCAGCCTCTTTATTGGGAATGTAGGCTGCAGCCCACTAAGACTGAAGACTTCTTTGTCTTTCTGCATTTCTTATAATTCTAGGATATTAGAGGTATATTCTCTTATATGTGAATGTCGATTTAAAAATAGCAGTTTTCCTCTTTTGAATAATCATTGACTTTCAAATGACTAGGCAGTTGTTACATAAACTACATAAATTAGTGTAGATTCCCACTACAGAGGATTTTCTTTTTGGTGTTGTCTCTATATTAAAAGAATTCAGATGTCAGACATTAACTGTTGGACCATTATGCCCAACCATGATTTTCCTATCAACACTCAAAGATTAATATCACTCTCGTGTCATAACCATTATTTTCCTTCTTCATCAACAGAAAGGGATGTATAATGTAAGTCCAGCGATGTACTAGAGGCTAGCTGAGATAATGTGTTTTCTAAACATGGTAATGTTATGTACCCTGGTACCTCACTGTGTACCAAAGGGAGATAAAAAGTTTGATCTCTGTTTGTGATCTCTGTTACCTTTAGTACTGTGTTATTTAGCTGCTGTGACACATTGTTTCCCAGGTGTTTTTGGGTTTTGTTTTGTTTTCATTGTTTGAATTTCTGGTTTGTCTTACCTACAGTATTTGGACTCACATTGAAATCGTGTGACCTCTTTTAAGATAGTCAAACTTGTTCCGTGGATTGCCTCACCTGCCTCAGGAAATGCCGTACAGAGCTTGCTCCTTAACTATTTTTTTTTTCCCCCTCAAAGTTTGTTTCTTTTTAAAACCTCTCCTCTCGAATTAAGCTGTCTGGTTCGTTTTTGTTAATAATCCTTATTTTAACGTGAAGTTATTATTTGTAAGTATAAGAATTTATAAAAGAATCTACTTTTGATGTACTGTAGGTGCCAAAATAGCTTTGGCAAGTCCAGACGCAGCTTAGAGCAGCCAAAGGCCCTCATTTGAATCTAAGCTGTTGGTGAATTATAAAACCTGAGAAACTTGAGATGCGCGTGCCTAATTGCCTAAAAGAAACTCAGCAAGAAAATGTAGTGTAGCGTGTTGATCTTATTTCTCTCATAATTCAGAAGAATCTTCAAGAAATATGTGGACTTCTTACTTATGTTCCTGAAATGTGATCATGAAACACAATTGTCATTTGGCCCATTCCCAGAAATACACACATCTTTGCATGAGGCACCTGGACATATGTGGCAGGTCTGGTAGAATCAGCTAATTAACAACACAGGCTTAAACAGGCACCTCATCTGGCAGTGCAGTCAGTTGCCTGATGGTGCTCAGCAGGATCGGGTAGTGCTTTTTATTTTTCTCTCCTAATGGTCTGCTGCCCACCTAATTTTGCCTTATTGTCAGTCACTACTTACCGCAGCTTGGGGCCCTCCCAGGAGGCTAAATTATTATCAAAGGATTAGGGAGATGTAGCCTTGCAGCTCTGACATTTCTGATTACTTGTCTATGCCAGAACACTAATTAGCTGTGACTAATTAAGAAAAATGTCCCTGCCATAGAAAACCATTTAAAAGAACTGAGGAGTAGAAAAGCAATTCAAAAGCTGAGCAGTGCTCAGATTTGCCGATGCTCTTTAGATTTCCACCAGAGCCTTAACTCACCTTTAATTGTGCTCAGAATTAAAAAAAAAAAAAAAAAAAAAGCAGGGGGGAGAAAGAAGAAGAAGAAGAAGAAGAAAAAAGAAAATCTCACATGTGAACTGATCTGAGGTTTTGACTTGAAGAGAAAAAAAAAATGTTGATCACCTAAACTCCCTTAGCAATGGTAAAATTGTCTTTGATGAATGGAAGATGACAAAACTTACATTTTCATCAGGAAATTTTTCTAAACACCAAATGTGTAAATGTGCATTTGCATTCATTCACCCAAGCCAATAACAATGACTTAATAGTCATTGAAGGAAGTAGAATATTCTCTTGCCTGATTTTATAAAAGATAGTTAAAATGATGACAAGCAACACATTGGGCATTTTCAAAGTTAGTATTGATTTCACACTGCTTCCACATTGAAGATCGTCTGGAAGTAATGACTTCTCCACGCAGAGCCTGGTTTTTCCACAGTGACTTTGCATGCTTGCACTGCAACTGACCACTAGTGACTTACTAATGAAAATACCCGGGCCTCCCTGGAGACCAGCATTTCGGTCAGTTGAGCAGTGCAAGGTTTTCCTAGAATCGGTAGCTGCTACTCTCCTTCTCTTCAAACCTAACTTCATCAGCAGATGATCCATGGCCTAAGGCCATTTTCTGGCTTTTTGAGGTCCTCCTCTGTCAGCCAGCCCGTCTGCATGCCTTCCCTGTGTCCCTAAGTTCACGGGTGGATGTGGCAGTAACAGCCAGACTGTTGACTAGGTCCAACTGAAAAAAAAATCTGGGGGTGCCTGGGTGCCTCAGTTGTTAAGCGTCTGCCTTCGGCTCAGGTCATGATCCCAGGGTCCTGGGATGGAGCCCTGCATCCGGCTCCCTGCTCAGCGGGAAGCCTGCTTCTCCCTCTCCCACTCCCCCTGCTTGTGTGCCCTCTCTCGCTGTATCTCTCTCTGTCCAAAAAAAAAAAAAATCTGTGTAAGGAAGTGGTTGTTGTGGTAAAACCATTGTTAGATGTGTTTATTGAATGCACTGAAAGGAAACTCTATAAAAGAACAATGTTCAAAGGTACTTATAAACACCTAGAGAGAGCCCTTAATTTCCTGGTGATGGCCCAGCCCTAGGTAAGAGACCATCTGAATTTTACTATGTTAATATGGGCAAAATATTTCATTTGAAATAAAGTTCCAACCCCATCTCACCTAAATTCTTCATGCTATTTTTTAAACCCATTTCCCCTTTTCCTCTTAGTGGAGAAAAAAATGTAGCCAGCATCCTCTAGGGAATAATCCTTCCTATATATGAAGACTGTTATTAAGGCACTTGTCATACTGGTCTACTCTGGGATAAATAATCCCTATTTGTTTCACTTCCCTTCATAGGCTCCTTTCCTAGCCCTTTAATCATCTTTGTGGCTGTCCTTTGAAACTTCTCTAAGCATTCTCTGTCATGCTTAGGGTTTTGAGTCAAGAATGGGATGCAGTGTTTGAATGTGGCTGAACAAGATTCTTTCAAGCCATGTTCCTACTGTGCATTCTAAGAAATAACGTTCCCATACTTTTGCTCTACAGATCCTCATAAATGTGGTTCCATATACTCCCCACATTTCTTTGTGTTGACTTTCCCCTCAGTTACCACCCGTACTACATGCATATAATGTATATGTTTATTGATGGAGAATGTCCATTCAGTTGTTTTAGATGCATAAGGAAACCTTTAATTCACCGTTCAATTACTATGTGTAAAGCATGGTGGAGAATACTGGCATAAAACGGTTTGGCATTGTTTTGTCCCACAGAATTGGGTATCTCTGTCACGGTGACAGCGGATCCTAATTAAAATAGGAAATTGAAACTCCTCTTATTAATCGGTTATTCATCCAACCAGTATTTATTCCGTAGAGGCCACACAGCGTGTGGCAACATTAAAGAAGATATACCAAGTCCCTGACTTAAGGGAGCTTACATTCTTAGGATCAAATGGGTCTATTGAAAAAGTGAATTTCTCATTAAAATGTTTTACATTTTCATCTACTGAATAGATATTAACATATTTTCTTTCAAATGAACTAAACTAAAATTTGGAACTAAAATTTAATTCCCTTTCAAAAGAGATAATAGTGATCATGAAATTCACTTATTTGTCCATTTCAAGTGGAAGATTGGAAACTTTCCCAAAGTTAGGGCCAGTGCAAGGTTTGTACCTAGCTCCATGACTACCAGCTAAGGGCACGCTCTTCCTCTCTACCCTTCATGGGTTCTTTGCATGAAGCCAGGCTTATTTCCAGTCCCAGGAGAGTTCTCATGTTCCCTTAGACTGAAGTCGACAATGCCACAGCAGTGATATTTTTCTGCCTTAAAAAAAAAAAAAAAATAGCTCACAAAGCCAACAAGTATAGAAGTCACGCAAGACATGTTACCTGGTGGTAAAAATACACAGGCAGCACTGCCAACCATACTCCAGATATGCGCCACAGCCTCAGGTAACCCCCAGGGATGGGCGCCAGTGGCCCTCAGCATATGCTGGGGAGGCAGCTCCCTGCTCACGTGACAGAGCTGAGCACATCAACATCTGAGCGCGTAGTAGTATATTTTATGTGTAAGGGAACGTATGTGGACACTCATATATGTCCCTAGATATGAGGGTACTATCTCCTTTATGTAATTCACCCCTTAAAATGAAATCAGACTGTCTTTCCTTTAAAGCTCTGTTTGGTCCTGTGTTCAATTTCTTTAGCCAAATGCAATTGTTTACCTTTTGGTGAGTTCTACAACTTTCACATCTGTTCAGCTCTTTTTCTGTTACTGAAACATGTGAATCAAGTCAACAACCTGGCTCTGATAACTCTTCTACCCTCTCTCTGTTAAAAAACTACATTGTCATTATTATACATGCAGTACTTTCTTCAGTCCTTCAGCACGTATACAATGCATGCTATGCGCCAGTCTGCTAAGGGCTGGAGATAGCAATAAAAATAAGACCTGGTTGCTGCCTTGTGTTTACACATAGCCCACCAGTCGTGGCAGCCATATAGCACATTATGCAATATTTTTATAGATGCCTGTACAGAGTTCGAGGAGCAGAAAATATGGGAGCATCTGATTCTGCCTAGTAAGAGATAGTATTGGCTTCCTAGCAGAAATAGTGGTTGAAATGAATCTCAAGGGTTGACATAGATCTGGCCAGGGAAACATACTTGGGGATAAAAGCCCAGGTAGAGGGACTGACGTTCCCAGAAATCCTAGATTTGGAGAAACCCAACATTCAGGAGAGCAGCAGTTCATTCAGCTTGCTGAGAACGGATCCTATGGGAGTGGCCCATGAGTTGGAGACAGAATGGGAGCTACTTAGTCCAGTCCTTAGAGCACTCTCAAAAAACAATTTGGGAATGATTGTTTTCCATTTTTGCAAGGAAACAAACAGAAAGACCGGCTAATCGTTAATTCTCAGCCCTAGATTTTCTCTCACACTGTGCCATTCAATAGCCATGCCAGGAGTCTGATTTATTTTTATTCAGATCCTCTGTATGAATTTAAATGCAATATTGACCAAAATTTTATACATAGTATTCAAAATGAGTCATTCCACCAGATGAAAAGGGCATTGTGCCCAAATGAACTATGCATTAAGAGATGTGCCCCAAACTGGTATCTGCAGCAGTGTAACTGGATTGATTGCTGAGTTTGGCCAAACCAATGATTGTGGTTAGTCATTTCAGTCAAAAAATTAGTCAAACCAACATGCATCCCATCATTTGTCATGAAGTAGGAGAGGGGGACAACTGATTATCTGAAATCGTCACTTACAATCTTTTTAACACCAGGAAAAGAGCCCCAGAATAAAATGACAGAGGCACTTACCTGCTTGGTAATCATGAATAATAAAGAACAGTATTGATTTTATTTTATTTTAAAGATTTATTTATTTTTGAGAGAGAGCGCACACGAGTGAGGGCAAGGAAGGGGGGGAGGCAAAGGGGAGGTGGAGACACAGGGCTGCAGGACCCTGAGATTATGACCTGAGCCGAAACCAGGGGTCAGTCGCTCAACTGACTGAGCCACCCAGGAGCCCCTAGAACAGTATTAACTTTAATGTCTTGTGTAGTGGAGGAAAAGATAGGCTAGTTTAACACTTTCAGGACATTTTGGAATGAAGGGAATTTTGGATGATGAAATAGTAGCAGAAAAGAGCTTGTACAACTCCCAATTTATGAAATTTGTCCTGTTATATAACTTGTTCTCTTTTGTAACTGAAGAGGATCTAATTCACCTAGAGATATCTTGGTATTTATACATTTTTTTTTTAAGTAATCTCTACACCCAGCATGGTGTGCAAACTCATGACACTGAGATCAAGAGTCAGATGTTCTGCTGACTGAGCCAGCCAGGCGCCCCTACATTTTTTAAAAGAGAAAATGTGGGAGCAGAAGTATTAACTTCAAGAATAGGAAAGTTTTTTCAGCATTCAACAAACGTAATAGGTACCTACTATCCTACTATATGTCAGTTCTCCCATGTTATTAGCACTTTCTACATTTTCTTAACAGACATCAAAGTGCTCATAAACTCTCCTTTGCAGACTTCCTGATAGAGGCAGAAAATGAAAACCACCCTGAGTATGAGGCTATTGAACATGGAAAAAGAAAGACATGAATCAAATACTCCTCTGTTCTATGTTTAAAAAAAAAAAATGAAGAAAGCTGTATATATAGATTGAGCCCCCTTATGAATGAACCAAGGATTTCTTTCCCACCTTCCATTGTTTTGTTACAGTGGGGGAGAGGGAGAACCCTTCCCAGTATTCCTAAACGTTAAAATGTATAGCACTTTGAAACATCTTAAGAGGGGCACCTTGGTGGCTCAGTCGGTGAAGCAACTGCTTTCGGCTCAGGTCATGATCCCAGGGTCCTGGGATCGAGGCCCGCATCGGGCTCCCTGCTCAGCGGGAAGCCTGCTTCTCCCTCTCCCACTCCCCGCTGCTTGTGTTCCCTCTCTCGCTGTCTCTCTCTCTGTCAAATAAATAAAATATTAAAAAAAAAAAAACATCTTAAGAATGGGGGACACCTAGCTGGCTGAGTAGCACGTGGGTCACTTGATCTTAGGCTTGTGAGTTTGAGCCCCACGTTGGGCATAGAGATTACTTAAAAATATCTTAAGAATGGGACATATGGGAATGGCCTAGCACAAGAGCCATTTGGTTGGTTATCCTAACAGGAAGTATGGTTCTTGAAAGAATTTATTCACCTTATATAACTATTAGGTTTACAAATATCTTTGGTCTTTGGAAATGTAGATTGTTTTAACTCTCAAGAAAATGTGGTAGGCTTCTTTGAAACAATTAATAAGCGTTTTCCTGTTTACTGTGTTATAATGACTATCAGGAACCCCCAAGAATAGTGGAGATTGATTTCTTAGTTATCTGCTGGAAGTAGGGAACTACCCTTAAGAATCAGAGATTTTATTGACAGACAGACTGGTTTCTAGAAGGAAATGGAATAACCTAGCAGTCGTAAGTACAGACTCTGAAGCATGGATATAAGATATAAATTATATCTTATACATAAGATATAAATGCCACTTAGTGTATAAATCTGAATAACATGCTTAATCTAAAGTCGATTTTCCACCCATATAAGCTCAGTTTCCACATATGCAGCATGGGAATAATCATAGCCATTTCATGAAGTTTGTTGTAAGAACGATTTTATTTTTATTTGAGAGAGAGAGAGAGCACAAGCCCTCACAATTATTTAATTGAGAGGAAGAGGGAGAAGCAGGCTCCCCGCTGAGCAGGGAGCCCGATGCGGGGCTTGATCCCAGAACCCCGGGATCACGACTTGAACCGAAGGCAGACACCCAGGCAGCCCTGGTTGTTGTAAGAATTAAATGAAATTTTAACTGATGCACTTAAATTTCCCAGGGAAGACTTAATATATCAGATGCCTTTGTAATCAGAATCCATAAAAATAACAGACACGAATAACTGCACCTGAAAATTCGTTAGAAATCTCATTCATTCCTCATGACACCTGATTGTTTCATTTTTATAATATGTTTGTGCTTCATTTAAAGGCCAAAATGAGGGCACCTGGGTGGCTCAGTTGATTAAGCGTCTGCCTTCAGCTCAGGTCATGGTTCCCAGGGTCCTGGGATCGAGTCCCACATGGGGCTCCCTGCTCCATGGGAGGAAGTCTGCTTACTCTTCTCTCTCTGCCTGCCACTCCCCCTGCTTGTGTTCTCTCTCTCTCTCTGTGTTAAATAAATAAAATCTTTAAAAAAAAAAAACCAAATAAGTTAAAAACAGACAAAAATAACAGGTGATAGAAGGTTCTGGAACTCTAGACTTGCATTTTTTTTTTTAATAAAGCTATATTTAAGCACCATATAAAAGGGAAAAGGTGTGATAATTTGGCTTTTCCCTGAAGTTCATTCTTAAAAGAATCACAAGCTGTATTGGTTCTAATCGTGCCCTTTATTCTGATAATCAAATCTAATACAGTATTTCTGGAGAACATCAGAATCTTATTTAAAAGCTAGATTCACATAATCTATCCTTCATATGACAGAGGAGAAAACTGAGACATAAAAAGGAAGTTATGACGGGCTCAATCAGGCAAATAGCATAAAAGGTGTTGGCCCTTCTGCCTTCTGGGCTTCTGTATTGATGTCCTTCTCCGGTGTGTGGACAGCCAGCCCTCAGCGGCCATGTTCAGAGGCAGGTCTCTATCTTTCCCCCATGAATGGCTCTGGGTCTAGCTGGGAATGTTGATAGGTGTAGGTTGAGTTGAACACTTCCTATATTTTTAACCATAATAGACTGGTTTCAGTTTTCCTGAAATGTAACCCTTACTCGTATTCCAAGCCAACAAAAAATTCACACTTAAAACTTTATAGTTGCTTGTGTTTCAGAAGCCTGTTTTGTGGAAACACATAGCATCGTTTCAGTGAGATGCTTCATGCAGGGGTGGGGCTGGGGGGGGAATGTTGGTGTTACTGTTTCAAATTTACCATTAATATGAAACTTGCGTTTTAGTGTTTGGAAATGGGAAGTGACTGGCCACGAATTTAGTTATATGAAATAAATGCGCTGTTGACAAAAGGAACACACAATGTACAATGAAGCATTTATGTTTACTTTTTAACATCCTGGTCAAACCGTAGGGCATTAATGTTTCTAAATATTTTGTCACTCCCCAAAGCTACAAAATGATCCTAAAGAATGTCTTACATTTATCAAACTTATCAAAACCTTCAGCATTGCAAAATTATTTGTTCTTTTATTCAATCCAACTTAGCATTTGAAAGATAGTTTCCTACAATGACATTTTCTAGATGGTATTTTACTTCAGCTTGGTGACTCACCACTTCTGAAACAGACAGCTTCCCTTGAAATAAATGAAGAAATACATACATACTGTGGAAATTTAGCCATTCCAGATCTCAGTGCACTAAAAAGTGTTGGATTGTTTTTTGTTTTGTTTTTTTCTGCCGTTCACCTATTGAGTTGAGCATAGCTGAAGAATGAAAATATATCAACTAGTTGTACCAATTCATAATCAATAAAAAGCTAAACACTTAAGCAGAAAATTTATCACAGATTTGTTCCTAGCAAAGCAGCTATTTCCGCCTTGCCATCATCATCAGAAGCCACATTCTGACAGAAATCATTTGCTTGAAGCAGCCGTGATATATAAACCCTATGTGGTCTCGTGATTCAGATTTAGGAATATCAGCCACAGAGGGTCTAAAGGCATTGTGCATTAGTATGTATTGAGACCTCATTCCAGGTGGCCGGCAGCTGGACTTTTTAAAAATAAAATTTCAAAATAAATGTGAAGTGCTCGTTTCCAGGCAGAGTGTTTTATTTAATTGACTCATCCTCAGAAACATTACAAATTAGGCAGAAAAGAGAGTTGTGCATGTTTAATATATTTGTTTTATATTTCCCCTGGTCAACAGAATAATGAAATTCCTTAACTACTTCTCTTTAACTTGCATGAAGAAAGCACGGTATGTTGCTAAATCTCTTTTCACCAGCACCGCGGAGAAACAACTTTAATCCTTGTTAGAAAATTGCCGAGTCTGGGACTGACAAAGAGCTCATGCTTGTTCCATTGTGAGTGCTCCCCGGCCCCAAGAGCAGAGCCCTTTACAGCTGCGTGGATCCCGCCCGGCTCAGCTGCACTATTTAGGAGAGGAGGTTTGTCAATTTCTATTGACAATGGAGAGAGTTTTTCAGGGCCTGTAGCAGTGCTGACACAGTTGGGGATCAATGCCAGCCATTCAGACTGCACCCTCTTTCATTGCTTTGGTTTGTTAATTCAAGACTAAAGGTCCACTGAGGGGGTTCAGGGTGTTTAAGAAAGCTGATGAACTGTTTAAGAAAGCTGATGAACTGCAAGCGTTTATAGCCCTGGTGTGGCAATTTCCATAGTCAGTGGCAACTCCTGGCACTGAGGGAGCTGTGTCCTTGTTGACCCTCTTGTTATTAAAAATGCACAAGTGCTGCGCTTCTCAATATTTCAACACTCTTTCATTGTCAATACCACCTTCTGAGCCCTTCAGCTTGTTGCTTGCTCTAAAGATCTTCTTAGATTGGGTTTGAAAACTTCACCTTAAACACTAGATTAGACTGATGTTCTGTTTTCCGTGCTCCTGTTGATTTGTTGAACCTTCCCAGGGCTGGAAAGCAAGTAGCAGCTTGATGGGGAGACGGGCTGCTAATATGATTTACCAGTCTACAGTCATGCACAATAAGTGTGAATAAATACAGGGGTCTCACAGAGTCAACCCTAGCCTTTCCTTTTCTTTTATTTTTGCTTTAAAAGAAATATCTCAAGAAAATGAAGTGAGTAATGCATGCCCTTACAGGAGTTGAATGAACCACAGAAAGAAAACACACACACACACACACACACACACACACACACACATTTTTTGTTAAAGTGGTAGGCTACTGTCATGGATTGATGTAGGAAAAAAATGTAGAATATACGCTTACTGCTTTCCTCCTAAGCAGACCAAAGCAAAGAAGGAAGCAGTAATACCATACCCGTGACTTCAGTGCAAACTGCAGAGCCCCTTCCTTGTCATACCCCGAAGGGAAAAAGTGAAGAGTCAATCAGCCAAATTGTTTTAGAAAATTAACTTTTCCAAAATGAAAGGACATTTGCTAACATTCAGACTTTACTGCACATTCACCCTTTTTGAATGTTTCTTTTTTTTTTCTTTTCTTTGCGTTGAGGGGGGTGGTTTTCTTTGGGGTGGGAGAAAATGAAGCTAACCTACCTTTGAATTTTGTGTCAAGATGAAAAAAACGAGACCTACTATATTCCAGCCCCCAAAAGAGGAACATATCAATTCCAGCACCAGAAATAGGAAAGTGCTGGAGATTTCTATTTGGTGGTTTTGTTGGTTTGCTTATTTGTTTGCTTGGAGTGTGTGTGTGTGTGTGTGTGTTTCTGTGTCTACTTCACCATATACAAGAAAGAAGCAGTCCTAGTGCGTTTTTTGTTGTTGTTAGCTTATTGTTAGTAGCAACATAAACTCTAAGCTGAAGTGCTGCTTTCTCTTAATTGCTTGATTTAGCTGAAAATCTTCAAAATGCTTTGACTTGGGAACCAAAAAATATGCATTTTTATCTGAAAAGGATAATTTTTCTTATAGAATTTTCCTTATCAAGTAATTGGTTGCCTTTAAAACTAAGATGATGGTACAGTAGCTGAAGCTTTTTACTTTACAATGGTTCTCTTTTCTTCTCTGTTTTTTTGGTTAACTTCCGATCATTTTATTCCCAACTTGTTTATCTCTAAAATTACAATTTTGGCATTGTGTTAAAGAAGTGCTATTAGTAATAAATGGCTGTGTTACATTGGATATCCTTTTGATTATCACTTAATCATAAGTATCATTTATGTGTAATGGGAAAATGAGTTAACTTTAAATTATGTAAGGATTTTTTAAAAACATAAAGGTGCATATGGTGGAGAAATTTTAAGAAATGTTTTCATTTCCCTCAAATTCAGACAACTTACCATAGATATAGTAACTTTACAGTCTAACGGACAGATTAGTATGTTATGCTAGACTTCATATATCATATTTTGTTCCCCCCAACAAAAAAAAATATTATCTCTTACAGAAGGACTGCAGTTTAAGAGTCATAACCATTAGACTACATTTTAGCTTTCAAATTATCTGGAGCCTGGTATAGGGGTGAGAGTCTTAATTTAGTTTCTCATATTGACTATCACCAATACCTGAGAGTGTTTACCGGTATTAAAATAGAACTCGAGGTTGAGGCTATAAATAATTTGAAATAAGGAAGTATAGGATTTAAATACTATTGGAAATTACTGTCAGCTGATGTACTGAATTCATTAGCAGTTTATATTTTTTAAGAACTTAGGGGTGTATCTTATTTTCATAAAACTTATTTCTGATACTTTTATAATGTCTGGAAAATGAAGAAAGCAGTCAGGAAAGAGCAAAATCAGGTACATGAATAACATTTTTTGAAATCATAGCCTATCTCACATTTTAAAAACCTGAAATTTTCATTCATCTATGTGCTATCATATTTAGCAAATCACTTATTCATTTTAATTACCTATCTCATTTTATTCATATATGTTCAGTGTACTAAAATTAATAGAAATAAGTCTAGTGAAATGTGAAACTGATTCATGTTTAATTTATGCTTAAAATACCATTTCTTATACTAAATTTTATCAGAACAATGTTAATAAATACAAGTCCAGATGAATTTCAGACTTGTATCACGTAAGATTTCTCTTAGCAATTGAATTTACTACTTTATTATGGAAGAAAAATATTTTTTTAAGATTTTTCTCTTGTGTTTGAATACCTAAGCACACATGCACCATTCATACGTGATCTATATGGTGTCACTGTATTTCTCTATACAAACAAGACACAAAATCCTTTCTCTTTCAAAAACTCTCATCATTTCCTAAGTGCTGAATGGACTTTGCTATTTCTTACAGTTATCTGGATGAGCAGCATTATTATTTTTACAGTATTACCTAAACCTAGCTCTAGCATGTAGTAGTGAATCCCTTAAAATGTCACTACTAATGGTAGATTGCCTTTTAAACACAAAACACATAGTATCTTACTGTACTATTCTCCTAGACATTACATAGGAGCAGGAAATTACATTAGAGAAGAATTTTGATTTTTCCCCTCAAGAGAGTGGTAGTAAAGAGGAAAAAATATGAACCCTCCAAAAACACTAGCAAGATGAAACAAATTCTTTCGTGATTTAGTCAACTGACTTCTTCTTTTTGATTCTTTAGACACAGCAATTCCATCTTGATAAAATTCCCTCCTAAGGTCCCAAATCTTTATTTTAGGTGGGTTTCAAACATCTTGACAAGTAGTTCACAACCAACAGTAGATAAGGGTGTGATTGAGGATCTCTGGCTAGTAAGCCGTGGTAATGCTTTCCCATTGCTTCTGTAACAGGTTATTTCTAGGTATTGACTGCATGTGTCATGGCATGACGCATCTACTGTTTGATTTTTACATAACGTACAGGCTAATAAGAAATTTCCCTTCGAAAATAATTCACCTGCTTTCTCCTGCTGCTTGGGAGTCCATTCAGTCCCATAACATGTATTTAGTGCCCATTGTTACCTACAGATCACAAGGCATGCCACTAGGCTGCAAGCGCAGGAACACGGTTTCCCATGAATATGTTACAGCCGAAAGACTCATGTTAATTCATGGAGAGAACAGCCTAGGTCAACTTAGCAGATTTTCTAGCAAAACATACAATTCTGTTAATAGGAAATTATAGCATTATTGACTTCAAGTGCTGATCTGTGGTCATTCCAGAGTGTGTCATTACCCCCTCATTACTGAATCTGTTACATGAATACTGCAGAGGCTGTTTTTCTGTTTTGTTCTCCTCCTCTCTGCCCCCATCCTTCCTTCCAGCAATGGTACAGCAGTTCCATGAAAGTCATTTGTGTCTGGTTGGCTGATAGATTAGACCTTCAGCTTCATATTTACCAACTGAAGACGCTCATCAAGATTGTGAAGGTAAACAAAATGTGCTTAGATGTGAATTGCCTACCAAGCTATCAAGAGTAATGGCTAGATATTGACATACAAAAAAATTGTGTTTGATGTAACTGAGTGGATCTAAGTACTTTAAAAACATCACTCTCGGCAATGCTAGGCTACTGTTCACTTACATTTTCAGTTAGATTATTAAGTCAGTTTTAATCTGTCTTTTCTGCCCTAATAAAAAATATTTTATCAAGTAATCACATTTTAAGATAATATACATAAAGCCTCGGGCACATTTACCTGATTGTAGTAGGTCCACAGTAACTTGGTATTAATTTTCTTGATTACAGAAATGTTTTCTCCTAATACATTTCTTTCATATTTACTGGATCACATATCATTATGAGGGCTTTTGAATTGTGTTTGTCCACAGCATAAGGAGAGTCTCCACTATTTTGTTACATACTGACACTAAAGTCACACTGTCACTGCCTGACTTCCTTTGGAAGCATGCCCCGTCTCTCATATAAGAGATGATCAGTTTGAGTGTTGGGGACCATCCCAGACAACCAACAGGTGTCACATCACATAAGCAAGGCCATTTTGACTTTTGCTCTTCAAGAGAAAAGGTTAACAGTGTACATATTATATTTAGTAAGGGCTTTAAAATCATATATTTACTATTAACATAACAATAAAAATTTTTAAAAAATCATATATTTACTAAACATGATTTTTCACTCTTTGTAAATTCTAGTGGAAACACAAAATTTGCCATAACTTTTTCTTAAAATTGAGACAAATCCAACCTTATGCCTAAAAACATAACTCTTGCTAATGAGAAACATCTGTTCTTTTTTTTTTTTTAAGATTTTATTTATTTGACAGAGAGAGAATGAGAGAGAGAGAGAGCACGAGAGGAAGGAGCAGACTCCCTGCTGAGCAGGGAGCCTGATGGCGGGACTCGATCCCGGGACTCCAGGATTATGACCTGAGCCGAAGGCAGTTGCTTAACCAACTGAGCCACCCAGGCGCCCCAGAAACATCTGTTCTTTTAAAAAGATGACCTTCACTTCCATTTTAGTGCCATTTATCAAATGAGATATGTATACCATATATATAGAGATAGATCTAGATCTGTATGTGTATGTGCCCATATATGTATATGTGTATATAGGCACATATATGTTTCTATTTGTGTGTATGTGCATATATGACACACACATACACACACACACACACACACACACGTAACTCAGTGGTTCTTAGTGTCATTCTTGACCTATTGTTACCACCACCACCAAGTTCCCACCTGGGAACTTGTCAGGTATGCAAATTATCAGGCCCCACCCCAGACCTACTGAATCAGAAACTCTGAGTGGGGTCCAGCAATCTATATATTAACAAGCCCTCCAGATGATTCTGATGTTAAAGTTTGAGAAGAACTATTGCATTACATCATTAGGTTTTATCCACATTAAAATATTTCCCATCATTCTCTAGGTTCCTACAGCCTAATTAGAATACATGTTCTTTTGTGCCATAGCCACACAGGTTATCTCAGATTAGAAAGAACCATAAATAGGAAAGTTCCATTCTAAAGTGAGAAATCAGCAAATCTACTGGAACATAAGACCAGACCTATCATCTCACGGTAATAGCAATCACGATTAGTCATAAATAACAAGTAAAATTATAGCCACTCACTAATTTTTAATACTACTAGACATATTACATTTCAATGGACAAAATATCTTTGGTCCAGAGCCCTTCTTACCAGGTGTTATTTATTTTACAAAGAAACTGAAAGCATACTAGAATCCATTCATACTTGCCTTCATTTCTGCAGTGTTTCTTCCTTGTTTCTATAAATGTGACCTGGAGAGCTTCCAAATGAAGCTTGTTTTTCATAAAAGAGAATCTGGGTTATCTGTGTATACTTTATAAATATATGTGTATGTTAAGGTTGTAGTCTGTACTGTGACTAATATTGGGATTAGCTGCTTACCCTTATGATCAGCCATATTTTCAAGTTAATATCTGTTGCATTCAAGATGTGAGAAAGGACCTAGTCAGTTGATTGGTATTCGTTGATAGATTGTTCTCTGTTTTCAGAGTAAAAGTCTCTCTCGTTTACTAGCCCATCACTGGTTTCTTTCAAAGTTATTCCTCTTCTCATATTCACATTGTCATTACAATTAAAGATCAAGCAGCAATGAATATTTTAGCAGAATAAAATCGTAATGTCTTGAATTATATGGTGACATTTCCATTGTACTCTAAGCCAATCAATTTATCTTATTTTAACATAGTCTTCATTATGGGCGACCAATAGTCAAGACAGATAAATATGAAAATAAATTTCATGAATATGTTTGACTTCCCATGCTTTGTTTTTCACAAGCAGGTCCCCAGACTCAGCCAATGCTTTCTTTGGCTGATACACTTAATCAAAACGTAGAGCTTTATTTAATAATTAAAAATTATTATTTTCACAGTGAAAATCAGGATAAATTAATAATCTAATGTTTTACTTCTTCCTTTTCCTACTTTGAATGTAAACAGACTTTAACCAATTTCATACATAGATTCACAATTCTTCAGAAGCTATATGGTTATATTTATAATGTTCATTTTTCAGTGAATTTAAGAAGCTGTTAAATAGCAATGTATACAATTGTGAAGGTCCCCGAGTAGGCTCTCCTTCCATCCACATCACCTAGAGTAAGCCAGCATGTTACTACAGAGTAGCACATTCTACCCAGGAGCCAAGCTGCTCGACTCTGGCAGTCTAGTCCTTACTACTCACGGACATCGTCATTCTTCTGTGCCCAGCGGAGACATCTGTGCCCACAGATGCCATCAAGCTGTATGTGATAGCCAACTTTGCCCCACAAAGACACTTAGATACTAATTGGTTCATTCATGTTGCTCGCTAAGAAAAAACAAATTCCCCTAAGAGTTTCACAAAGAGTTTAGGACTAAGAAATTATTTGCAAGGTTTTAACATCAGAATGATTTATTGAGGAAGGGAGAAAAATCGAATCTTCAAAAAATCAAAATGGCTGATGGATTTGCATTCTCCCTAGTGGCCGTATGACATTTAAAAAGCAGTTAACATATAAAAAATAAAATAAAATAATTTTTTAGAGTCTTAATTACATGTAAATTAGAAAGCTTTCCGGACTGCAGATCCCCACAGTACAAATCTGTCCTCACCAACATACGGACAATTAAGCTAAGTCTAAGGAAAGTCAATTCTAATAAAATAAAGTAGGACTCGGGTGCCTGGGTGGCTCAGTCGTTAAGCGTCTGCCTTCGGCTCAGGTCATGGTCCCAGGGTCCTGGGATCGAGCCCCGCATCGGGCTCCCTGCTCCACGGGAAGCCTGCTTATCCCTCTGACCCTCTCCCCTGCTTGTGTTCCTGCTCTGTCTCCCTCTCTGTCAAATAAATAAATAAAATCTTTAAAAAAATAATAAAGTAGGACTCACAAACTCAATATATAATTGTCAGCGGAACAATTATACTTCATGTCCGATGCATTATCTGTACATGAATATCTTGTGTGCTTGATATATTTTTAATGGAACTATTAGACAGTTACAGCCTTGCACACAAATCTGTGGTAATAATACTATGTATATCAGTTACCAGATTTTCTGGATAAAACTTGCTTTTCAGAGCTATTTCTATGGGTTTTGATGCGAATTACCTAAGTTTTGGTGTAAAAGAGTACCACCTTAGTAATAATAAGATTAACAGCTTAGAAAGAGAATATGAGGGCGCCTGGGTGGCTCAGTTGGTTAAGCGACTGCCTTCGGCTCAGGTCATGATCCTGGAGTCCCGGGATCGAGTCCCGCATCGGGCTCCCTGCTCGGTGGGGAGTCTGCTTCTCCCTCTGCCCCTCCCCCTCATGTGCGCTCGCTCTCTCTCTCTCTCTCTCTCATTCTCTCATTCTATCTGTCTCAAATAAATAAATAAAATCTTTAAAAAAAGAATATGAGGATGGTGGGGTGTAGGTGTCTTAAAATATTAAAACATAAGTAAAAATAGTTTTGATCATTTAGAGAAAAAAGTCTCTGAATCAGATTTTTATTTGCTGTTAAGATACTGACGTCCGATACTGTACCATATTTCTCACAGTTCAGTTTACTTTTGGTGGACTTTGGTGGTGAACTTTTCAAATATAAATTTAATTTATAACAAGTGATTATCCAAATGAAAAAAAAATATTCACCTTCCGTACTGCTTTTGGCATATCGCCTCTGAAACTTGGAATGATACTGGGGGCGTAAATCAGCGTAAAGAAGACAGGAAGATAAAATGTGAAATACCAATGGTCCCACGATCTTTTAATGGATTTACTCCTTCCCCAAAGTCTGTTAGTAAGCCAGCTGTGTCTGTCAAGGAGATTAAGATGCCATTCATCATCAGCATTTCCTACCTCATACGAATAAGTACCTTCAATTCAACTGTGTGAATATTAAAAGTTTTCTTCTATATATTATGTTGAGGGAAATCAAGCATCCCTTAATGTTAATTTTCAGCCACTGGACTTATAATACTGGGCCAGGAAGTACAACATTCCTTCTTATTTGACTTTTTTCATCTATTAAATATAAAGCAAACAACAAAAAAAGTGTCCACTAGAAATCATTTAGGACAATACAGTGGCACATTGATAGATACTGATACTTGAGGGCCAGTCCATTGACATCTGAATGTTTACTATTCTAAATGTAACCTAGGACAGTAAACAAAATCTTAAAAGATAGCATTAAAAACAGCCTTAGAAGTGCCTCCATGCAATGGGATATCTTCATTTAAAAATCAATAATGTAATTGTTCGGCTACAGAAAAATCATATCTGAGAAAAATTGCACTTAAGGGAATAAGTGAAATAAGGGAAGCTTTATAGGTGATGTATCTTCTGTGCCACAGAGCCCAGTGTTCTGTTGTTCTTGTCACTGTTCTTAGGAATCACTACATAAACGCTAACATGATGTTCTATTTTCTTTTTAAAGATCTTTATTTATTTATTTGACAGAGAGAGACACAGTGAGAGAGGGAACACAAGCAGGGGGAGTGGGAGAGGGAGAAGCAGGCTTCCCGCCGAGCAGGGAGCCCGATGCGGGACTTGATCCCAGGACCCTGGGATCATGACCTGAGCCGAAGGCAGACGCTTAACGACTGAGCCACCCAGGCGCCCCTATTTTTGATATACAGTACATCAAATAATATACTTTTCACAGAAAATATAAATACATGTTTTATTAGCCCATCTATGGAACCTTTATGCCAGAATTTGACACTTCACATTCCAAGGGGATTTCAAAAGGAAAGGGCAGAATTCATACAGACTTTTAGGTGTACACGAATTTTTACCCAATGGTACATATAATAAATGTTATAATTCAGAAATACAGAAAATGCAAATTTCTTTTACTGATAATAGTAATTCTCTCCCTCCACATCTCCCCCCAAAAAGCTAATGCATTTTATAAAATGTATTTTTCAGTACTAAAGGAACTGAAAAACCAAGAATTCCTTCATATTAAAAATGTACATCAGTGCATATCATTTGCTACAAGTCATTCAAATAGTAAAGTCTGTGCAATCAGGAATATTTTGGAGAAACGCTCATTTGTCATCTGTCACAACATTTTGATCTATTCAGAGTGATTCTAGTTTGGAAAGCAGTAGCCAAAGTCTCATTTCATTTTCTCCCCAGGAATACACCAACAAGTTGATTAACACGGGCAGCTAGAATCGGAATCCATTAGTGAATAGTCCAAGATCATCTTTGAAATGCCAACTGAGGATAGATACATACATCCATATTGACATCCGTGCATACAATCCATAAGTTATCTAAGCAGATTCTCTCTTCTTCCTCCAGAAAACATACAGGGACTTCCGACTGCAGGGTGTGTTAGAAGGCACACTGAACAGTAAGACCTACGATACTCTGCACAGACGGTTAACAGTGGAGGAGGCTACAGCCTCTGTCTCAGAAGGAGGAGGACTTCAGGGCATCACCATGAAAGACAGTGATGAAGAAGAAGGCTGATAACCGCCAGTGCTGTAGGAAGGAGGAGGGTGTTGCCCTTGTTTATGTTGTACCTGTCTTTGTAATTACATTGATTGTCTGGACCCAATAAAAATGCTTGTATTCCCCTCCACTTTGTAAAGAGTCAACCTGGAAGCAGAGTAAAAGGGGAAAATGCCAAGTTTTTTTGGTTTTTGTTTTTAATATCCAGCCTCTTCTGTGTAGCTTGACCTAAAATGAGCTTTGGCTTTGTGATTGGAACATGATTTTTTGGTTTTTTAGAAGCTTTGACTTTTTCTTCTGTAATTACATCAAAGTAGTGTCCTCTGTGTGAAATGAGATCTGCATTTCTCATAGTAGACATTGTGAGAAGAAGCCACTTCGGATCACTGGGCCAGCTCCGTTGTAGCCTTGTTAAAATGGTGTGTATTTAATAGTTTATCATTTCTGTGTCAGGATTTTTGGGTTTTTTTCGTAATTTGCCATTGTGATGTGTGTAAAAACTTTAACCTTGGTTCTTAGTAGTCTGAATTCATCTGCAGGCTTAAAAGGACTGCCAAACCAAATATAGACTAGATCCTCCATCAGCTTGTGTCTTGTTCTATTCTGAACATATCTTTCAAGTTAAAAAAAAAAAAAAAAATCCCAAGGTGTAAGGTGGTAAATGCGCTGCCATCAACATACCGCATTCTCCTACTTCTAAGTGTAACAGCTTGCAGGCAATAAAAATCTTATTTGGTCAAAAGCACTTCTGTATTTATTAGACTTATAAAAATTAAATGCAGTATTACAAACATCCCAACAATTTGGCTCTGTGTTTTTGTTTCTTGTTTTGTTTACAATCAGATGAGTAAAAGATATTAACACTGCTTTGCACCTAATAGGCACACACACTTGTTAAAAGAATAAGTTATTACGACAGCATATTTCCATAGCAAAGGTAATGCTGACTACATATTTACATATTACTAACATTAGCAATTAGTGTTAACTAATAATAAGTAATACTAGGAGTGCTAGTGATTTAACTAGCAGTTGACATATTAGTTAACAGTTATTTCTTCCCCCACAGTATTTTCTTGCTATAATTTTGAAATATAGTAATATGCTTTATAATTTATGAATTTTAATTTTTGTATTTTTTTCCTAAAATGTCCTGGCATATTGTGCTACTACATTCATAAGTAATTTTTAAATTAGGTAAGTTAATACAAAATAACTGGAGGTATCCCTGAATTTGTGTAAACTCTAGTTCCGGAATTTTGGAAGTGAAACAACTTCTTAGACCTCCAAATTCATTCTCTTATGGTGTTATAAATGGTGCCTCAGTAGCTGGACTAGCCCACAAAAGTCCATTTGATCTAGTTATACGATACTGGTTTCGGCTCAAATCTGGGTCCTAGGGGTAAGACCTCCTGTGATACAAGATAAACATGAAAGGAGATTTCTTCCCCTTTCCTGGATTAGAGACTAACTCTCCCAACTCAGTATTGTGGGAACGCAGTTTGTCCTGGAATGGTCTTTCCCCTCTCTCCGCCCTCACATCCAATAGCATCCTGTCTTTGGGCCACCAGGTGTCCAGTCATGCTACCCTAAACTCAGTGGTACCGTCCCCATGCTTGCTGCTGCAAGCTCACATGGCTGTATACTTGGAAATCACCCAACCTTGTATTCCCTTAAATGTCTGTGTCTTTGATACAGCTCATCTCTGAGTAATTGGCCCATGTTGTCCTAAAGTATGAATGATGACTGACCGATGCCCGCCCCCCCAGCCATATATATATAGATACTCAAGAAAATACCTAGCTAATCCAATTCAGATGTGCAGGGGGAAAGCACTTGGGGTCAGGAGGGTCCTAATGCTGATCTGAGCTATTTCACCCACCTGCTGGCCCTTTTTCCTGGTCAGCCTCCTGTAGTTTCTCTCCAGACTTGAATGTTCTCTGCTTCCCTTCTGTACCCCGGAGATTTCTAAAAGCTCCACTCCTCAGTCCAACCTCCAGTGGCTTCCACAGGGAGGACAGAGCCAAAGGCAGGTAGTGGAGATGCTCATGGGTTTACCACGACTTTGTGAACTAACCTTTGAGCCCCAGAAAGGTGTATGAAGAGAAATTTATAAAGTAACTGAAAAAGAATGAAAAGTCATTTTGGGGTTTTTGCCCAGAAATTCTCTTCAACATAACTACAAATTGCTTGAAATGACTTAATAATTGTTCATCAGTGTTTGTGACCGTTAGGGTGACTGCCCAAGCATCTGTCTATTAAAGGAAGCCAGGTGTTGTTATTTTTTAACTATTATCTCATTAAAAGGGATTTAATCGAAAGCCTTACAAATCTTAGAAAACTTTTAAAGTGAAAATCATTTTTAACTCAAATAGCTCTACCTTCCTGAATGGTTTGGGGGAAGGGCCAAAAAGTGCATTCTTTGCGCAGTTTAAGAAGTGTTGCAGGAGAAAATACCTAATGCAGTCTAATATCCAGCTGGAATGGGCCTGTTAAATAACACGTCTAAAAGGAAAGTTTCTCCAAACTCATGGAGAAAAATAATAATAACGCCTTTTCCCGGAAAGGGAAAGAACCACGCAGTGCTTAACGTAAACTTCTCAGCTCCAGCTGTGGGTCGTTCTTGTATTCACGGATTTTTCCACTTGAATTCCCCTTAGTTCTTGTTCATTGTCCCACGCTCTGCAGAAAGGATTTCCTGCTACTTTTGCAGTAAACGCCGGTGCAGTGTCTCAGGGCTCCCACCCCGCCCCCCACGGTCAGAGCCCAGCCTGGCCCGGCGTCGCCCTCCTTCGCCCGCGAAGACTTCGGGTGAGAGGGTACGTGAGCTCCTGGAAGGTGCTCTTGGTGGGAAGGAGGTCACCCTGCCGCCGCTGCTCATGGAGCCCCTCTCGCTGCGACCGTCTGCAGTCCGGGAGGCGCGTGCCCCCAACCCCGCCTCCCCCGCTGCAAAAACCCGCCGGGACCCGGGACCGACCCCGGGCGCGGGGGCGCAGGCCGGCGGTGCGCGGGATTCCCGCGAGCCGGAGCTCAGAGCCGGCCTTCCCAGCCCCTCCCGCCACGCGTTTCGTAGAAAGACCTGAGCCGGGAGATTTGAGCAAGAGCTCGGCCGCCTTTATGTCTTACTCCCCAAACAGAAAACGGAAACTTCCCGGTCCGGGTCCCCAAAGGGAGGTGATAGATCGATGTTCCTGAGAGCCGTTCACGCGCCGCGGGAGGGGAGCAAGCGGGTGGGCCCCTGCGCGCTCTGCCTCCACCGCCCGCCCGCACCCCCACCGGAAGCCCTCCTCCCGTCCCACTCGGGCCAAAAAAAAAAAAAAAAAACCCGTGGACTAGTTGCGGAATTTGGAGGCCTGATTTGTGGGAGTTCTGAAAGGCAGTGCTCACCCTATCTTTACATGGGGTCCCCCTACCTCATCCCCACCCTCTGCCCCGGTGCTATGCGGGTCTCCTTTTCCTTTCAAGCTCTGCTTGCCGGCCGGGCAAGAACTTTCGGGGAAAGCGCATGGCTCAGTTGCCTGCGGTACTCTGCGGCGGAGAGTGGAGCCCACGGGCCTGGGCAGCCGGAGGAGGCGAAAGGGAGCTGGGACGCCGCAGTCCCCAAAGCGCGCGGCTGGCGGCTGCCCACCACACCCCTATCCAAGGGTGAGGCTTTCCCCCCCAGCGTTGGCTGAAAGGTGGGGTGCAGAGATGCCTTAATTTGCTCTTCTCTGTGACACTGAAGTAAGATACTTAAAAGAACAGAAGCGGATACAGACTGAGCACAACGCTCTGAGCCTGGGTTCCCGAAGTCATGAGTGACAGTCATCGTGCCCTTTGTCCGTGTGCAACATGCCATTGTTTTAAGGGAATAGGCACTGGAGTGTGAGAGTATACTACTGAGAAAAGAGAAAGGGAGAGAAGGAGAATTCGATGTGTTTCCCAAATGAAGAAGACCCCTGATTTAAAGAAATACCCAGAACCAGGTGCATATGACACAGCTTGGGAAATCGTAGTAAGCAGGAAGCCTTGGAGCCAGAAAAACCTGCATTTGCCTCTTAACGGCTGCCCCTCTTGCCCGCGCCTGAGCTCTGTGTCCTTGGGCAAGTCACTTAACTTCTTTGTAAAACGGCCACTTAATCAGTAAGGTGGTTGTAAGAATTAGAGGCATGTAATAAGTTGTGGCCAGTACTAACTAGTTATTCGTGAGGAATGGATTGAAAAGAAATCGTGGCAGGCCCGCCTCTGCCAACGTGCACCACCACTCTCTGGCCATTCTCCCCGGGGTGGTTTCAGGATCCTTCTAGATCACAGCCCGCTCAACGGATCTTCACCCCGGTCCCTGGCGTGTCAGTGGACTGGCTAGAATTGTCCGGTTCCGGGGTTATATATAAGGCTGGCCAAGTGGGAGGAGAGGAGCAAACGGGGAGGGGCAAACCTACTTGGGTCTGCTGAAAGGGCCGGCATTGCCGAGAGCAGCCCCTGGAGCAGTGGTTGGGAAGAGGGGAGGCAGCTGGAGACGTGTCTTTGGGCCACAAGGGGATGATGTTGGTCAGGGCCTCTGAAACCGGATAGGTATGATCCAGAGATGCTAGACCTATAGTCAAGGAATCTCAGATCTCGGCCTGTAGCCAGTAGGTCAAGTTCAAGAGAATTTAAGGGACAAATTGGTGTTCATTAATGTTTTCCAAAGTTTAAGGAGGCCTAGATTGGCGACCTGCGTCTCAGACCAGAGATGCGCACACACGGAGAATGCGCAGCGGAACCGAAAGAGAAGCAGAGGAAAGCAAACCGCCAGCATGCCCCAAGCTGGCCTCAGCCACGCAAGCCGAGCAAAAACGGCAGACGGTGAGGGTGGCAGTCAGCACCGAGGCCTGGCCTGGAGTGCTGAACTGACAGCCCTAGAAGGCTGTCAGGAAAACGCCAATAACTTGGAGACCAGCCCGGGCCCCAGGAATGCCCCAGGGTCACATCCCAGCGTGTCCGTGAGAAGGAAGACGCGTGCCCTGGTGGTGCTGGGGCCAGGCACTTGGTGGCCTTGGGGAGGCAGAAACTCATCGCTTCTGAAAGGCGAAGACACCTCGCCCTGCTTTGGGCTGGGACTAGAGCTACTTTTTTAACTGGAGAGATGTTTCCCATCTTCATCATTCCTTTAAGGTAGCCTGCCTTCAGCTTCTGGTTCCAGATCCAGGGAAGAATTTTACACACACACACACCACACACACCACACACACCACTCTGGAATACCACAGATGCCTTTAATCTCCCTGTACTTTGCAACTTTACATTAAGAGTGACTGTATTTATGTGCTTATTCGTGGGTGACTTTTAAAATGTAGCAAATAAACATATTCTCAAATTGTCTAAAATCTTTTTCCATCTCTAGGATCAGGGGTTCTCACGTCAGAGAGGAAGTGAAGAGTTGATTTCGAATTCAGGAATCATCAGGCAGGGTAGTTATTCTTTCTTGGGTTCTGACACAGACTTGTTTATGGAGCCCCTACACACACTGTGTACCTTTGCAAAAATTAAAGGTGGTGTGTCAAGTTATTTCCTTTTCTGCTTTAAATCAATTCTAGTTTGTCTTTTAACACTACTTCCTTGCTACACCCAACAAGTAACACCTCTCTTGGGTGTGATTGGCAGAAAGAAACATTTAAATGCTGAAATTTGTTGTTTAGGGCATTTCTCTAAAATGCCAAGGAGGCAAAACTAATTTAACTTTGGAAGAAGATTTTGATGGGGAGGTAGAAAAAGTTTCATTAAAAAGACGTTACATAGGAAAAGGTCAGAACCCAACAGGACTGTATTTCCGAAAGTGGAAAGTGGAACATGGAAAGGCTGGGGTAGCGGCCGATTGTGGCAAGAGAGAGCTTTGTTAGATCCTCCCCACCCCCAACGCCCTGTAATAATTTTTTAAAACACACTTCAAAGTTATTGAAGAACTTCATTCATTGTCATTCAAACCGCCCAGTTGTTTTTGTTGTTGTTGTTGTTGTTGATGTTGTTACATTGTGTGATTGCTAGGTGTGTTCTTTCATATAAGTAGGAGAGTCTATCAGAAAGTTGATTAATTTTAGAACTGCATTAACTGCTTCTAAAGAGATGAAATCTGCTTTACTCAAACTGGGATTTTTGAAAAGCTTTTGTGAAAGGTTAATTCATCATTCTACAGAAGAAAGTGTCCCCTGGGGACCTCAGGACTGAATGTGGGAGAGCAGGCCCCCAATGATAAGGAAAAATCCTCAAAGTTGTGAAAAATAATTTAGCAAATGTGATTCTTTCTGTGTATTTTAACATGTCCATGTATTTAACCAGAAACTGAATCATTGAGCAGAAGGGTTGTTTTTTAAATACAGTTGTCTGAAAAATATTTTGGAAAAGTTTATAGCCTCACTTTTTAACAAGATGATAGATAGCTTTTCATATGTAAAGTAGTTTATTTTAAAATCTCTTTTCAATCTCCAAGCCTCCCAAGAATGAAGTGGGCTTTGATTTAGTCCCATTTCACAGAAAAACAATTCAAGGCAAAGGGAACTGCCACCATCTGTTCAGGTTAACAAGGAGTCCACTAGCTGTGTGGCCTTCCCCAGACGAAGGCACCCTGGTTGAGGAGGCCAAAGCAAGGCAGGAAAGCGGCATCCTTTATTCCAGCCCTCGAAATGTCTGGACAAATTGGTGGTAAAAGTACTTATGAAGAACTTTCTTAGAAAGGGGGAAAGGTTGGTTGTTCTCCATTTCAATGGATAATTGAAGAATCCAGCTTTAAAAGGATAGTAAGGGACCTGGAGGAGCCAAGGGGATTACAATTTACCTTTTATGGGGCAGCAACTGGGGGGCAGGTGGGGGCAGAATTCGCTGCCTACTTGAAAAAGTGGATGTTTTCTCCGCTTAAATTCCTGCCCTTATAGGTTTAATTAAAAGCTCTAGAAATCAATGTAAATAACAACCCCAAACTACTGAGGGGTTGGATTGCAAGTTATAGAATATGGCCAGTTTTGCATAGGGGTTTTGCAGAGAAAAGGGAAGCTGGGAGAACGGTAAGAGGCAGAAGACAGAGGAGGGGAAAACGGTCTTCCGCATTGCGGATTTCCAGTTACCACCGGCACCCAGTCGCTCACCCAGGGCTGGACGCGAGACTCACTGGCTGGGGCCAAGCGCAAGACCAAAGGGCCCCAGCACTCCTGCGCGGCCATCATGGCTAAAATAAGGGGACGCTGGGGTCCCAGAGATCTTGCAGCTGGATTTGCCCTTGCCCCGCGTTCCACAGGGAATCACTAAGAAAATGCCTCAAGGAGAGCTCCAGAATTTGAATTTACTAGGGATGTCTAAGTTCACACTCCGGAAAAAAAAAGGAAAAAACACTAACCCTAGAAAGGCAACGACAGCAATCACGTGTATTGTGTAGCTGCCACGCTTCGCTTTTCCATCTTACATTTGAATTGGCAGTTGGAGCCGGGCTGACATTGGGGTCACTCTGCCAGGAAATGTTGTGGCCTTCGCTTATCTTGAGAAATAATAAATTGCAATGTCCTATTAATAGTAAAGGGTAATGATTTTGCTTTTCAAACAAAACAATATCTGCCAGATAAAAGGGGAAGAGATCCTTTGGAAGGTAAGGAACCCCAATTATTATCAAGCCTACCGCCTTTTGAACACAGCATATGCTCTTAATTTTTTAAATTCTTTTGCCGTTCCCAAGAAATCCAAATCAGCGTCATTAAAGCCAATTTCTTTCTCTCCCTTTTTTTCTCCCTCTCTGCCTCTTCTTTCTATAGTGGTGTGAAAGTTCAGTTATTCTCCATCGTGAGTAAAAAGCTTTGGAAATCAGCTAATGTGCCAACACCGGGAACATATCCAGGCCCACGGTGAGAAAATGGAATGTGTGCTGTTGAATTATTATTTTTGTCCTGTAGGTTTACATCTACGCCTTTGTATTATGTAAATTTATGAGAAGCTGTGAATCACAGGGTTAGGTAGAGGAGGGGTTTCTTCCCCTCCACAGGCAGCAGGAACCGACCCCATTCAGTCATTGAAGGATGCACAGCCTTCTTCTTCTCCCTGCTTTGTACCCAGACCCAGCTCCTCTCCCCACCGCCGACCCCGCGGCCCGGCGGGGGCTCAGGGCTGCCACGCAGGCCCCAGGGGCCTCAGTGGCGGGCACGTTCGTGACATCAGTCGGCCGGCCCCACGAGGTCACCGCGGGCCGCGGAGTGCTGCTTCCCTGTTTACCAGCGTCAACACTGAGGCGGGGCGCTTAACGCTCCGCAGCGTCTCCCGTACCCTCTTCCTCTCTGGGTCTAACGGGAAACTATGAGGGCAGACCTGCCGTCAGTGAAAGCCAAAGAGTGAAATGAACTTAAAGAGGACACGGAGGGGAGAGAAAAAGAAACATGACTTCCAAATTAATTCAAACCAAGACAGCAATAATTTAACATGGTAAAAGTTAGTAAGATTCCTTAAAAGACGGATCAAGCCTCTTCTTGGCATTTACATCTCAACTCTCGAAATGCGTACAATGCCTGTGGGAGCGGGTCTGAGAGAGGCCTGGCGGGGAGGGGTAGTTTGTATCGCAAAGGGGGGTCCACCCGCACCAAGAGAAGGGGGACGACAAGTGGCTGAGCGTCTCCCTCCCTCTTTCAGGGACTAAGCCAGCTGGAGGTGGCCGCGGGGTATCGCGCTCGTTGGACAGCCAACCCATTTCCTCCTCTTTTAGCAAGGAAGAAGAGCTTGGCAGGGAGAGCTCAGGAACCGGAATGAAAGGACAAATTGGAGGGTGGGACCCAAAGGGGAAACCCTTCGACAGAAGAATCTAGTTAGAAAATTCTCTCGCTTTCCCCGGGACCGTCAGCAGATACCCAGTAATTCTAAGCACAAGCCAAACGGCTCCGAAGGGAGGATTCTCGGGGGCAGGAGTAGGCACAAAAATGTATGACAATGGACAATGAAAGGTTTTTGGAGTAGAACTCAGAGGTGACCCCCCCAACCCCGTTTAAAATCGGCTTATGAAAGTGTTTTCCGGGAAACTGAAAATGACAGGCAAAACTTATTAAAAGATGCTCTAGTTCCTTCTTGGGCGTGCCACAGCGTCAGGCCTGTTTTCTTTCTCTTGACATCTAGATTAAATGGCCCTTCAGTTACACTCAGTCGTCAAAGCAAGTCTATTAGCGACTGTTCTGTTCAAAAACTTTTCAAACGGGAGCCCTCCGCCATCTGTTACTTGGTCTTTAAACCCGATCCGGCACCCCCTCCCGAAACTCTTTGGTGACTGCCCCCTTCTCCCGGCCTTGGGGGTGGGGAGGGGAGGGACGGAACCGCCGCAGGATCCGCGGGGGTGCGGCGGGGAGAGGGAGGAGCGCGATCGCGCCCCAAAGGCCCGCGGGGGGGCGAAGGTGTGGAGGCCGGAGGTCAGAGGGACGCGGGTGGCGACGTGGCGGCGCAGGCAGTCGGGGCACCGGGCGGGGGGGGGGGCGTGCTGGCCGCGCCCGGGAGCGGGGGGCGGGCGCGGAGGTCTGGCTGGCGGCGGGCTGCGGGAGTAGCGCCCCAGCTCCCAGTCCCCTCTAAGGGGCTCGAGTCACCATACCTAGCCCCTCCAAGGCAGTGTCACAGAGCCCGGTCGCCCTCGGCCTCGCCAACGTCATTTTAACTGTTCGGGACTCTTGAGCCAGGACCAATAAGTGGAGAGTCCAGCCGGGGAGCGTTGTCAGCTTTTCCGTCTCACTTCGGGCTTCCATTAAATGGCTCTGCTCCGGGAAACGAATCGTGAGTGAGGCGGGGCACCTCCGCGCCGGCGCCCGCAGCGGGAACGCAGTTCCCGTCCGAGGCCAGGGCCGGGGGACGCCGAGGTCGCCGCGGTTATGGAGGCCCCCGCGGCCGGGAGCCGCGGGTCGGCGCGGGGCGCTCCGGGCCGGGAGCCGCCGACTGCCGGGGGCCGGGAGGTAACTACATTGTTAAACGGTTCTCAGAGTTTTTTTAGCTCAAGGATTTTTTGATTTACATCTTTTGCGTCTCCATTTCTCTAAGCTCATTTTCTGCTCTGTAATATTTGAATTTCTATTATAGACATTTTTTTTCGTGGGAAATAAGGAAGAAAGTTTGAAAATAACATCAAAACTGCTCTAAACCTCTTGGGTAGTATCAAGGAAAGAATCGCGCTGTACTGAAGGTAGTTTTTATTTTGACCACAAAAATTATCTGGGGACTGCCGCAAAAACGCTAATCAGCCAATTGCATAACCAGCTATCAGTGTAGAACAAGACAGTATATTCGGGGCATCCTCTTCTAATTGTTCATTTCCCAGGATTCAACGACACCGCTGTAAATTGCAGGCAAAACTTGTCTGGCTTTTGTAGCTTGACTTCTAGGTAGTTTCTCGAATAAGTAGGAGAAATTGGGTTGCTTGTTTATAAACTTCTTTTTCCATCAAGTCCAGCCCTGAGTCGAGTCCGTAGGGAACGCACCTCACAGGCCTGTGGGAACGGGTGAGAAAAATCCCAGCATTAGTGCAGGGGCAGAAACAAACCCAGGGCAGGTGATCCCTGTCGGTAATCTTTATCGGCTCATAAACAGCTCTCACCTTTGGGGCTCTTCATTTACTTTTACAAACTGATTTCATATGTAAATACTGTTCTGAGAACAATAATTTCACTAGGTTGCAACGAAGCCCTACTAAAAAAGAAATAGTAGTAACAACAAAGGTCTAAAGATAAACAACGAACCACTCGCCCACCTCCCCTCCCCCAAAAGAAAAGAGGGCTCTGAGTTAACAACTAACCAGTGATACTACCCTTCACATGCTCTACTAAATTAGCAAAAAAAATCCATATCTGCTTCCAAACTAAAAGCACATTAGTAGCCTTAAATCTGAACTTGTCGCCCAAGTGTTTGTTGATGTGCTAGAAAGTTCTCACTGTGTATTCATTAACTAATCTGACCTACTCAACAAGACTCTTTCCTTGAACCTTGCAGACCCTCCTGTTTGGGGCCTACTCCAACACCCCACCTCCATCACACACCATAAGAAATAACAAAAGACCAGTCCGAGATAAAGACTGAGCAAAACTGCAGAAGAATTTAGGAATGTTTTTGCTCCTCTAGAAGGAAGGTAGGTTGCTATTTATTAAACAGGAAGAAGTGCGGATGGGTCTGAGAGCCTGGGGAGGGGAGGTGGTTAAAATAATAATCTTGCCCCATTTAGCTGACCGCAGCTAATAAGACGCAGAGGGAAAGCAGACTGCTATTTTTGATGAAGAGGCAGGAGTCGTGGATGTTGGAAAGACCTGAAAATCCTAAAAACATGACCAGAGATGAATTAATGCACTTGGCAGAAGGTTAGATGTTATAATATTTCTCAATCCATTTTTTTATTTTTTAAAAATGCAACATATTCTGTGACTTATTAAGGAATAAGAGATGAAAGACTGTGGATTATTTGGTCACCGAAGGCTCCATTATATTGCCTTTTATATCAGATTGCAATAATTTTGACCAAAAACTGCACTTGCTTGTGATAGGGATATAAATAAAAAGCCTGTGAAAATCATGCAACTTCTTGAGCAATCAAGAACACAGTTTAGGAAGCACTGAAATAAAAATTAGATTCCATAGGCAAAAAATGAGAACTTTAACTTATTTTAGAGGAGTAGAACTTTTTCTTATTTTCTCAAAGGTCTTAACTGAGAGTTTATCTGGTCTGTTCATGTCAAGGACTGCTCTGCTCTCTTCAGTACATCTCATGCAGGATAAGCCACACAGTTAATACTCACCTTCCACAAGGACTTAAAGTGGGGAAAATAAATACTGCCTTTCTGTGGCTGGGACGGGAGGGACACTTAAATCGCCAGCTCTGACCAAAAAAGAGGGGGATTATAAGATTCTCCAAGAAAATCCAATTGTAGTTTCTATTTTGCCATTAACAAAATGAACAAGGTTTTCTTGCATTCTTTTAATAAACAATTTTAAAGTATTGGACAGTTTTAGAAGCTTCGAAATTTGCCAAATATGCTCTGCTTTTCTTGGTGTTTTGTTTATCTTTCAAATGTGTTTGGAAAAAAACCCCAAAGTACTGGACAGATTTGACAGTAAGATGGAAGCCTTTCCTAAATACATTTTGCATTCTGTTTAAGGTAATCCTTAATTTTTTATTAACAGTTTTAGGTTAGGTTTTGAATAGAAAATACTCTAACAAATGTAATATCAAGACCTTGATTTATAAAAGCACCTCTTCAGGATTAGCAAGCTCAGGTCTGATGGTTTTAAAGGAAGGGCGTAATTGCTACTTTGAGATATCTGTGTTACTCAGATGACACCATACTTTCAAACACTTGTCAAAAGGTAAATCCCGAAAAGACCAGTGAAAAGCAAACAGTTGAAATATTAACTATACAAAACACGTATACCCCTTAGCCAATAATTTTCCTTTTTAGTTCAGTGTCCACCGAAGGAGAAATTTACTGAGGTCAAAGCAAGGCTCTTTTGCCGTTGAGGAGGGAGTGGGGGAGGGGGAAAAGGGAAGAGGGAGGGACACGCGACGAACGTAAAACAAACTGGTGGCATTCAGTCAAGACGGCAGGTAACGCTCGGGAAGCGGGTGAGTTGTACAAGTCAGTTGGGCGCTCCAAAGCTTTCCAGAGCCAGGCCGTTTCGTGCTTCTTTGCTTTTTCCTTTAAACCTGGCCCTGTGTTGGAGCAGTGCAGCATGAGGGGGATTTTTCGATGTTGGGAAGTGGCAGGTAGGAAAGGAAATCTGACCTGCCCCAAAAGGCAGCAATTAAAGTCTTAACCACGACCCATCTGTCGTGGGACGGCCCCCCGCCCCAACCCCGCCTTTCCCCTAGCAAAGCAGCCCCGCGCTCTTTGTCTGAGCAGGGAAGAAGAGGAGACAGGTTCTGAGGCCCCAACAGCAAAAGGAAGGAGAATTGCCAGCGTGTGCGCACCCTGGGTGACCGAGCCCGGGCCAAGAACCGCTCCGAAGTGGTGTGGTGTGGCGCGTCCGCCTGGACGCGCGCCTCAGTCGGCACCGCCGTACCACTGCATCTGTCCGCCTAGCCCGAAGCCACCCCAAGACCCGAAACGAGGCACTTCCCTGGCCTACTGGTTAAGGCCGGTCGCATCCAGACCTTTCTCCCAATGCATTTAGCCCTTTGGCTGCCTTCAACTTCCAATAGGACTCACGCCTCCTCCCCCACATCCTTAGCAACTGAGTTTCTTCACCACCCTCCCAGTTGCCCTGCTTTGCCGCTGGGCATCAAGGAGCCTTCCCAGCCCAGGCTCTGGGCGGTTTCCACCCCTCTGCGCTCGCCCGGCGGGGGCGGGGCAGACCCTCACGAACAGCCCGTGTGAGTGGCCTGGGCTGAGCAATGGGGTAGGGAGGAGGGATTATTGTGAGGTTAATTTCCTCCGTTTGGGGTCCCAACTTCGCATTTTGGGGTGGCGTTCCTCAGGGGCTCAACAATCCCAGGGCTTCTAGCCTGCTTGCCTGCAGCCCCCCTTTCCAGGGCTCTTGCGAGAAGACACCCACAGCCACCCGATGTCTGGCACCCGTCACCACCTGTTCTACACGCACTCACTGAGGGTAACTCACCAGGTAGATGGCACCGTGGGCTGCTGCGGGCGACCACTCACCGGGGCGTGCAGGCCGCGAGGTTCTGAGGCGGCACCTCTGCGCTCTTCCTCCACTTCCTGGCTCGAGCTCCCGGCCGCCGGCTCCTAGCTGCGCAGCCGCTAGTCCCGGAGCTAAGCTCTGCATGTTCGCAGGCTTGCAAAGGGGAGCAACGAGGAGCGTGAGCGCGGCTGCCCTCGGCGCGCTCCGGGCCGCGCGAGTCTTGGCGGCGAGACCCCGCGCAGCCGGAGGAGCAGCCAACCGAGTCTTCCCGGAACACTCCTTACGCTCTACCACTCCTCCCGGAGAGTTTTGACCGGGGCGCCAGATCTCGGGGCGCCTGCATAAGGGGGCGTTGCAGGGGCTGGGTCTCCGCGCGCTCGCGCGCCCGCAGGTCCCGACGCTTGCCGCCTCGCGGTGCACACACAGCCTGGCTGCGTCCCGCGCTGCTGTAAGGAGGAGCGCGGACTCTAGCAGTACGGATGTGGGGGTTTGGGGGTGGAATCCCTAAGTTGTTTCCCTTCTCAGCTCAACTTTCAGTATTTAAAATGCTCCGACAGAGCTCTGAGAGCAGGTACTTAAGAAATACTTTTCCCGGGCTCTCAGTGGGGGTACAAAAGCGCGCGCGCGTGTGTCTGTGTATATCAGGGGTGGGGGCCGGCCGTAGCCGAGGCTTCTTTTGGTGTGACACCCGCTTATTCCTTGCAACTCCTCAACTTTGTGGCTGCAGTGCGTCTTTCCCAAGCTTATGTCACGACATCGCATTTACAAAACCACACACACATAACAAGCCTCCCAAGGCCTTTAATACTCAGGGACGTTTTGTGAGGCCAGTTACCTGCTGGCGTCTTCCAAGTGGTCCAGACTCGGATCGGGCCGCAGAGACTCTGGGATGCGGGAGTCCTGAGCCCCACGCCCTTAGAGGAGCCCTAGAAAGAGGGCTGCGGAGGAGGCGGCGCGGCTTTGACCCAGGCCCAGTGTCTGCCCGGCGGAACCGTGCAGGGAAAGCTCGGATTTCGCTGCGGTCGGCTTCCTGGCCGTGGCTTTCTGGAGCCTGGCGTTTCATAAATATGGCCTGGCGTTTGCCCCTGAATTAGATTCTGTTTCCTTTTTTAGCCCTTGCACAATGATTTTAGATGATGTCACTTAGAGCTAAACGAGAAAATTGATCTCAGATTTGCTTGGCCTTTAAAGCCTGGTTAAGCAGATTGAGAATTAAAAAGACAGAGGAAAAAGCGAAGGGGCGGGGGGAGGATGGTGAGGTGTGCGCCCGAAAGACTGTGCGCAGAGGGGAGGGCGTGCCGCTCTGCGAAGGGCGCCCCCGCCTCTTCTGGGCGGGGGAACTTCACTCGCCAATGAAAAGTAGCCACTGACTGCAGAGGAAAAAAAAAAAAAGTTTTCCTGTTGACTGTTGGAAGCGAATTGAGCAATTATCTAGTTTACCTTCTCCTCTTGGAAGTTAACGATTGGCGAGATCTTGGCTGCGTTATTGACACAACACTTTCTATTGATAGAAATAAGTAGTGATTGTCCTCGAGTCATTGGTGCGCCAAGAACTCTGAGATGGGCTGGCAGGAGTCCATTGGGCTGGGCAGGCAGGTTCGGCTGGTGATGCTGGGGAGGAGGAGGAGGAGGCTGCTGGTGGTGATGGTGCCCGTCCTCCTTTCCGCAGGTCTGTGACAAGCAGGGAGCAAGGACGACGGCGCAGCCTGGCCCCGGCTGACGGACGCTGGCGACTCAGTCATGGACAGTACCTGCCACAACGCGACTGCCAAAATGTTAGCTACTGCTCCGGCCCGGGGCAACATGATGAGCACCTCCAAACCCTTGGCTTTCTCCATCGAACGAATCATGGCGCGCACCCCCGAGCCCAAGGCCCTGCCCGTCCCCCACTTCCTGCAGGGAGCCGTGCCCAAGGGGGACCCCAAGCACTCCCTGCATCTTAACTCGTCGATCCCCTGCATGATCCCTTTCGTGCCTGTGGCGTACGACACGAGCTCCAAGGCAGGAATGACTGGCTCGGAGCCGCGGAAGGCGAGTCTGGAGGCTCCGGCGGCACCGGCGGCGGCGCCCGCGGCGCCCGCGTTCAGCTGCAGCGACCTGCTCAACTGCGCGCTGAGTCTCAAGGGCGACCTGGCCCGAGACGCGCTGCCGCTGCAGCAGTACAAGCTGGTAAGGCCGCGTGTGGTCAACCATTCTTCCTTCCACGCCATGGGAGCCCTGTGCTACCTGAATCGAGGTGACGGCCCATGCCACCCGGCGGCCGGCGTTAACATCCACCCGGTGGCCTCCTACTTCCTCAGTTCCCCTCTGCACCCTCAGCCAAAAACGTATTTAGCTGAAAGGAATAAACTGGTGGTCCCGGCGGTGGAGAAGTACCCCTCGGGAGTAGCTTTCAAAGACTTGTCCCAGGCTCAACTGCAGCATTATATGAAAGAAAGCGCCCAGCTTCTGTCGGAAAAAATCGCATTCAAAACCTCTGACTTCAGCCGAGGCTCTCCTAATACCAAGCCCAAGGTTTTCACTTGCGAAGTGTGTGGAAAGGCAAGTACTATGTAGAAGGGAGGTCTCCCGCCCTTCCACCCACCCAGCCTGCCTGCCTGCCTGCCTGCCTGCCTGCCTTCCTCCCTTCCTCCTTCCTTCCTCCCTCTTTCCTTCCCTACTTTAAAAATTTCATTTTATTTTGTTATTATTTGTATGCATTTGCTATAAGGTTATTTCCCTACCACCCCCCTCCCCGCACTGGGTTTGATTTCAAAGTGCTTGTTGGGCTAACCTGTTCTCCCTGTGTTTAACTTTAAGGTCTTTAACGCACACTATAACTTAACTCGTCACATGCCAGTGCACACAGGAGCTAGACCCTTCGTTTGCAAAGTGTGTGGAAAGGGCTTCCGGCAAGCCAGCACCCTGTGCAGGCACAAGATTATTCACACCCAGGTGTGTGTTTGTCTGTCTCAATTTCACCTGGTTTACTTCCAAACGGTTTGTAGAAAAATAGCTGCTAAACTCTTACTCTTTAGCGTAAGTTTGAAATGTGCTAGCTGGACAGGGGGAAATGCCATGTTTTTGCCTTTGTTCTGCTTAAAAGCATAAGAGACAGAACTACTGTGTTTTTGAGTTTGCAGGACTCCCCTCAATAACAAAATACCCTAACTTCCCACTTTTCTTCCCTTTCTCACAGGAAAAACCTCACAAATGTAACCAGTGTGGCAAAGCATTTAATAGAAGTTCCACTTTAAACACACATACCCGAATACACGCAGGCTACAAACCGTTTGTGTGTGAATTCTGTGGCAAAGGATTTCATCAAAAAGGTATAGAACCCAGGAGGTGTTGCCTTTCAGGGTAGTCTTACTGAAAGTTCTAATCTTTTCCAGGTATTTTAGAAAAAAACAAACAAACGATTTTTTAAAGTGCAGCTAGTTACTCGCACATATGTTGACATTCCAACCTCCTACCAGTGCGTCTGATAAGAATTAGAGAAAGACATGGTTTATATACTGAGGGGGTATTTCCTAACTGCTTGTTCTAGTTTTATAAAATTGGATTGATAAATGTGTTTTCAAGTGTGGAGGGAACGGCCTCATTGTTGGTATTTACAAGTAAACTTGGGGAGAGAAGTGCAGGCACTGAGCGCAGTCCTGCACTTGCTCTCCGAGCTCTCGCAGCTCTTCCACTTGCTTTCCAATCGTCCACTCCTCTCTTTTCAAGCTCTCTTTTCAGATCCACGTCCCTGTCATTTGTCTGTTTCAGGGAATTACAAAAACCACAAGTTGACCCACAGTGGGGAGAAGCAGTTCAAGTGCAATATCTGCAACAAGGCTTTCCACCAGGTTTACAACCTCACCTTCCACATGCACACTCACAACGACAAGAAGCCCTTCACCTGTCCCACGTGTGGCAAGGGCTTCTGCAGGAACTTTGACCTCAAGAAGCACGTCCGCAAGCTGCACGACAGCAGTTTGGGGCTGGCCCGCACGTCTGCTGGGGAGCCCGGCATGGACCCGTCGCCCCCTCTTCAGCAGATGCCACCTGCGACCTTGCCGCCTCCGCCGCCCCCGCTGCCACCCCCTGGGCCCCTGCAGCCTGGGCTCCACCCGGCCCATCAGTGATCAAGGCCAAAGTCCCTTCCCAGCCCCTTTCGGGTCCCCACTATTGAGGCAACGGGGGAAGAGAGCTGGGTCCTGCAGATCCAAGCTTGTCTGCAGACCCCAGGGCATATTGGGCCCCGTGTGTTAGAGCTGATCAGAAGCCTCTGCATTTCCCAGCCTTTCGCCTCTTGCATGCACCTGCTAAATGGTTTTGTGTATTATATCCTATATAGGCACTAACAATTATGAGAAAATTTGGGGTTTTGTTTCTGATTTTTTTTTTTTTAATTTGGAAAGACTTCATCTCGGGTGGAGAGATGGTGTTTGTTTTGTTTTTTTAAAAAACAAAATTCTGCTGTATTTATTGAGATCTGTATTATCCTACCCGGGAATGCTGCACCATTTTAATTTTATTATTGTATATATTTCCATTGTGTTATTCTGCTATCTCAAGATGCCTGCCGATTATTATCATTTCCTCTTTCCCTGAGGTAACGAGACACTGTGTGTATGTTATATATACACGCATAGATGTGTGTGCCTGTAAAGGCACGTTCCACATTCGTGATCACATACACACACATACACCTTAGAGAAAGGTGGTTCACTATGGATGAATTTGAATTTCGGTTTTGATTCCTGCACGTGAAAATTGATTCATTGACTGTTGGAAATAAATACTTGGAACATGCTTATTTAATCAACAAACTTCAGGGCTCTGTTCATATTATTCAGCTAGAGATCACTCTTCTGACAACCTCATCCTTCCATATTCTTTAAAAGCCCAGCCCTGGGTTAATATCACCTAATGTTTAATCTAAAAAACTCACCAAGAACAAACGACAGTCTCTCTAAACAGTTATAACTTTGGTAAAGTAATGAAATTTGACAAAGTTCAGAGACAGAAGATGTGGAGTTTTCTAACAGAAACATGTCTTTGTCCGGGGTCATCTGATACGTTTGTAGCGCTCAGTTAAATGGAAACAACATATCTAGGAGAGGTGTGTAATATACACACCAAACATGCTTTAGGACAATACCATTTAGAAGGGTATCTATTGTTTGCATCCTGAAGGCACATACTGATTTGTACACAGCTGGCAAAAAGAGCCTCCGTGTTTTTATGTGTGTGTATATGTTTATAGACGAATATACTTCCATTCAAGGAGGAAACATGGATGAAAACCAAAGTGTGGCGGGTGCCAGGTCCTTGAAATGCTTCAAGTGTTAATCAGCAGCTCCGCTGTGAGCTCGGGCTCTGGTGTTTTCTAACTGCAAGTCTCTCCTGTTTTCTTGCCAAAACAGTGAAACAACTGCTAAAGACTTTAATTAAGAGGGGTAATTAGTTCAGATTTATCAAAGCCGGGTTGTTATACTATTAGCTGCTCAGTAGAAGCTGCCAGACAAACTCGCAGCGCAGCGCAGCCATCCCACAGCAGCGGGACCACATCCGGGGAGAGTTGCTGGAGAAAGCGGGCCGCAGGGGTCCCCGCCTCGCCACCGCTGTCCCCGCACCCCTGCCAGCCCGCTGGGTGCGTCTCGGCCCCTCCCTCGGCCTGGCGCTCCCGGCAGGCCTGGCTGCCGCGGACAATCTACCGCAGTTCCACACGGCGGGCGCAGGCTGCAGAGAACCCGAGACTTCCTTCCTGCGCCTGGGGCAGAGCAGCGTCGCCAACTCTTGGAGCGCCCCGACGGACGCAGGAGAGAGGCGCGGGGAACGAGTCTGAAATTTGCTGTCCCGCCTCACTATTGCCCGTCTCGCGGCGCTCCGGGAAATGTGGCGCCATCAGCCAAAGGCGGGACGAAGGCCGAAGATGGGCAGGGGGCACCGCAGGGGCACGGCGGCGATTTCCTTAGCAACCAGAATCCGCATTCAAGGCAGGGAAAGACTGACGCGGGGCGCCGTGAGCCCCCGACCCGAGGGGCTCCTCAGCAGCCCAAAGGGCAGGGAGGCCACCGCCCGGGAGAAGACCGAGGGCGAGGGGATGAGCGGCCCCCGTTGGAGATCCACGCCAAGTGTAGTCGGGGCCCCTTTCGGGTTGGGGAAGCCCAAGGCGCGGAGCGCGGAGTTGCAGCGGAGGGTTCGGAGAACAGGGAATTACTGATTCCTCGCGAAGACGTGGGGTCTAACCGCCCCCGGCTCCTACCGCAGAACGCACACCCCTCGCCATCCCATCGCCCTCGCGCACTGGGCCTTCTGGGGCCAGGCCCAACGGTCGTTAGATCGAATCCCCACGTTTCTCTTTTCCTAACATCCCAACACCCCATCTTATCCTTTGCTGCAACCAGATCCATGTTAGATTTGACTCAGAAAGAGAGGGAGACTTTGGAATTCCATAGTTGGGTGGATTCTGAATCGACGCGGCTGGCAGAAGTGCGGTGTCTCCCTGAATATCGTCGCCGATTGAAAACTCCCGTCCCAGGCGCTGGCTACGTCCTCTCCCAGCTGCCCACGCCACAGAGGGAGTTTCTGGAAATGTCGTAGTTGATGGGTAACCACCTTTTGGAGGTGGCTTGGGCGGATCTTGAAAGCATTTGTTCTCATTGAGTAAACATAATGAGGTCAGGGGTCATTTTAAAGGGCAGAAAATGGCCTTTGCTTTGTGAACTTATCCTCAATAAGTATTTGAACTTATTCTCGAAACTCCAGGATGTAATTCTTGCAGACTTTCAAGGTGACACGATTTTACTGGTGAAAAGCAAGTTGAACATTGTTGAGGAAAATTACTAAACCATAAAGTAGTTACAGTGAGGAAGTATTTGTATGTGATATTCCATCACCTTTTAACCCACGCTAGTGTGCTTTGACTTAATATTGAAAAAAAGTCTTCTATGGAAAGATAGAATTGGTTTGTTTGTGTGTGTGTGTGTGTGTGTGTGTGTGTGTGTTGGGGGGAGAGGTGGAATGAATGAGAGAGGGAGAGACTGTGTGCGTGTGCGTGTGCGTGTGTGTGTATACACGCACACGCACACACGAGAGAGCGCGCGCGCGCGTTGGGGGGTTCTGTTACGCTAAACCGGAATGACTGTATAGGTCTAATTTGGGATGGTACAATAGTTCCAGAGAAGGGCAGGCAAAAGGAAACGGTTGTCTGTCTGCTTAGAGGTTTGAGTAGCTTGAAGAGGTGGTGATTAAGTAGGAGAAGCCAGAAGGAAATGCTCTAAAATAAGCACTCAAGAGAACTACTTGTCAGGAGACGAATTATCGACGAATTTTGGTTTATGACAAAGCTGCTAGAGCCTACTAAACAGCAAGGAGAATCTCCTTAAAGATAGTATGAATTTAGAGATTAAGTGGAGGGTGGGCCGATAAAAACTGATGAAGAGGAATACTTAGCTAATAGTCAATGGAAGAAGACCTTACAATTCTGCCCCCTCCAACAAATATTAAAAGGTGCTTTTTTACCCCCTTAACTGTCCAACCTGCATGTGTGTGTCTGTATGTGCTTACATAAATGTTTATGTTCATTCATGAAACAGGTACCATAAAAGTATGCATAGCAAATTGGCTCATCCCAGCCTACCTTCTTTTTACCAGCAAACTTACTCATGTTTAATAAGGAAGAGTGGTCAACATTCAGATTATCTGCAGAGGAAAATGGCTTATCTTCAGCTCTCTCTGTTGAAATTAACTTTTGGTACAGAGAAAGATGGACCATAGGTCTTCAAGGACCAATTTTAGAAAGTTACTTATCTGAAGCTTTATGTTTTGGTCAGTTTTGGAAATCAGAATATAGTCCAGAACTAATAATGTAAGTAGTTAATTTCTACCACTTTTAACACAGTGCAAATCCTGATTTCCAAATATCTCTTCCCAAAGGATATAATTTGTTCAAACTCAAAATTTTAGTTTGAGAACAAGTTATTGTGCAAGATTAGAACTAAGGTGTCATTTTTTTTCCAGTAGTAAATGAAAGAATTATTTAGAGGCCTCATCGAAGGAGTTACTTGTTAGTGAAGTTTGAAGGTTTATGAGTTTTTTATAGGGCTTTGCTCCTTTATGAATGTGGAAGAAATGAATCCAAAAGGTGTAATGGAGTTATGATTCCCAGAATCTGTGCACCCTGTTTGATAGATGCCTCTTTTCTTAGTGGTAGTTAGCAGTGTCAGAAATCATAATTTTGTTAGAATTGGTGACAACTCAAAGCATTGACTAAATTATAACTGTAATGGGTATGTTTTTTCTTTGTAAAGTATTCATCCTCAAATAGACAAGATAAAACATAAATTATGTCAAATTCAAAATTGGGGAAGAAACAAAAATGTTTGTAAGCCTTTGTAGATTTTTGTTACACTTCAAGTTTATGATTTTAAGGAATCATGACTTACTCTGTTACCAAACAGTCCACATTTAAAAGCCTGAAAATTAAAGACAATCCTAAATTTCAATGGGTTAAGAATATGAAGTTGTTGACTTGTCCTGAAAAAGATTTTGAACCAGATAAAACATTGCCTTTTTGCTATGTTTTTGCCAAACCACAGATTACTTTCACACAAGAAATTATACACTTTCATTAGGTTAATTAAAAACCAAAACATAAACCATATTTGTAAGTAGAAGATACCTTATTATGAATTTCATTGTTTCTGGAAATCAATGCATATGTTCATTCCAGCTCCAGGGCATACTAACTAAAAACAAATATTCTAAAGATATATTAATCAACACACTGGTCATTTGTGTCCTCGTCACGCCGAAGCAATTGCCAGTTCAAGCCACGGTAGGTTATCTTACTCCAGGCAATAGACAAGAGGAGGAAGCCTGGTGTTTAAATGACCTTGACAGGAAAATTGGCTTCTGTTATTATATTTTTCTGCTCGTATTGTGACATGTTGCTCATAATGAACTTTAAGCAAAAGTCAGAATCCGTCATGCACTTGAATGGGCACAAAGTTATTACAAATACCCATGTATATTGTCTGTTCAAGTTTGAGGTGACATTGGTATCAAATGAAATCATATTGCTATTGGTCTTATGGAGATAAAGTTACTAAATAAAGATGAAATAAAATTCTGTCAGTAGAAGTCTCCAGGGCTAATCTTTTGCCATCAAACAAACAAATGTTGCTCATGGGCACAAAGGTGGGAGTGGAGAGAGAAAACATCACGTATCAGTTCCTAAGTGGAACTAGAAATCTATCATGAAAGGAAGAACAGACCTTCAGTTTGATTTAACTCTGTCCTTCTTGATAACAAGAATATAGACATTTTGCATGTAAACAATCTAAAAGTTCAGACCCCCCCCGATGGAGATCCCTCAAATCACAGTAACAAATTTGGTGATGTCTTTTGATAACCCACCATAGAAATGTAATTTTTCAGTTAAATGTGAACCAAATCTGGAGTAGGTGAGACATTCCACGAATGTATTTTTTTTTTTACACAAATCTCTGAATAAGATTTGCATCTTTAAAATTTCAGCAAAAACCAGAGTTTGGAACAAACCTCTATAGGACAAGGAACCCAATTTCTTTGATGAATAATAGGAAGGGGGAGAGGGAGAGGAAGAAGAGAAGGGGGAGGAAGAAGGGGGGGCAAAGGAGGAAGAGGAGACCAGGAAAACCTAACATTTGAAAGAGATTTTTTTTTAAAGATTTTTTTTTTAATTTTATTTATTTGAGAGAGAGAGCACAAGAGGGGGTAGGGTCAGAGGGAGAAGCAGACTCCCCGCTGAGCAGGGAGCCCGATGTGGGACTCGATCCGGGGACTCCGCGATCATGACCTGAGCCGAAGGCAGTCGCTTAACCAGCTGAGCCACCCAGGCGCCCTGAAAGAGATTTTAAAAACAGAATAACTGGGGTGCCTGGGTGGCTCAGTCTGTTAAGTGTTCAATTCTGGATTTTAGCTCAGGTCATGATCTCTGGGTGGTGAGATCCAGCCCCGCATAGGGCTCCCCACTGGGCAGGGAGCCTGCTTAAGATTCTCTCTTCTCTCACCCTGCCCCTGCCCTCCCTAAAAAAAATTAAAATAAAATAAAAACAGAATAACCAATTGCTATGTATGACTCTCATTTCAATCCCAAATCAATCAAATGAACTGGAAAAATAAAAGTCACTTATGACACCTGAGACTCCTGGAAATTTGAACACTGACTGGCTGTTTAATGAAATTAAGGAATTATGTTGACTTTTTAAGATGTGAAAAGAGTATTTTGGTTTTGTTTGAAATAGTTTTTTAGAGCTATGTATTCAATTATTTAAGGGTGAAGTGATAATATGTCTGGGACTTGCTTAAAAATAATATAGGGGAAGAGAGGTGAATTTAGGTACAGATAGTAAGATTGGCCATAAACTGAAGGGGGAGGGGCAGAGGGAAAGAATCTCAAGCAGACTCCTGGCGGGGCACAAAGCTCTTCGGGGCTCGATCTCACGACCTTGAGATCATGACCCTGAGATCATGACTTGAGCCGAAATCAAGAGTTGGGTGCTTAACCAACTGAGCCACCCAGGTGCCCCAATATGCAGGGGTTTATTGGCGATACATAAAAGGGAAACTATCTCAGTATTGTACAGTCACTCTGAGTCCCAAGAAAACCAGAACTAAAATTCAGTATTCATTTATCATTTTATTGATTCATTCAAAGTGCAAGAGACACCAGCTTAGATATGCAATAGGACATAAGACTCATATTATTTTATCTTCCTGGAATTTGTATTCTATCAGGGGAAACAGAAGTCAACAGTGATTTTAAGTTGTTTATAAGTGTGAACAGAGTGCTATGTGTTCAGGTAACAAGAGTAATCTTTGGAGTAGCCTGAAATCTAGTGTTCTATTCTTTTCATTCACTTAGAGCTATAGTTTCAATTAGGGGGCAATTTTCTCCCAGAGGGCATTTGGCAATGTCTGAGGACACTGCAGTTTCTGCAACTGTGAAGGGAGTACAACTGAGTAGAAGCCACAGATGCCACTAAACATCCTAAAAATGCATAAGACATTTCCCTACAACAAAAAATTATCTGGTCCAAGATGCCAATAGTGCCAAGATTGAGAACACTGATCTTAGAGGCTCTAATTCCTCAGGTTAGGTTTTGATGGGGTCAATTCAGTGTCTTTATTTGACCTATTCATTTCGGTACTGATTCATGCTCCACGACATTGTGGCCCAGAGTATCAATTTTTTCTCCTGCAGTATCCAATACGCTATTAAGCCCATTAAGTGAAAATTTAATTTTGGATATTATATGTTTCAATTCTAGAATATCCATTTATTCTTCTTGTATAGTATCCTGTTCTTTTCTACTGAGATTCCCCATCTATTTGCTCATTATGCCTAATATTTTCCTTTGAATTACTGAAGACTTTTATAATAGTTGTTTCAGAGTCCTTTCCTGCTAATGCCAACATCTCTGTCATCTTGGGATATGTTTCTATAGCTTATTCTCCAAATCATATGTCACATTTTTTTGCTTCTTTCAATGTGCAGTAATTTTTTATTGTATGCTAGATGTGTAATACAAGCAACTATATTATTAATTTTTATATCCTTTAAAGAGTGATGAGTATTTTTTTAAAACAGGCAGTTAATTTGCTGGTGAATCAGCATGATCCTATTGGAGCTTGCGTTTAGGTTGTGTTAGCACAGTCTGTAGTAGCCATAGTTAAGATGTAGTTTTCCTGAGGTCTCAGCTAAATGCTTTGGTATTCAGCAAGTTTCTCCTCTCTTGCTGGTCAGAATTCCAACAACTCTCAGCATTGGCAAACTCTAAAATCTCTGTGTAGCTCAGAGTCCCCCAGTTACTCTCTACCAGGCTTCATAGAATTTATCTCTATGCATATAGAGCTTAATATGCAGCCAAAGACTCAAGGGGACCCCATGCATATTTCCGGAGCTCCCCGCTCTATACAGTTCTTACTCTATCCTACAATTTCCAGCCACTTCAGCACTCCCACAGTCTGGTATCTTTCTCCATCCAGCAAGATGGTTGCTTTCTGTTTGGACTCACTTCCCTGTACTTTGCTTTGTAGAGAGTCTCCATTGCTAAAGGTAGAAGATGGAATACCTTGTGGTTGGGGTGGTTGGGTATTTTTACCTTTGAGGAAATTTAGTCTTTCATTTATATAATCACTTATATAAAAAAATTAGAAGAGTAGTATGAGAAGTGGACCAGAACACGGGACTACCCTTAATCTCAGACAAATTGGCAGAAAATGTTGCATAATCCATGGTGCATCTTCACACATATTTATACAGTATACACGCATATATATTGCTGTTTAATTAAGCACAAAGGTTTCATAAAGTGAGTTTAAAATATGAGATGAGAAACACATATATGTATTTAGAAGTAACTAAAAATAATTAAAAGTATGAAAAGTACAGTGGAAGAGAACTGAGGGTCTCTCAAAGAGGATCTAATGAAGTCTTGGAGTGGGAGAAGTGGATATTTGGAAAAGCTTTTCTAAGGAAGTGATTTTCTTGAAAAAGCTTTTCTGAGGAAGTGATTTTAATGGGAGCATTCCTACTACCTTCTGGATCTTCCCTGTCTATAACCCAATCTTTTTTGGCAAGAGACAAATCTTAGAGAATAAAAGAAAATACAATTCTAGAACAAAAGGGTTACCATTCTACTTTGAGCCTCAGAGTTGATCTTCGGAATCTATGGTGAGACAAGTCTTGAAATCTAGGCTTTTTCAAGAAACAAGTGACTTTTCTTAGTTTCAAAATCCACATTTAGTCCTGGATATCTTGGGGGCAGTTTTAAATATTAATCTCAAACATATAAAAGATAAAGAATATAAGCATTTCTATAACAACTGTTGATCTTGGAGAATGATACTTGGATTATGAAACTTAATCAGGGGCTGTTTCTAATTATAGCTGTTGCCCATGGACTGTCTTCGGGAGTAAATGAACATGTACCTTGGGCTGGCATATCGCTATCTATCTACTGAATACTCCTTTCTTCTGTAAAGATGAGTAAAGACTGCCTGAAGCCATTTGTTTTCACTTGGAAAGGACAGCAGTATACTGTCTTACCTCTGAGCTATGTGATTTCTCATGCTCTCTGCACATTCTGAACTACTAGACACTTGAGTCTTACTATCCCCCAAGAAATCATGTCGATCCACTGTATTGATTATATCATGTTGACTGGCTTTGTTGAGCAGGAAATTGCAAGTCTATAAGACTATTATAAAGAATGCCCTTTGGGGGGATGCATTCTTTATAATAATTGACTGAGGGAAGAAAAGTATGAGTCTAGTATAAAGATTGCTCCATATGATATGCTGACAGTAGTCAGAAGTGAAACCTGGAACATTATAATCCCAAATAGAGGACAAGTAAGGGAAATACTCCCTTGGGAAAGAACTTTTGAGTAATATATCTGATTCTCCATTTGAAGGAGAGATGGAAAGAAGTATGGATATACATTTATTCTTAATCGGTAGCTAATTGTTTACCCAGATGGTCAAGGACTGAGAAGGAACATGATGGGAAAATTTATGAAAAGGAGATCTGGAAAACAGATATGTGAATGGACCTTTCTGAGTGGCCCCACATCTGAGGATAGTTCTGTCCTATATGATTGGGACAATCCACAACTGTGATGAAATGTCATTATTTTCAAGTAGACAAGATTACCTCTTTCCCCAGTGATCCCATACCTGCCCACTGGGCTCATAAACAAAGTGGCCTTGATGACAAGGGTGAATGTTATGTATGGGCTCAATGGACTTCCCTGGCACTAAGACTGATGTGGCTTTCATGGATGAATGACATCCTTGCCAACAAAGGATCTAATGAAGAGCCTTTGGTATGGTATTACAGGACCAGCTGCCTACCTGGCAATATACTGATCACATTGGACTCCTTCCTCATGGAGGATAGCATGTTGTCTTTGCTGGAGTAGACATTTATCATGTACAGGGATTTGTTTGTCTTGTTCCTAGTGTTTTTTGCCAGCACTTCCATCCATGGATTCTCCACATTCCTCATTTACCTTCATGCCACATGAATTTTTAAACTATTATAGTAAGAAAATGGAACCTGTGAATATACTGTGAGTTTACAGGAGGTATTTGCCATGGATGAAATGGGTAAACCATTCAACACACATAACTGACTAATAGTATCCAACATATATAAAGAAACTTATAGATTAAAAAGAAATGGTGGGGCGCGTGGGTGGCTCAGATGGTTAAGCGTCTGCCTTCGGCTCAGGTCATGATCCCAGGGTCCTGGGATCGAGCCCCACATCAGGCTCCTGGCTCAGCAAGGAGCCTGCTTCTCCCTCACCCTCTGCCTCTCCCCCTGCTCATGCTTTCTCTTCTCTCTCTCTGTATCTCTGTGTCTCAAATGAATAAATAAAATCCTTAAAAAAAAAAAGAAATGGCAAAATAAAACTAATAGAAAGACAAGCAAAAACTTGTCAAGGAATTGCAGAGGAGGAAACCGAGAGTGCTCATATATATGTGAAAAGATGCTTAATCTTCTTAGTAATCATCAAAATGCAAATTATCACCCCAGTGAGATCCAGTTTCATACTTAACCAACTGGACAAATTAAAATTTTTATAATAGCAAGAATAGTGAACACATAGAGCATCCACAACATCTATATGCTCTCGATGGGAATGGAACCCATAATAGTTTTAGAAATCACTTTAGAAGACATGTTGGCATTACTTAGCAAATTTGTCTATACACTTTTCCTATCATCTTGAAATTCCTCCATTAGCTGTGAAACTTAGAGAACTTCTTGTACATGGTACCAGGGACATATAGGTAAAAGGGTAGAAGTCTTCATAATTGCACTGTTATAATTATAAAAAATTGAGAGCAACTCAAATGTCTATTAACAGGAAAATACATAAATTGTGGTATGCTTAGATAATGTAATAGTATACAGCAGCGAAAATAAATGGACAACTACTATATGTAACAACATGGATAAAACTCAGGAACACAATTTGAGTAAATATGCAGGTTACTGAAGGATGCACACTATGTGAATCCATTAATAAAAAATTGTAAAAGCATCTGTGGTAAAGCTACCAATAAAACCCAGAAATGAAGAACAAAAAAAAATTGGAATAACTCTTACCCATGAGCAGGAAATAAGCAAATGAGGTAGGATACACAGGAGGTGTCAATGCTAATAGTTATGGTCTTTTTGTTAAAATAGCCCATTATAGAAATGTTTGTTATGACGAATTCCTAATAGGTCTTGTAGCTATTATTTTCTATCTGATTAACACTTAATAAATAAAGTTTAGGGCACCAGGTGGCTCATTCAGTTAAGTGACTGACTCTTGATGTCGGCTCAGGTCATGATCTCAGGGACCTGAGATTGAGTCCTGTGTGCAGTGCGCAGCCTCTTAAGATTCTCTCTCTCCCTCTCCCTCTGCCCTTCCCCGGCCCATTTGCTCTCTCTCAAACAAACAAACAAACAAACAAATTTAGAAAAACCACTACATTTTAGAACCTCTAGGATACATCTAAATCAGAGGGAAATTCAAGGCCTTAAATATAGAATGTGGGTAGAATTATCTTCAGGGGCCCTGGGTGCTCAGATGGTTAAGCGTCTGCCTTCGGCTCAGGTCATGATCTCCAGTTCCTGGATAGAACCCCCTGCCTGGCTCCCAGCTCAGCGAGGAGTCTGCTTCTCCCTCTCCCTCTGCCTCTCTCCCTGCTTGTCCTCTCTCTCTCTCAAAGGAATAAAAAAAAAAAAATTATCTTCAAGATAGTTTTTTTTTTTAAGGATTTTATTTTTTTTATTTGAGAGAGAGAGAGAGAGAGAGCTCAAGCAGGGGGAATGGCAGGCAGAGGGAAGAGCCGGCTCCCTGCTGAGGAGGGAGCCCGACCTGGGACCAGATCCCAGGACTCTGGAATCATGACCCAAGCTGAGGGCAGACGCTTAACTGACTGAGCCACTCAAGCGCCCCAAGATAGTTATTTTTTAAGTTTTATTTAAGCAATCTCTATACCTAACATGGGGGTCAAACTCAGGACCGCAAGATCAAGAGTCACAAGCTCCTCTGAGCCAGCCAGGTGCCCCTTCAAGAGAATTTTTAACCAACAAATCAAAACAAAACAAAAGTTTTACAGTTATTATTGTGAAAGGAAAATAAATGTTTTCTACTAGTACCTGAACATAATATTCCTGGGAGGATATGCAAGAAGGTGGTAACTTATCTGAGAACCGGCAGCTGGAAGGGTGGGAAAGTGGGGGCTGGGGAAGGAGAGATTTTGCCTACAACACCCTCCCACCTGCAGTTTCACTATCCGCAGTTTTGTCAAAGGCAGCAGGGAAGCAGATGATCCTCCTTCTGACTAATCTGCAGAAGGTCAATAGCGGCCTAACCTTACCTCAAAATGCTATGTCATTCTCACTTCATCTCATCACGTGGGTGTTTCATCGTGTCGCATCACCGCAAGAAGGGTGAGTACAGCCTAATAAGTTATTCAGAGAGAGTTAGAGAGGGAGAGACAATATTCACATAACTTTTATTATAGTCTGTTGTTATAAGTGTTTTATTAACTAGTTAATTGTTATTAATCACTTATTGTACCTCATTTATAAATTAAACTTTATCGTAGGTGTGTATATATAGGACAAAACAGTATATATGGGGTTTGGTACTATCTGTAGTTTCGGGCATCCACTGAGGGTCTTGGAACATATCCCCTGAAGATAAGGGGGAGACTACTGGATATCCTTTTTTTTTTTTTTAAGATTTTATTTATTTGACAGAGAGAGACACAGTGAGAGAGAGAACACAAGCAGGGGGAGTGGGAGAGGGAGAAGAAGGCTTCCCGCCGAGCAGGGAGCCCGATGCGGGGCTCGATCCCAGGAACCTGGACCATGACCTGAGCAGAAGACAGACGCTTAACCGACTGAGCCACCCAGGTGCCCCTACTGTATAGCCTTTTGAACCAAAAGTGTACTGTATGCTCTTTTGAATTATGAATCAGTATATGTTTGTGGCAGACTAGCCTATCATTAGTCATTTTCCTTTCTTCATGCTGAAAGAGACTTGATTTGGTTCAGGTGTTCATATTCTGACTTGTGAAATCAGAATCTGACTTGTAACTTAGGTATATTTTGCTTAATTTATGCCTATCATTGTGTGTTTTTCTTTCTTGTCAGGGGTTTGTTGAGAGTGAGCAGTGGGGTATTGGTAAATATTTAACAATTGGCTTTCAAAAAAAAAAAAAAATGTCCAAGGGCGCCTGGGTGGCTCAGTCAGTTAAGCGTCTGCCTTCGGCTCAGGTCATGATCTCGGGGTCCTGGGATCGAGCCCCATGTCGGGCTCCCTGCTCGGCGGGGAGTCTGCTTCTCCCTCTCTCTCTCTGCCCCCGCCCCCACCCATGCTCTCTCTCTCAAATAAGTAAAATCTTAAAAAACAATTTGTACATTCAACAATTTCCCTGGTGTAAATACTCCCACTGTGGCTGATTTAAGCTACCAACGTGACATCAGCTGGCTCACAAAATACCTGAAAATTTAACAATTGACTCTTGCAAGCCATTATGAGCAGCGACAACACACCCCTGAGGGTAAACATCTGATTGTTTCTGCCTATGAGAAATGAGGGAAATTATTCTGAGAATTATTTGGGGGAAAGCTTTCATTATCCATAAAAAGAGATTCAGAAGAACAAAACAACCCTTTTTCTTCTGGGGGCTTTTCCAGCTTTTTATTGTGAAAAAACAATTAGCAAAGATGAAAGATTTTTACAGTAAAGATTCTACTATTAATATTTTACTATATTTGGTTTATCACATATCTATCCATCTATAACTCTCCTGATCCATCTTATTTCTTAATGCACTTCAAAGTAGATTACAAATGTTAATACCCTTCTCACTAGATACTTCAGCATGTATAATATTAACTAGAGTTCACTATATGTTTATAATTTTTTTCTTTTGAAATAAAATTTACAAGTGAAATGTAAAAATCTTAAGTGATAACCACATACACTGTGTAACTCAAATTCCCACCAACATACAGAACATTGTTCTCATTCCAGAAAGTTCCCTTATTCTCCTTCTAAGTCAATCCTCATCGCTTCCCTCAAAAAGCACTTACTCTATTTTTTCTATCATAGATTAATGTTGCCTATTCTAGAATTTCATATAAATAAAATCATATACTATGTACTCTTTTGTGTAGGACTCTTTTCAGTCAGCATAGGGTTTTTGAGATTTATCCACATTGTTGCATGTGTCAACGATTTCTTCCTTTTTTAATTGTGTAGTAATATTGCATTGTATGAATACACCACTGTTTGTGTATTCTTCTATTAGTGGACATCTGGGATTCTTCCAGTTTTTGAATATTTTAAGTAAAGTTGCTATAAACATTTTATACAAGTCTTTTTGTAGAAACATGTTTTTATTTCTCTTGAGTAACCACCTAGAAGTGGGATTATTGGGCCAAAGAGAAAGTGTGTTTTAATTTTATAAAAAGTTTTCCAAGGTGGTTGTAACATTTTACACTCCACAAAAAATAAATGCAAGCCCCAGCTACTCCACATTTGGCATTGTGGTGTGCATATAATGGTATCTCATTTCCTGATGACTAATGATGTTGAGCACTTTTTCATGTACCTGTTAGCTATTCATTCTTTTTTATGAAATATTTATTGAAACGTTTTATCTATTTGTGTAATTGGGTTGCTCATCTTTATATCATTAAGTTGTAGGAGTTATTTATATATCCTAGATACCAGTCTTTTACCAGAAATACATTTGGCAAATGTTTCTCCCAGTCTGTAACTTCCATATCTATTTTCTTTCTTTTTTTTGTTTTTTAAGATTTTATTTATTTATTTGACAAAGAGAGAGACAGTGACAAAGCAAGGGGAGTGGGAGAGGAAGAAGCAGGCTTTCTGCTGAGCAGGGAGCCCAATGTGGGGCTCCATCCCAGGACCCTGGGATCGTGACCTGAGCCGAAGGCAGACGCTCAACAACTTAGCCATCCAGGCGCCCCCATATCTGTTTTCTTAATGGTGACTTTTGATAAGCAGTTTTTAATTCTGATGAAACTTAATTTATCAACATTTTTTCTTTTCAAGTTTTTTAAATAGATTTTATTTATTTATTAGAGAGAGAGAGAGCACAAGCACAAGCAAGGGGAGCGGCAAGCAGAGGGAGATGCAGGCTCCCCACTGAGCAGGGAGCCCGATGCGGGACTCAATTCCAGGACCCTGGGATCATGACTTGAGCTGAAGGCAGATGCTTAACCAACTGAACCACCCAGGCGCCCCCCAATTTTTTTCTTTTATTCATCTTCCCTAAGAAATGTATTCTTACCTCAAAGTTACTGATGTTTTCTTCTGCTTTTTTATAAAAGTATTATGGTTTTACCTTTTATGATGAGATGTAGAGTCCATCTTGAGTTAATTTTGGAGTATAATATGAAGTAGGGATTGAGGATCACTTCTTTTCCATATGCATATCCACTTTTCCCAAAACTATTTGTCAAAAACCTTTCTTTTTCTCATTGGATTTCTTTGGTGCCTTTGTTGAGAATAAGATAACCATGTAATTGAAGGTCTGTAGCTGGAGTTGGTATGCTCTTCCACTGATTTAAAGACTATCTTTATTCTAATAGTATACTATCTTGATTACTATAGCTTTAGAGTAAGTATTATTACTTTTTAAAGACTGTTTTTACTATAGACAGGATTTTTATACACATTTGGGAATCACCTTGTCATTTACAAAATCCTGCTGGAATTATGGTTGGAACTATACTCAGTCTATAAATCAGTTTAGTGAGAATTGACATATTAATGACACTGAGTATTCCACAATCCATGAATATGGTTTATCTCTTTATTTAGACAGTATCTAATTTCTGTGAGAAATGTTTCACAGTTCTCAGTATAGAGGTTTTACATATTTTGTTGAATTTATTCTTAAATATTTCATTTTTTCTTGGTCCTATTGAATTATTTCTAAATTTAACTTTCTACTTGCTTACTTCTGAGTTTTGTACATTCACCTCATATCCTGCGACCCTGCTAAATTTATTAACTTTTGTAGTTGATTAGTAGATTCCATTGAGTTTTCTGAGTAAACATTCATAATCTGCAAATAAAAATAGTTTTGCTTCTTTCATTCCTGTCCTTTTGCCTTTTATTTCTTTTTCCTTGCCTTATTGGAATGGCCAGTGTTCTTCTTCTAAATATTTTAGTGTTTTTATTTGTTGCCTAGAAATTTAGCAGCCACCTTGTAATAAGAAGGAAGATAACTTGAAAAGAACATGCTGAAGAGTACAAATCTGCAAGGAATCTACACCCTAATGATTTCATCAAGCTTCTGAATTAATTACCTATTGCAAATTTACTTCTAGACTTCTAGTGAGGGGAGGTAGAAATCAGTTTTGGAGGTAGATTTAGCATAAAGCTTAAAAATCAAGGTGTTTCTCTTGCATAGGACTTTCTAAGACCTGGAGAATGGCCTAGCAGTATTAAATTTGTAATTTTACATTCTTTTGCATGAGGAGAGCTTCAAAAATGGTAGAAGCTTCAGGTTCCATAATGCTTGAATCTGCCTAAGATCTTCCATTGTTGAAGTCATTTTGACCTGTGATTTCTGTTATTTGGAGCTAAAAGCATCTTAAAAAATGAAGAGGTAATATGGCATTTGTATCTTTTAGCATCTTCTGACGGAAAATACTGTCTTTATTTTCCCTCCTTTGTCAGAGCATATTCTCAAGATTGTGACCACTTGCCAGATATCATCATCATAATATTTACTTTTGAATCAGAGAGTGGGGCCTCTCTCCTTAAGAAAATGAGTGGCCCTGTGTACTAATTAGGATTTCCGAGGACAACCCATAAAACTGGATCTGTATACCTGAAAAGAAAAGGAATTTGTTGAATGGAAATTTTTGGGCTTACAGCTCAGTTGCTCACAGTTTGGATCCCAGAGCTTTGAACTGAACTCAGAAACAAAAAGAGGCAAGGAATAGTCATGATCTTGCTCAGGATTATGTCATAGGCACCATTTGTCACTGGATGCCTAACACCAGCACACCCAGGGGTCCTGGTGCTAATATCTCAGAACAAAGAATCCTGGCCAGAAATACTGCATTGGTCTTTCAGAGATTGGTGTTCAGATGTTTACTCCACTCATCCTCCTGAGCTTCCCCAGATTATAGATCCAAGGCTCGTTAAAAAGTCCTCAAAAATGAGTTACAAAAGATCCTTTCATTCTTCCTCCACAGCTACACTCTATGCAGGCTGGTAGAGTAGGTTGAAGAGTAGCATATAAGGGAGGACCCCTGTGAAGAAATACAATTTTTTCCCCTACTTGGCTACCTGAAATACCTTCAGAGTTTTAGGAAGGAAACATTCTAAGAAAAGTTTCGGTAAGAGCATTAAAAATGATTTTTTGTTTCAGGAGGAATTTAAAATAGATCACCAAAATATATAAATACAATAAGAAAATAAAGTTTAAAGTTAACAGGTGAGAAAATGAAGGCAGGAAAGATAAAATCAAGCCTGGACTGGGTTTAGGACATGAAACCGTGTTGGCAGATCTCGTTGGCTTACTGACACTGAGACACAAGTTATATTTTAGGCTTTAGAAAAAAAAACATGAAAAGGGAGAAATCATCAGTGGTGTAACTGACTACCTATACAAAGATTTGCTGCAAAGAAGTAAAACTACACTAGGAGTGAGACAAGGTAGAGATTTCCACAGTAGGTCTACCTAGAGAGAACACTGAGTGGATGTAGTGAATTTCATCCTCAAAGAGTCCCTTACAGTACAGTCCCTTAAAAACTGTATTCTACCGCTTTGCTCAGCCTGGGCCATTGGCGAGATGTGAAAGTAAAACTTAACAGAACATCCACTGAAGGGCCTAGCAGTTTGATTCAGGAATTTAGTTTGTTGTTTTGTTTTTTGTTCCCCTAAAAATAGAGATTCTGTGGGTATAGTTAGACTGTATTTCAGCTACTTTTTCATGAATGTTGAGTCTCCCCTAATGGAGACTGAAAAAATTTTGAGCATCAGTGAATTAAGGTAACATAACCTGTAATATGTATTGCTAACTAAATCAATAAGCAATGTTTTAAATATCAATAGAGATGGAAGATTGAATTAAAAGCCCATTATGGAGGCACCTGGGTAGCTCAGCCCTTATGCGTCTGCCTTCAGCTCAGGTCATGATCCCAGGGTCCTGGGAACGTGAGCCCCCGCATCGTGCTCCCTGCTCAGCAGGAAGCCTGCTTCTCCCTCTCCCACTCCCCCCTGCTTGTGTTCTCTCTCTCGCTGTGTCTCTCTCTGTCAAATAAATAAATAAAACCTTTAAAAAAAATCCCATTATGAAAATTGAGGAATCAGCTTAGGTTATGTGACTGGAATAGATTGCTATACTACAATGGCATAGAGGAGGTCTGAGGGATAGCTTTATACAGGGCCAGGATTCCTGTAGGAGGTAATTTCGACCTTACTCTTATCTACAATGAATCATTGAAATCTAATTTTTTTCTGTAATAGGGCAGAGCTGCAATGAATTTAGCCTGGAGAAATTTCAAAGTAGTTGTAACCAAATACTCACCTCAACCATAAAACAAAACAACACCCCCCAAACACACAACAAACAACTACCCCTCTCAAAACGTCAGGTTATTCTATAATATATAGCATTGGGTGATGTAACTTTGCTCATTGATGAACTTTCCAAGATAAACTGGTTATAAATATATAGCCAATTAGGACAGTAAATTGACTATACTGTTATCTTGGGGAGCTGTTCATCCTCAAATTGTAACAAGTTAGTACAGTATAAGGGAGAGAAATCTTTATTTTGCACAAGACCTACAACCCAGCATTACCCTGAAGTTTGGACAAGAACTTCATGGATTTGAGCATCTGTGTAACTTGTCTTAAAATCATTTCCTTTCCATAAATTTAAAACATGAGAAAGATCAGTAAAAGCATAAAGTAATTTTTTAAACAGCTTTATTGAGGTATAATTTATATATCAGACAAAACACCCATTTAAAGTGTGCAGCCTAATTTTTTAAAGTAAATCCACAGGGTTGTGCAATCATTACTAAAATCTAAATTTAGAACATTTTCATCCCAATATAAATATTGATATAAATATATGGACATAGATACATAGATACTCTGGAAGTCTCAAAACAATTTTTTTTGGTAATTCTTTTTTTTTTTTAAGATTTTATTTATTTGACAGATAGAGACATAGTGAGAGAGGGAACACAAGCAGGGGAAGTGGGAGAGGGAGAAGCAGGCTTCCTGCCGAGCAGGGAGCCCGATGTGGGGCTCGATCCCAGGACCCTGGGACCGTGACCTGAGCCGAAGGCAGATGCTTAATGACCCAAACCAGGGGCGATCTGCAATCTTTTGCCACAGGCCACTTAGCCACCCAGGCGCCCCTTTTTGGTCATTCTTACCAAATTTCTCCACCAAGTCAAAGGTGGAATAATCATGCCTAAATCTTTTGCCACATCCTCTCTCATTTACTCCACAATTCCCACACTGCTATTTTCTTAGCTTCTTCAATGTGAAGAGAAACCTGGTAACACAGCAAGTCCTTCCCACCTCAGGGCTTTTCCTATGCTGTTTGTTCTGATTTAACAATCATTCTTCTCTGCAGGAACCCTCAGTCCTCACTTCCTTTTATTCAACTTTTTGAATCTCAGGTTAAATATCAATTCCTTGAGGAATGAAGTTTTTCTTGATTCACTAAGGCAGCTCCTCTATGGTTTCATAGCTTCTTATAGTTTTCCTTTATAGCACTTATCACAGAGTGAAGTGATACATTTCTGTGATTATTTGATTAATTTAGCTCTTCCCCACTACATGACAAGCTTCTAATGGTTAGTGCTGATTTTATTTATTTTTATTTATTTTTAAGATTTTATTTATGGGCGCCTGGGTGGCTCAGATGGTTAAGCGTCTGCCTTCGGCTCAGGTCATGATCCCAGGGTCCTGGGATCGAGTCCCGCATCGGGCTCCCTGCTCCTTGGGAGCCTGCTTCTCCCTCTGCCTCTCTCTCTCTCTCTCTGTCTCTCATGAATAAATAAATAAAATCTTTAAAAAAAAGATTTTATTTATTTATTAGAGACACAGTGAGAGAGGGAACACAAGCGGGGGGAGTGGGAGAGGGAGAGAGAAGCAGGCTGCCTGCTGAGCAGGGAACTAGACTCGGGGCTCCATCCCAGGACCCTGGGATCATGACCTGAGCCGAAGGCAGACGCTTAACCACTGAGCCACCCAGGCGCCCCGATAGTGCTGATTTTAATACCTATCGCAGGGCATACAATAAAAACTGTATAATTAATGAGTGAATGAATTTATTCTATATTCTACGTACATATATAAGGTAACTGAACTGCTTTTCAGAGATGTTTCCTCCCATACTCTCACCAGCACCCTATCTAGCATCAAGTACCATCCTCATAAAGGTTGGAACTAAAATGACAGAGTAAAAAGCATTTTAATGTCCTTTTATTGATAATGAGCTTGAATAGTTTTTACATGTTCATTAACACTGATATATTTTTGTCATCAGTGCATTGTCTGCTTATGTCCTCTGTCTATTTTTTTAAGTAGGCTCCACATCCAAAGTGGGGCTCAAACTCATGACCCTGAGATCAAGAATCACATGCTGTACTGACTGAGCCAGCCAGGTGCTCCCCTTTGCCTAATTTTTGGAGTCTCATTTTCAGTAGAACTTCCAGCTTTTTGCTGCTGCTGACCACTTGTTGGTCTTGCCTAAGTTTCCAAGGACTGACTCTGCCAGAGGGCAGGACTCTTGCCTCTAACCTTCCTCCCAAACCAGGGGCGATCTGCAATCTTTTGCCACAGTCCACTTAGCCAGTCTTTATTTAGGACTGATGCTCTCCTGAGTTAATGAGGAATCAAGTCAGGGTCAACACGTTCTTCCTGTCAACCTTCTTTTTTGTGCTGCTAGCTCTATCTGCCTGCATGTTTCCAGTTTCTAGCACATTCCAATTCCTGTCAGTCTTGCTTTCTGCATATTTTCGTGGCTTTGGGGTTTGCTATTCTCTTGGGTTCTCTTGGAGTCTCTTGCTTCTACCTCTCCTTCACTAAGCACCAGTCTCTCATGAGTTCTGCAGTTCTTTCACCAGGTTTCTTGCTTTCTGTTCCTTGATTGACTGCTGCCAAGAACCCACTTGGAGGTCACCTGGTGGCATTCAACCTTGGGTCTAGAGCAGAAGAAGCAGCAGTATACCATCATGGTGGGGTGCTGCAATGGGCATGTTACAAAATCAAGAAACCTTAAAGAGGGGTAGTCAAGGGTAATAATATATTGTGTAGCATTAATTTAATTAATTATTACATTGTGTAGCATTGCTATCTAATTAATGAATGTCAATAGAGTCAATTCAATTAAAATAGTCCAGTATAGGCTAAGGGACAGAAAGCTCTAGCATAAATATGAAAAGGGCTTTTGGCTTTCTTGCTGGGTCATGCTCTCTTTATAAACCCTCATTTAGTTCCTCATTATTGGCATTTGGAATTGGTGGTTGTGGTTGAAAAATTAATTATCTGAAACTCCCCTATTGTGAGTCTAGTCTGCATTGACTTCCACTTTGGACTATGCTCCTTAACTAATCTTCCTCATGATTAGCAATTATTTCAAACCCTCGTTCAGTGCACACTTGTCTTATTGATGAACTCTCAAATCTGCTTAGGTCTGACTTAATAGTGTTCACTTCTGAGGCCTGAAGTCCTCAGAAATATTTCTTCCAGGGGCTCCTGGGTGGCTCAATTGGTTAAGCGACTGCCTTCGGCTCAGGTCATGATCCTGGAGTCCCGGGATCGAGTCCCGCATCGGGCTCCCTGCTCAGCAGGGAGTCTGCTTCTCCCTCTGACCCTCTTCCCTCTTGTGCTCTCTATCTCTCATTCTCTCTCTCTCAAATAAATAAATAAAAAAATCTTAAAAAAAAAAGGAAATATTTCTTCCAAATTTATAAGTGGCTGGTATCAGAACCTTAAATGATACCAGGAAATTCTAGAGGAATATTATAGGACATTGATCTGAATCTTTTGGAGAAAAGTTGGACAAGTGTGTCATTCTTTTTTTTTTTTTTAATGTAGGCTCTACACCCAGTGTGGAGCCCAATGTGGGGCTTGAACTCACGACCCTGAGATTGAGGCCTGAGATGAGATCAAGACACTTAACTGACTGAGCTACCCAGGTGCCACAAGTATGTTATTCTTAATACCTTTATTCTACATATATTAGTTGAACATCTACTACTGTGGGAAGAACGCAAAAGAAATAAAAATTAGGGCAAAATATGAGTTTTGCCTTCATAGAAATTTCAGCTTAATACTTATTTATAGAATAAACTATAATTGAATGCATACTGTGACCTATTCTGTGATAGTATAATCAAAGGCCTATTTAATTCAATACATATTATTGAGTGCCTATAAGAGGATGGAGATAATCACTCTTGTGAAAAGTAAGACAAAAGATTTTTCCTTAAGTTTTACAGGTAAATGAGAGGTTGCTTTTCATTTGAGGAAATCAGGGAGACCCTCAGTGAAGAGATAGTATTCAAGAAGGTCCTTAAAGCACGGGTAACATTTATCCATGTTTATCCACCCACCCACCCATCCATCCACCCATCCATCCACCCATCCATCCATCCATCCATCCATCCATCCATCCATCCATCCATCTGTCCACCCATCCATCCAGCACAGAACTTGGTATGAAGCTCACATCAAAGCAGCTCAGATTCCAAAGTAGCAAATGAACCAGGACTATAGCGGAATAGACTGAGAATGTTTTAGAAGATACAGCTTGAATTGCATTTAGGTGGGTACTGCTGATTTCTTCAGGGGATATAATTTCCTGACTTTGCTACATCAGCCTATGTCTTCTTTGGGGCCTGTAGGCACCTTACTCTTGAAAGTGAAAGACTCGACAAAGATAATTGCTGAAAGGATGTGGAGAAAAGGAAAACTTTATGCAATACTGATGACAATTTAAACTGGTATAGCCAGTATGGAGGTATCACAATAAATTAAAAATAAAATTAATAGAACTAATGATCCAGCAATTTCACTTCTGGGTGTATATCCAAAGGAAATGAAATTACTATCTCAAAGAGATATCTGCACTCCCATGTTCACTGCAACATTATTGACAATAGCCAAAATATAGAAACAACCTAAGTGTCCATCAGCAGATGAATGAATTTATCTGTGTCCATCAGCAGATGAACATATATATAAATGGAATATTATTCAGTCCCTGCAAAAGAAGGAAATCCTATTATTTGTAACAACATGGATGAAACTAGAGGACAGTATGCTGAGTGAAATAAGCCAGACACAGAAAGACAAATACTGAATGGTATTATTTATATGTGGAATCTGAAGAAAAAAGTTGAAGTCATAGTATCAGAGAAGAGAATGGTGGTTACTTGAGGCAAGGGGGTGGGGAAAAAGGAGGAATGTTGGTCAAAGGGTACAAACTTTCAATTACAAGATGAATACATTCTGGAGACAACTTACAGCATGATGATTATGGTTAATCATAATGTATTATCTACTTGAAATTTTCCAAGAGAGTAGATCTCAAGTATTCTCACCATACACAAAAAAGGGTAACTATATGAGGTGACAGATATGTCAATTTAGCTTGATTGTGGTAATCATTTTACAATGTATATGTTTATCAAAACATCACATTGTACAATCTAAATGTATACAATTTTGTCAATCATACTTCAATAAAGCTGGAAAAAAAAAAAGACTGGGACTCATAGTCAATGGAGCACACCGCCAGTGCTTTTGAGAAATAACCAGCTTCTCAGAGGTGGATAAAGAAATAGGCAATCCCCAATTTCAGCCTTTCAAAAGCAGCCAAGTAGTTTCTTACAATGCTTTCATTTGTGACATTAAACGTCTGAGGCACTCTGCTCGGTTAGGGAGAGTACGGTTGCTGACACCCTTAAGGGCTTCCGATGAGCCTGCTTAAAATCTAAGGCTTAAGACCATCTGATCCTGCTGTCTTCTCATCCCTGAATCCTGTGCCACACTCAAAATGCAGATCTCCTTGGTCCATTTTCCTCTTATACAAAGCAATTGTCATCTTTCAAGGCATTCATCAATTCCTTTGCTAACCTCTCTTCACTACATTTCTCTATCCTATTTCATCTAGGTTGTTGCCACTCCATAGTCTTGCCTCCTTCCCTAGTTAGCCTACACTTCACAGTACATGAGGTCAGCTACTTGTTCACCAGTATTTTCAGCAACCTAATCTTTTGATTTTATTGCACCCTCACCTCGAGCTTCAGTCTTAGATCAGTTCATGTACCCGCTTTCTCTCTTACTGTACATAGGTTGCTAACATGCTGCTGGAGAAAGCTATACAACTGAGTGGATTTATGCCACTAATATGACTGGTTTCAACCTCAGGTGGGAAGTTCCACCTCCCTGAAGGCAGAACATCTATATAAATTATTTGGAATTCTTCTGCATGGGAGGTTTGCCTTTTTTCCATTCATTTATTTATTTAATCATTTATATAAATCAGTGTAGACTCATGGATGTTCACTTTATATTTTGGGTTATAATACAATACTAGTTTACTGATTTTTTTGCTCCGGTTGTTCCAGCTTTGGCAATTGGGAGCTTTTACAGTTGGCTCCCATGTCCCTTTAACATAACCCCATCATTGTCAGTGTGTGTGTGTGTGTGTGTGTTTGAGTGTTTCGTTACATGCTGGCACTGCAAGATGTTCCAGGCTCATCTTATAAATTTCATACCATTTTTCCAAGGGCCCTTTGTTCTTTTTATTGGAGAATGATATTAGAAATCAAGATTGTTGGGGCACCTTGGTGGCTCAGTCAGTTAGGTGTCCGACTCTTGGTTTCAGCTCACATCATGATCTCAGGGTTGTGGGATTGAGCCCCGCGATGGGCTCCATGCTCAGTGCAGAGTCTGCTCCAGAGTTTCTCTCCCTCTTCCTCATGCTCTTTCTCTCTAAAATAAATTTTAAAATCTTAAAAAAAAAAAAGACAGAAATCAAGATTCAGGCACTAGGTATGCTGTTTGCTACTGGGCTGTCATTGCTTCCAGGCCCTCAGAGCTGTCAGAGCAAAGATATATAGGGGTGTATAATACCTGGCTTATATCTACATACTTACAAATATTTCTGTCTGTATCTATATGAAGCTAAACATGAATTTGTACTGATGTCTCCAACTTGAGTCAAGTAGCACAGGGATCATTCTAGATCTTCTTTCTTATTTGTAATCTCCCGCTCAAACCATGAGAGATCTGGTTCCTACCATCCATTATCCATTTACTTATTTGTTCATGTAGAATGGTTTCTGAATTGGTAACCTGTACATTTATGGAGAAAAAAACTTCATCAGCTAGAATATAGTGCTTATGTACAGCTGATTTTGTCTTACACTGACCACTTATGTCCAACATTACTTAGGTCAGCAGTTTTTATCCCATTCCTTTCAGTGAGGTTGTTTTACATATTTGTAATACAGTTAGATCTTCTTGTCCCAGTCTGCCTTCCTTCCCCTTCCTGGGATTCCAAGATCTAAGTAATTTTTTAAAAATTTGCACATATTAAAGTTTACTCTTTGTGCTATAAAGTTCCATGGGTTTTGGCAAATACATAGTATCATATATCCACCATTGTTGTGCCATGCAGATTATTTCACCACCCCCAAAATCTGTGCCTCATCTGTTCAGCCCCTCTCACCTTGAATTCTTGGCAAACACTGATTTCCAATCCATGGGCACTCACTATCTCTTCATTTCTTTAGATTTCTTTAATTTTTTTCATTGATGTTTTATAGTTTTCCACATATATATTCTGTATATATTATGCTAGATTTATACCAGAGTATGTAAGTTTTTGGTGTTATTGCAAATAGTATTAAGAAACATTTTTAGATCACAGATGTTCATTACTGGTACATTAAAAAAAAAAATCTTCCTTTTTCACATTGAATTAATATCCTATAAACTTGCTATTATAACTTATTAGTTCCAGAAGTTCTTTGTAGAGTCTCTGGGGATTTCTCTATAAACAATCATGTCATCTATCACTAAAAATAGTTTTATTTCTTCTTTTCAAATCTGTATATATTTTTATATCTTTTTCTTGTCTTAGTGCATTAGCTAGGATTTCTAGGACAATGTTGAATGTGAGTGGTAGGAGAAAACATCTTTGTCTTGTTCCTAATCTTAGGAGGAAGACATTTAGTAACTCACCATAAACTTGATGTTAGCTGTAGATTTTTTGTGAGTGTTATTTTTTTAAGTTTTTATTTTAATTCCACTTAGTTAACATATATACATGTTATTTATCAAGTTGAGGAAGTTCTCCTGCATTCCTAGTTTTTGAGAGTTTTTATCACTAATGGGTGTTTCTGCTTTCTCTATAAAGCAGAAAGTTGATGCTCTTTCTGTATCAGTTGATATGCTCATATGACCTTTCTTCTTTATGCTACTGATATGGTGGATTAAACTAATTGATTTTTGAATGTTGAAACAGCCTTGGACATTTGGAACAAATCCCACTTGGCTGTGGTGTATAATTCTTTCTATACATTTTTGGATTAATCAAATATGGATAAAAAAAAATCTCCTACCTTAAAGGATAGTATAGTTAATTAGAGGGGAATAAAGAGGTAGACACATGTCTTAACTATAGAATCCAAGGTGGAACATAGCAAGTGTTCTAAAAAAGAGGAAAATCCTACAGGTTTTTATTGGAGGGAAAGATCATAACTGGTTTGGAGGAGTTAGGAGACATTGCTATGTAAAATGTGGCTAATGTAGTGTCAGAATTTGAGACCTGGAGGAAATTTTTGGACCATCTAATTCAAATCCTCTCCCTTTCTTATGAATGAGGTAGTACACAGTCTGTCTCTCCCTAAGTAAGGAGTGGGATCTGACCTGAGTTATCCCATCCTTATGTCACTAAGTTTTCTTCTGCCTCACACAACCACCCACTAAAATAAGTAACATAAGTCTTGACTTTTAAGTAGCTTATTTAGAAAACGAGCATGGCTGTTCCTTTGAATTTCCTCATTCCTTCAATAAAAAGAAAACTGGAGGCGCTAGGTGGGTATGGAATTGCCTAATTCTGCAATTGTGTTCCATCGTGTTCTTGTGCCTCAGACCCATAAAGCCAAACAAAGAAAACATAATCCCCATCTGCTACAATCTGTAGCTACCCTGCTCCTCCCTGAGGGAGGTGATTCCCGGCTGATGCAGCCATTACTGTATATTCTCTGCACAGACTTGCCTTTAACATGTGAGTTAACTCTTTTTTCTAGACTTGGGCCAGTTTTTTTTTTCCCATGGAAAATTTACAGAGAAACTTCAGTTGAAGTTCTACTGTGTTTATTCTTTGTCATTTAGAGTGATAAAGTTCACTTTACCCTGAGGACATTTTAAATAAGGAATTTGTAATAGCTTATTCCAAAAAAAGTACATTTTTTAAGGCTATTCACAATGAAAACAGTTGCTTTATATAATTGCTGATAATTGGGTTCTTTCCGTCATAGACATGTGCAATAGTGGATGGATATTTCTACTCATCTCACAGGGAGAATTAATTTTCCTGAAATAATTATAATAATGAAGGTAACAATAATAGTATCTGATATTTATACTTAATCTTCCAATGTGATCAGTACTTTCTATAGATGACTTTTTTTTTTTTTAAGAGAGAGAGCAAGTGGGGAGGAGGGGCAGAGGGAAAGGGAGAAAGAGAATCTTAAGCAGGCTTCACACTCAGCACAGAGCCCCACCTGGGGCTCAGTATCATGACCTGAGCGGATGCTTAACTGACTGAGCCACCCAGGCGCCCCCATACAGATGATTTTTTTTTAAATTCTGTCAATCAACCCATGAATTAGGACTTGGTAATATCATCTGCATTTAGAAAGTAGGTAATTTTTGACTTAGACAAGGTAAGTAAATTGCCCAAAGTGGTAGAGTTAGGGAGTGACTGAACCAATATTTTAGTTGTGGTTGGTCTGACACCACCAGTCCTTCAGTATTCACTGTGGTGCTCTACTTACTGGCACTTACTGGCTGTCCCTTGTTAGCCTAAGACCTTGGCTGGCACTCATCTTCTACACACACACACACACACACACACACACACACACACACACACACACACACCCTCTTACTCACCCCACCGGCCTCTCTAGCTTCCAATTATCCTGACATTTAAATCCATCAACAAACAGTGTCCTCCTCTACAAGCAACCACTTCCCCACAAGAACGCTTCAGTCCAGCTAAAGGAGTCTCTTTTTTTCCCCTCTCCGTGAAGTTTCACCTTTGCTCAAGCAGCTCCCTTCAGCTGCAATGCCCACTCCCACCTCCTCACCACCTGTCTATATTCTAGCTGGGTCAGCTCAAAAGAAAAATTTCCAGGGATGGAGAGAAGATAGGCAGTGGGTGGCTGAGCCCAAGGTGAAATAAAATAATGTTTTCTTTTATTGATTTACCAGTGTTTGTCTTTTAATTTCTGGAGAGCCTCAATTGCATGCAAAAATGTTAATAGGAGTTGAAGGTCTCTTATTCATACAGTTCCAATCTAGTCTACAAATAAAAAACAGTGAAAATGATTCATATGTGAATAATTCCCCCAAACCTTTGCTTATTGAAATGGATCAGAGATAATTACCAGGTTGGAGACTTTGCATCCACACAATTTTCTAGTCTCACAAACATAATTTTCTTTAGAATGAATAGAAAATATTTGCTCTTTTAAAAGCGGTTGTGGATGGTGGAAGTGTGTTCTTTCTGTATCTGCAGAAATGTGGCTGTGCTGTCCACTGCTGCTACCCTTTCGAGCTGGGGATTTCTCTCTCTTGCCCAGCCTCTCCAGCACTGTGGAGCTCACATCATTTCCAACTCTCATCTGCATTCATCTCAGTGTGAAATCCGTGTATTCTGTGGGTCATTACATCCACAAAGAAGAAGTCAGTGTAATCTTATAGTTTGGGTGTTTGTCATTTCGTCCTGCAAGATGACTTCACATTCACACGTAAGTCAGGGGGACAAGGATAACCTGTCACATCCTTGGGGTTTATTAACTTTTAGTATTGAGTGGAGAGTGGGAGGAAATTTTAATTGGAGTTGCCCTGAAAAGGGGGTGGGGACAAATGCTTTTTGTCTGTGATCCTTCAGAACCATCTGGAATACACATGAGATTCGTTTTCTGCCATTGTCTCTCCAAAGCATCAGGCTGTTGTTCCAGGTGTATGGAGTGCCAGTATGGCTTAGGTTTAATACTTGATTTTCATTATGCCCAACAGCTTGGTCCTTTATTCTCTGAGGGATGTGTTTTCAATACCACAGGAGATTTCTTTATGCCCAACCAAATGAATCTTTATAAACAGCTCAACTGGTGTAAGGCCTCAGGTGGGCTTCAGGGACCCACAAGAACAAGGTTTATGTGTAGGCACAGGGGATATTCAAGTGTGGCATTATATTAAAGGCATTTTTAATTTCTCTATCTGGGCTTTTAGAAAAACAAGCACCCTTCCTCCTGAAACTGAAGAACAGGTTCCAGGCTTCCTTGAAACTATGTTGGGGAAAAAGAAAAAGCAAGGCATGTACAAGACACTGAGTAAAGTGAAATGAGGATATTGTGGGAAAGAGAGGAAATAAAGAACAAAAGTTTAATGTTTTTTAAAGGAGCAGATAAGAAAAAAAAAAAGGTGATAGCTATAGATGAATTTCCAGAAATGGATGAGGTTTTTTTGTGTTGCTCTGAGTTAACACATTATCTTTAAAATGGAAAAGGAAGGGAACCTGAGGGGCTCAGGTCATGATCCCAGGGTCTGGGAATCGAGCCCCACATAAGGCTCCCTGCTCAGTGGGGAGCCTGCTTCTCCCTCTGCCTCTGCCTCTCTCTCCCTCTCTCTCGCTCTCTCTCTCTTCTTCTGTGTGTGTGTCTCATGAATAAATAAATATAATCTTTTTTTAAAGATTTTATTTATTTATTTGAGAGAGAGAATGAGAGAGAGAGAGCTTGAAAGGGGGGAGGGTCAGAGGGAGAAGCAGACTCCCTGACGAGCAGGGAGCCCGATGCGGGACTCGATCCCGGGACTCCAGGATCATGACCTGAGCCGAAGGCAGTCGCCCAGCCAACTGAGCCACCCAGGCGCCCTAAATAAATAAAATCTTTAAAAATATATGGAAAAGGAAGTGGGGTGCCTGGGTGGCTCAGTTTGTTAAGCCTCTGACTCTTGATTTTGTCTCAGGTCATGATCTCAGGGTTGTGGGATCAAGCCGTGTGTCGGGCTCTGCCCTCAGTGCAGAGTCGGCTTGTCCCTCTCCCCCTGTTCTACTCTCTCTCTCGCTCTCAAATAAGTAAATAAATAAAATCTTTAAAAGGAAAAAGAAGTGAGAAAGGAAGTCAATAAACAAAATGAATAAACATTGCTCCATGTGATAATATGGGTGAATTTTAGGAATATAATTTTAAGTGAAAAGTCCCCAGAGATTACATCCTGCATGATACCTTTAAATAACTCTTTTTATTGTGAAATGCAACACACTAAAATGTATAGAAATACCCTTTTTATAAATTTCAAAACAACCAAACCAAAAGTATATGCTATTAATAAATACATGTAAGCGTAATACAATTACATCCAAAGGAAAGCAAGGCAACAATGAACTCAAGTTTCGAGGTGAGAGGCAGGGGTTTAGGATGGTCAGGGATCTGATGTGGATGTCAGTTATTATCATCATTTTAATTTTTGTTGGGTGGTGATTTCACAATTGTTTATTATTAAAATCAACAAGCCAACAAGTGAACAATAAATAAATAAGAACCTTCTATGTATAAATGATGGAAGCCTGTTATGAATTTAGGGTTATGATTAAAGCAGTTCTGTGCACCTGAGGTCCAATTTTAAAAATCTGACAAAGGAAAGGGGGAAAAATATTTGTTCTTTGAGCAGCATACTCTAGGCATGGCTGTTCCTATATGGTATGTTTTTTCCCCCAATATTGAACATTAATTATTCTTCCTGTCTTTAAATACAGATAAATATGTATAATAAGTGAATCTCTAGAGAACTCTCAATTCCACCAGCAAGCATTAGCCTTTTGGGAAATACTCTCCCTTCGCTGCAGAAAAGTAGTGAGAAGGTAATTTGTTCACCCATGTTCCAGGCAAAAGCGCCCTCTGCTTTCAGATAGTGGTGTGACAGTCCTATTTTGAATGTCGCGGGTCTAGGGTGGAGCACAAGGTATATGTCTCCCCTGTCAGAAACAAAGAATTAAAAAACATAAGTATCCAAATGGATAACTTGGATTTCCAAGCAGAACTAGCATTCCTCCCTGCCTCCCACAAACTTTCTAAATGTAGAGCTTTTAATCTTGACTTATTATCCTGATTCTTTGCATTAATTGTTGCAAGTTGGGTTTCCTGGGAAACAGACTGAGTTGGAGATTATTGAGAAACACTCTTGGGAAAAATATCTGTAAGCATGTCAAGGAAGAAGGATGAGGCAGGGGGAGAAGTTGAACTGTGATGCCGTCCTAACAGAAGCCTCAGCTTAGCCTGGTGTGCTCAGAAGCTGGCATAGTTCTGCAGAGAGGTCCTCGACTGAGGCAAGGGGGCTGAGCCTTTGAATACCCCTTCTCCAGGGAAAGTCTACATCCAAACCTGCCTTTGGGGAGGATGTTCCTGCTGCCATTTTCTTTTAGACACCTTCCCTCCCCCAAGTCAGGATATAGTGCAATAGCAGCCAATTTTTGGTTTGCACAAATGTACTGAGCCAACCCATCTGTGAACTCAGCATGGCCTTTTTTTACCTCCGGACTCTGGGTCTAAGATAATACTTGCTTTAGGTGTGAGTGGAGGGGGAGGCATAATTGCAATATTAATGGATGTCATACCTCAGACCACTGAACTCCTGAGAAACAAACAAACAAAAAACAACTTTACTGAACAACATTCTAGCTGCTTTTGCTTAACTGGTCCAATTTTCATGATACCATTGGTAGAGTGGGTCAGTGTTATGTCACACTGAATGTCAACGTCCAAATGGCCTAGGCCTTTTTGGACTATACTGTGACGGAGAGCAGGAGAGTTAATACAGCCTTAGGCAAAGACTATAAAGATAAACTGTTGTCCATCTTTCATGGATGTGAATTGTTTCTTGTCCTCCTTGAGAGAGATGGAAAAGAAAGCATTTGCCAGACCAATGGTTACATATCATGTATCCGGAATCATGTTAATCTGCTCTAGAAAGTATTTCATATCGAGCACCATAAGTACAATTGGGGCTATACTGGTTTGAACTTGGATCTATCTACCTTCATTCTTCAGGATCCGTCAGTACTTTTTTTTTTGTTTCTTTTTTTTAAAGATTTTACTTATTTATTTGACAGAGAGAGACACAGTGAGAGAGGGAACACAAGCAGGGGGAGTGGGAGAGGGAGAAGCAGGCTTCCCGCTGAGCAGGGAGCCCGATGCGGGGGGGCTCTACCCCAGGACCCTGGGATCATGACCCGAGCCAAAGGCAGGCGCTTTACAACTGAGCCACCCAGGTGCCCCTAGGATCCATCAGTATTATAGGGGCCACACAAGTGAATTAAATGAAAATGTGCTGGATACTGCCACCCCCTACAGCCTTCAGATTTTTAAGGATGCTGTAAATCTCTACTCTTTTTTCAAAACAGTATATATTCGATTGATTAGTTTGGTTGGTTGATTTTCATTGAAGTATAATTCACATACAATGAAATCTTAAGTGTATAGTCCAGTGAATTTTGGCAGTTATGTACAACTGTGTAAACTATCACAGTCAAGATATAAAACATTTCTACATACCATTTCAGGTTAATTCTGACTGCCCTCTCAACCCTGACTCCCGGCAATCATTGATCCACTTTTTGCCTATGTATTATATTTGGCTTTTCTGGAGTTTTATATAAATGGAATCATACAGTATGATTTTTTTGTTTTTGACTTCTTTCTCTCACCATAATGTTTTGAGATTCATTCATATTGTTCCTGGTATCAGTTGTTTGTCTCTTTTATGATTGAGTAGTATTCCAGTAAATGAATATGTAATAACTTGTTTACCTACCCTTCTCCTTTTTCAATATTGCTTTGGATATTCTAATTCCTTGGCATTTTCATGTAAATTTTAGAATGAGCTCATAAATTTTTATGAAAATCCTTGCTGGAATTTTGACTGGGATTGCATTACATTTGGAAAGACAGGAAATACTCAATTCTGTTTCACTGATCTATTCATCTATGCTTTGGCCAATACAACATTGTCTTAATTATTGTAGTTGTAAAATTATTAAATTTTAAATTTAATTGTAAAATTATTAAATTTGTAAATCTTTTACTTGGCCTTCTTTTTCAAGGTGAGGTGTGATACCACCTTAATGTTAATTAGATGAAGTTGGTTAGTAGTGTTGCTCAAATATTCCATATCCTTAGTGATTTTGTGGGGGTATAATTTTTCTACCAATTACTGAGAGAAACCTGTCAAAATCTCCAACTCTTGTGGATTTGTCTACTTTCTTCCCCTAATTTTGCCATCTGTATTTTGTTTCCTTTTAGCCCCCATTGCTGCCTTATTTTTGATGAAGTAATTTTTTTTAAAGATTTTATTTATTATTTAATTGACAGAGAGAGAAAGAGAGAGAGCGAGCAAGTGAGGTAACACAAGCAGGGGGAGTGGGAGAGGGAGAAGCAGGCCTCCTGCTGAGCAGGGAGCCCGATGTGGGGCTCGATCCCAGGACCCCGGGATCATGACCTGAGCTGAAGGCAGTCGCTTAACCAACGGAGCCACCAGGGGCCCCGAAGTAAGTAATTTTTTAGGACCTTAGTTATCTCCTCTATTGTATTTTTAGTTATATCTCTGGGTTTGATTTTAGTGTTTTCTCTAGAGATTATGGTATGTATTTTGTTACAAAATATCTTTAAATAATATTCTATCACCTTATGAAAAGTATAATAATCTTAAAACAGTGCAAGTTCTTTTATTCCTTCTCCTGACCTCTGTTCTCTAATTCTTATATATTTGACTTCTGTATATGCTATAAAGTTTACATTACTAATGTTATTCTTTTTATTTTTCATAATCGATAATCTTTTAAATAACATTTTTAAAATACGATTATATATGTTAGTGCTTTTTTTCTTTCTTCATATCCAGAATTTGATAGCATTTTTCTTCAGCCCGAGAAACTTCTTTTAGTGTTTCCCGTACAGATCTTCTGGAGAAAAAATCTTTCAGGTTGCCACTAATGAGAATGTTTTTATTTCATCTTCATTTTTGAAGAATGATTTTGCTGAATATGAGAGTCTAGGTTGGCCTTTTCTTTTTCTTACAGCACTTTAAAATATTTTTCCATTCTCTTTTGGTCTTTTCCACTAGCTTTCTTACTGTTTCTGATGAGAAGTGATACCAGATTTCCTCTGTATATAATGTGCTTTTTGTTCTGTCTGCTTTTTTTAGATCTTCTCTTTACCTTTGTTTTTCAGGAGCTTGACTATGTTGTGCATAAGTGAGTGTTTGTGTGTGCGTGTGTGTGTTTTGTTCTCCACTGTGGTTCACTGAAAGTTTTGGATCCATGGAGTGATGTATTTTTATAATTTTTGGGAAAAATTCCATTATCCCTTTGAATTTCTTCTGTTCCATTTTCTTACTCCTTTACTTCTGGCACTCAACTTATATGTATATCAGACTCCTAGATATTTTTCCCAGAAATTTAAGATGTTCTGTTTCATTTTTCATTCTTTTGGCATTTCAATTCAAATAATTGTCACTGACTTGTCTTCAAGTTTACTTATTTTTTCCTCTGCCGTATCCAATGTGCTGTTGAGCCTATTGCTTGAATTCTTAATTTTGATACCATATTTTTCTTTTATAGTAATTTCTTTTAACTTTTGTTTATAGTTTCCATCTCTTCTAAAATTCTTCCTCTGTTTTCCATTTTGTCTTTTTCAAGATCTCTTTTTAATATTTATCATAATCACTTTATTTTTTTAAAGATGTATTTATTTATTTGAGAGAGAGAGAGCAAGCAGGGGGAGAGGCAGAGGAAGAGGGAGGGAATCTCAAGGAGACTCCCTGCTGAGCACAGAGCCCAATGCAGGGCTTGATCTCATGACCTGAGCTGAAATCAAGAGTCAGATGCTTAACCGACTGAGCCACCCAGGCGCTTCTATCATAATTACTTTAAAATCATTATCTTTTAATTATGGGATACTTTACAATATGAGATAGCTCTTAATCTGTTTCTGTTCATGGTTTTCTTCTCTTCGCCATGAATCAGATTTTCTTGCTTCTTCTATGTCTTGTATTGTTTGATTATATGGCCAGACATTATGTGTAAGAGAATAATAGAGATTGAAGTAGATACTATGGTGATCCTTCTTTGGGCAGGTCATCAGTGTAAGACTATTAGGCAATCTAATCTAGACTTTGAACTGAATCTGAACTTTGTTGCAGCTTTAGTTAAATTCAATAGATCTCTGGTTTGAATTTAATTTTTTTTTGCACAACATCAGGACTTTTCATTCAGCCATGCTTAGTATCTGAGCTCCGCCCAGATTCTGGAGTATCTCTGTGTTCCGTAGCCTAGTTGCCAGCTTTTGGAAACACTTCAGGGAGTGTTTCTCTTGGTTCTGCCACACTGTCACCAATCTTTGGTATATATTCCTTATGCACTTGGTGGAAACCTGTGAGAAAATGTTAGCCTAGGGTGGGTGCAGACTCACTGTTGGCTGGGGACTTCTTGGGATTCCAATCTGAATGTCCTGCTATCAGAGGCTTGTTAAATTTTGGTTGGATTCCCCTTGCCGTTATCAAGGTGCATTCCTCCTCTTCCTACTGCTCTGCCAGAAATAGAAGCAGTTCATCATGCTGTGAATTGTGCAAGACTGTTGAATCACAGACCGGTACCTCTGAAACAAATAATGCAATATATGTTAAGAAAAAAAAAAAGAAGATAGCAGGCGGGGAAGAATGAAGGGGGGGAAACCGGAGGGGGAGACGAACCATGAGAGACGATGGACTCTGAAAAACAAACTGAGGGTTCTAGAGGGGAGGGGGGTGGGGGGATGGGTCAGCCTGGTGATGGGTATTAAAGAGGGACGTTCTGCGGAGAGCACTGGGTGTTATACGCCAACAATGAATCATGGAACACTACATCAAAAACTAATGATGTGATGTATGATGATTAACATAACAATAAAAAATTTTTAAAAAAGCAGCTCATCACTTTTTGTTTTTTAGTTTACTTTGGTTTGTGTCCTAAGCCCTTTTATCAGTTAAATAAAGCCACGACTTAGTTTTTTAGCTTTTTTAGCTTGTTGGCAATAGTGTTGGAGTAATAGTCTCATTACTATGTATAATCTAACTGGAAGTGAAAGTCTCTTGCTTTTCTATTCACTATCTTAGATAGGTAAGGGAAGATTCAGAAGATTCCACCTGCTTTCCTTCCCTGCAACTGCTCTTATCTAACATGTCAAGGAATTAATGTGTTAATTCTGCCATGCACTAAATATATTCATTCATGGTCCAGAGAAATGACCATTGGATGAGTCCATGAATTAACTGGATCCAGTGGATCTGCCATGAATCAAATCTAGGCCAGAACACCATGTATTATTTAATTCCCATATGCTTCCATTCTAACGGTTGGACTCTAATGGCACTTCAAGTCCCTGGGCATCAATTTCAACTTAGATAACTTATCTAAGACTCCTAAAACAAAACATAACAAAAGCAACAAATCAAACTGCATTCCTTCTCCCAAGTTTACTCATACCCAAGTATCTGGGCTTAGGAGCCTTTGGGGAAGGATTAGAAGAATTCTTCTTGTATATCTTTGCCAGACTTTGCACAGCTCTTTCTCACAGCACTTCTCTCTCTAGACTACATTATTCTCTAACTCTTTAAAGTGACAATAAAATGGAAAATTGCAGGACACCAAGAGACAGAACATGCTAAAGATCTTTTTAATCCATTTATACCCCGTCAAATAGAATACTGAGCAATACTGAGATGTTTCATTGCTGCTTCCAGTCCTTTACCTAAAGGTAGGATTCTTCAATTTTTGAAGAATTCTGGGCCATGAATTGACATTACCCTCTCAGTGTTGGGAGTGGAGTATGAGCAGAGAGGTTCTTGAAACTTCCAACTGAGTCTCTGCTGTATTGAAGTGCTGTCTCCCAAAGGAGATGTTATGACCCCTTTTTTTTTACTTTCTCTGGGATGCCAAATTCCAGCAAATGCTCTGGGTAACCTGGAATCTAGTCGTCACTCATTTCCTCTTGCTAATTTCTACTAAACAGGGACATGAGAGGGAAAGTGTCTTCCTATTCTCCAGAAGAAAGACAAAGACTGGGTTTGCATAATTTCTAAACAACGAGGGACTTGTAATAAGATATTTACAAATATTATATGTTCTCTTTCTTTGTTGCACTATATAGACTGTCTTCTGGGAAAGAAGCCCACAAATCTTAAAGCCATGGAACCTAGTCCAGTCCCAGTCTATTAATTCCATCTCCTTCCCAGGGGGGAATGGTAGTTATATATTTTTTATTAACAAACATTCAGTGAGCATCTACAGTCACCCATACATTGTTCCAAGTAGTGGAGATACTTTTGTTAAAAGTGACAAAAACTCTTATGGGCGTTACAGTCTAGTGAGGGGAGGCAGTCAATAAATAAGTTAATATGTGAGATGGTGTTAAGTGCTATGGAGAAAAATAAAACAAGAACAAGGGAGAGGGCTTCTGGATTGGAACTGGTGGTGGTTGTAATTTTAACTAAGGTAGTTAGGAAAGAGCTCCTGAAAAAGGTGACATTAAAGATTATCTGGGAGGGTAGCAAGGAGTCTGAAGGCCCAAGGAAGGGAATTTTTCCAAACATCTCCCATTACAACTAAGTTAGCAGCAAATTGGGACCCAAATGCAGGTATCCCTTGTCTCCTGCGTTTTCCACTATGTGACACTGTTCTAAGGACCTATAGGGGATTCACTGAAGCACTATATCAAGTAATGTGGTGTAGCTGTGAACTGTTGGCAAACAGGAGTTGCAAACGAATTAGCTAAACAAGTCCTCATTGATTACCTACTGTTCAGTGAAGATCACAGGTTCCCTACGGATCTCAGAGAAACACACACTGGATTTCCTGCCTTCAATAAGCTGACAACATGGGGTGGGGGTGGGGGCAAAGCACAAACCAATCAAGCAGATGTTTTGATGATACAATCTGAACAGTGCAGTCGCAGAACTACAACCAGGGATGCTCTGAGGGCAGTGTCTTTTGCCAAAATCCAAATGTCATTTTTCACAGGCTTGCTGTGAAGAAAGACAATTCTGTTCACTCACCTTCCTTTCAGCCTTGCTCACACACATGGATTATCATATTGTCAACAGTAAAATCTAATAAGAAGGATGGCAATATATTGTCTTTTGTTAGCTGGCTGAAACCCAAGGCCTGTGGTTGTTGAATACAGAAGGGCAGATAGATGGAAGTTTCACGCTGTCCTGTAATTGCAAAGTAGCCTTAACTTTAAGAGCCCTTTTCAGAACAGCATCTATTACCTGTGGCTAAGTTGGGATGGTACATTTTAAAATAATACAGAATAGACCTACTGGTGAAATTTAATTGTTACCAATTAGATCTAGCAGAAGAAGAATTTGTATCAAGCACCATGACTTACCTAACTGGACTGCAGAAGTGAGACTGTCATTATGCTGAGGAGACCAAATACTTGTTTTAGATGCCAGTTTTTACACTGCATGAAAAATAGTGGCTGGAAACCAGGCATTATATTGCCTCCCTGTGTTGTGTACCATGGTGCCAGAAGTAACAAATATGCAATTCAAAAGGTGTTAAAAAGTAGTCCCAGTAAAAGAAGAGAAATTCAGAAAGGCTAGGATCCATCTACTTTGCAGCAAGCCAGGCTCTTTATTTGATCCAACAATTCCATTAAGAAAATATCAGCCAAAACAGTGATTGTCCTTGTATTTTCATAAAAACTTACAATATCATTAAGGGCGCCTGAGTGGCTCAGTTGGTTGGGCGACTGCCTTCGGCTCAGGTCATGATCCTGGAGTCCAGGGATCGAGTCCCGCATCGGGCTCCCTGCTCAGCGGGGAGTCTGCTTCTCCCTCTGACCCTCCCCCCTCTCATGTGCTCTCTCCCATTCTCGCTCTCTCAAATAAATAAATAAATAAAATCTTTAAAAAAAAACTTACAATATCATTAAAACAGGCTGGTATTTGTCTTTGGTATCCTGAAGAGGACTGTCTCAGTTTTGTTTTGTTTTGTTTTCTTTGATTTTACTTTCCTCAGTTTTAAGGAAAAAATATATTTATATTTATTTATTTTTAAAGATTTTATTTATTTATTTATTTGTCAGAGAGAGCACAAGCAACGGGGGAGTGGGAGAGGGAGAAGCAGGCTCCCCACTGAGCAAGGGGCCCGATGCGGGGCTCGATCCCAGGACCCTGGGATCATGACCTGAGCCGAAGGCAGATGCTTAACCGACTGAGCCACCCAGGTGCCCCCCAAAAATATATTTACAACAGTTCAAGTTTTATGGCACATTTAAACATTTCCCCCTTCATCCTGTTTTCTGTTTAACGGCAATTATCAAAAGAAAAAGAATGATGGCTGTATTTGAGCTTACAAAAAGCATTTGCTTGAAAAGAGATAAAAACTTAATATTGGGAGGTGCCTGCCCGGCTCAGTCAGGAAAGCATGCTGCTCTTGATCTCAAGGTTGTGAGTTCAAGCCCCATATGGGGCATGGAGCCTACCTAAAATGAAAGAAAAGAAAAGGAACTTAATATTTGGGGTTTTAAGCTTAATTCCATCCCTGATTTTGTGTTTATTTTTTCAATTAACATAAAATGGGCCCCATGGGTCCTATTTCTTAATATATATACACTTATATATATATATATATACACACACATACATGCATAATTTTCACCGTATTATGTATTTCTTAGTTGAGAGACACTTGTGGGGTGCTATGTCTTCCTATTATTGAAATGTTATTAAGGATCTGCTTTTGGGAGTTTGAATTAATTAACTACTTACATTTAAAAGCCTTAAATACCTAGACTTGTTAATTAAAATTAGGTACAGCATTATTGGATTTTTATTGGGAACTTCATTTCAATTGTTTCAAGATAGTCTCCAACAGGTCACGGAAAAAGCAACTTCTAACTGCATCCAGATCAGAATCCCCTGAGGAAAGGACTTGTCTGTGCTTTATGGACTCAGGCACCATCCAAAGATTAGGTTTATTCTAATTTTCTATAGGCTTAGAATTTGTAGGTATGGAAAAGTTCCATCACTCCTGAGGTTGTCTTAATGAACCACCATGAATTGGAATAAAAGGTTCTTTGGCCTCTCCCCTTGAGTCATTCTCTCTGCTGAGGGAGTAGCAGGAGATGCTTGGTAAGCAGGCCATCGCCTGCTTACCAAGCCAGGGCCCTGTTAGAAATTGGATTAGGCTGTATTGTAATTAACAGGTTGTAAGTAAACAACAAGTTCAAATGTGGCGTGTCACCGGTTGATAACGTGGTATGAATTGGAAAAAAACTATTCCCATTTTGGTTGGTGGTGTGGGATCTGTGAGTTGCAGAATTATTGCCAAAGGTGACTGGTGATTGCCTTGCAACGTTTCTCTGCCCCTGTGTCTCCCCCTCCCCACCCAGAGACCTAGAATGGGAAAGTATGGGGAACATAGCACAGGGCATATGGTATCTACAGCGAAGGAAGAAACTTTATGAAGGCTCTGGAGAATAAGTGATGGGTTTCAAGTAATCTAAGGAACCAAGCGCCCAACAGAAGGCTTGAAAGGAATGGTGCTGTAGCTGCCAGGAGCAAATGCAGGTGGGCCTAGGGAATGCTGGCTTTGAAGGACATCCAGGAGAGGGAGAGACTGGCAGCATGGGGAGTTTTCATTTCTGACGGCAATAATTTAGGTTCATGCTGTTATTTGTATTTTCTCTTAAAAAAGAAACCTTTTCGTTGTTGTTGTTCCTAATAAACCTGTGATCATAATGATAGCAGTCGAATAGGGCAAGCTCTTCCTATCCCTTATTTTAGATCTTTCAGGGATGGCAGGGTAAAGGTGGGGATAGAAAAGGGGTTGTAAAGGCTAGCAGAGTAATTATTCCTCAAGGCTAATTAATTTGGGGCCTTGTAGCCCACATTTCAATGGTTGGTTTAGAAGACTGCTGGTACACTAAGCCACTGGAGAAGTGTTATCACCAGCAGCATGAGTGAAAAGGTGACATTTGGCAGAGAGAGAGAGCTGAACATGGTTTTCATCACTATTTCTCTGGTAGAATGTTATTTTACCGGCATCGGTGACATGGTTTAGGTCAGGAAATGGGCCTTTGGAAACTATCTTTACTCTTACTATTTTTATAAGGTGCAGTAGGGGAAATTGCCCAGATGGAAGAATAACAGGGAATAGGCTTCACCACAGTATGAGTTTCCTCCTTATATTCAGCCATTCCTGGCAGCAGCTTAGTTAAGGTGCGTATATTGGGGGCTGGGGGGAAGAGGAATAAAAAGCACAAGGACTTACGGAAAACATGAGACCTGGGATAGAGAAGGAAGAGTGTGTGTACGGTAATGGTTGCTAACAGTTACTACGCATTTACCTGGCAGGTGCTGTTCCAAGTGTTTTACATATATTAACACACTCAATCTTTATTTATTTATTTTAAATATTGACTTAAGTAATCTCTACACCTGACGTGGGGCTTGAACTCACAACCGCAACCTCAAGGGTTGCACGCTCTTCCACTGAGCCAGCCAGGTGCTCCAACACGTTCAGTCTTTCTTTATAACAGCACCATAATGTAGGTACTATTATAATCTCTGTTTTCCATATCACGAAACAGACACAGAGAAGTTATACAATTTGCTTATAGTCATATAGCTAGTAACAGGCAGAGTCAGGATTAGATGCAAGGAAATTCCAAAAGCCAGGCTCTCAGTCACTTCACTACATGGCTACAAAGCATAGGACACAGATGTGGACTGACAGGGCTAAGGCAGTGGGGATGTTTCAGGGAAAGGCAATGGGGGCTGCATCAAATGGGAGCCCAGTTGGGGTGTGATGTATACCTACCTCTCAGGGGTGTCAAATACAAGATTTCTGCCAGGGTGACAAATTGCATCAAGGAGTCACCCGGGTCCCTTTTGAGTCCAAGATTCTGTGACCCTTTAATTGGCCTGGAAGAATGAAATACAAAGTGAAAAGGGGCTGATGAATGGGTGGGCAGTGTGCACTAAGGTGTTGGACAGATCTTTTGACCAGGAATGGGTGAATCACAGAACTTAGGTTCACAGAAGGCAGTTCTCTATCTGATGCATCTGCCTTTTCTCTGCTATGCCTGGCAAACAGGTAAGACTTTGCTGGAACTAACTTCCAAGAGCCCACTGCTCTGTTTCTGTTTCCCTGCATAGCTGTCATGGTTCCTAAGTTCCTCTTGAACAGTGGCTAATGTCTCTGAAACCTCTACCTCTCAGGACATTTAGAGCAAGCTTAATCTCTGATCTACAATAGGCTTTCAATCTTTGTTTCCTGTTTTTTTCCGGATGAATGCTTCCCAGCATCTTCAGTTTTCTTCTGAATGTGAAATGACATGAGGTCATTCATCATCCTGCTAATTTCTTCTGAGTAGTCTTTAGTTTGGCAGGAGCCCTGGGGAAGGTGGCACCTGAATTGAATTTAACACCTTAGGTGTGGTCTGACTGGCTTGGGGGAACACTAGACAATCACTGCCTTCCTTGACAAAGACTGCTATCTCATCAGTTCCTGGACAGTCTCGTTAGAGTTGACTTGGAGTGAGCTTATAATCAATGAAAATGTAAAATCATTTTTAATCATGTATTTCTCATCCAATATTTAAACTTATTTTTAACTAAGGACATGATATTACATATTTCTGTGACATATTTCATCATTTAGGTTTATTCTATTGTTTAGTCTTTTTGGATATTGGTTCTGTCACATGGAAGTAACTGCGTCCAAGGTCTGTTTTCTTCACGGTTTGGTTAACATGACATCAGTGTCTCATCTAAATGATTAAAACAAGTGGTGAAAAGGCAGGTCAGAGCCTCGTGATCTCACTCTAGGAGCTCTCATCAGAAGCAGTTTTTGTTCTCTTCGGAAAGCTAAAGCATTCTAAAAGTCAGGACAAGCCGCTGTTCTGAATTTTAGCCAAAAAGAATACCAGATGTCTGGAAAAGCCCCTTTATGACTTCTACATCTTTTTTTAAAGATTTTATTTATTTATTTGAGAGAGGGAGAGAGAAAGCACAAGCAGGAAGTAAGAGTAGGGGGAGAGAGAGAAGTAGATTCCCTGCTGAGCAGGGAGCCTGACCTTGCGTTCAATCCCAGAACCCTGAGATCAGGACCTGAGCTGAATGAAGGCAGCTGCTTAACCAACTGAGCCACCCAGGCACCCCTATGACTTCTGCATCTTATCTATGTACCTGTGTATAGGTCTACATCTGGGATGAATCACTTTATACATGGGTTTGTGGGTCTTGAGTGGGAACTTGTTCTCCCAGCGTTTGTCTCTCCAAATTCCCTCTTGTAAGGACACTAGTCATATTGGATTAAGGGCCCACTCTACTCCACTATGACCTCATCTCAACTAAATACTTGTGCAGTGACCCTATTTCCAAATAAGGTCACATTCTGAGGTCATAGGGAATAGGAGTTCAACATACAAATTTTGGGAGACAGAATTCAACCCATAACATGTGATGAACATGTGATAGGCTGCCCTGACCCCCTTCAGCTCCCGAAGATACTGCTGGAAGAGGGTCTGCAGTCTGCCTCAAAACACTGAGCAATGAGTGAGTATAGTTTCTCAGCACCTTTTCCCCAACTTGGATATTTCTGAATGGCCATCCCAGCTGCAGAGCTTCCTGTGGGGTCAGATGGGGGCCTCATTGGAACCATCCCATCCCACCTTCTCCCTTTGCTTCTGACCCCTCCCGTACACAGAAGGTGATCCAAAGACCATTCCCTAGTAACCTTCTGCAGGCTAATCACTGTTTCAGAGTCAGCTTCCAGTCTGGTATTTATCAAAAACTCCCAAAATTTCAAAGAAACTTGCTCATGAGCCACTATTTGAGCCGATGTATAAAGCTGGCCTATGCCACGGATAATTTTTTCTATCACTTTTCAAATTGCTGAATCTATCAGTCTCTTATCTTGCTTTCTGGGTCATCCCTAATGCACTTCACAGCATCTGGTTTTATCCTAAAAGTGTGTGGTTAGGTGGATTTAAAATGTTCTATGCAGAGAGGGAAGGCAGACTGACAGAGAGCACAGTAGTAAGGAATAAAAATGCCAGTTTTTTACAAATTGATCAGCTGCCCCAATTGTTAAAAATGCCAACTGGTGGTATGAAACCATCATTTTCTCTGTAAATTGTTATAAAAATTACAGTGTAGGCTGATTTTCAACCCAGATGAAAAACTATGGTTTATCAACAGAAACATGGGAGGATGTATGGGTCAATAAAGAGAGACTTTTGAGGTAGTTGGGCTCAGGCTACAGGCTAGTGCTGCCATTTTCCAGCAGGGGGACCTTGGGACACCTTTCATTTCCTCATGAGAGAATTGCAGAATTGTGTGGATTAGGGGCGCCTGGGTGGCTCAGTCATTGAGTGTCTGTCTTCGGCTCAGGTCATGATCCCAGGGTCCTGGGATCGAGCCCCGCATCGGGCTCCCTGCTCAGCGGGAAGCCTGCTTCTCCCTCTCCCACTACCCCTGCTTGTGTTCCCTCTCTCGCTGTGTCACTCTCTGTCAAATAAGTAAATAAAATCTTAAAAAAAAAAAAAAGAATTGTGTGGATTAGAGAAAGTGTATATAAGGCACCTAGTAGGTTCTTGGCATCTACTAGAACATCAACAAATTGTATTCAAATAACAGTAATAATAATGGAAATAATAATAATAAGTACTTTATTTGGAAGTAGAATGATAAATTATTTCAAGTGGCTCCTATATGTATTTAAAATATATTCTAAAATGAACATAATAGTGCATGGATTATTCTAGAAACATGGCTTATGTTGGCTCATACTTTTAAGATCCTTCTGCTGAAATCATCTCTGCACCAGCAACGCCAAGATTATGGTGAAGGATCTGTTTTTTGTGTGTGTAGTGTTTCAAATAGCATCTTCACATCCAATTTCCTGAATTGTCATTTCAACAGTTTGCAGTGAAAGAAGTAAACTATCACTTGAAAAGAACGTATTATATAAAATGTGTTTCTAAGAAACTTGAATTTATTTGAAAAATTTTGTTGGGTCTCAGTTTGCTAATGAAAAAACGTTATTTCATGTAAGTAGCTTTCTCAAGAATTGAAACTTCTCCATTAAGTGCTAAAGATTTCATATGGCACCAGGTTTTTAAAGGTTTTTAAAAGAACACCTAAAAGTACCAATGAACAGCTTATTCTGCCTGTGTGTTCAGAATTAGAATAAAGCTTTTGACAGTATCATCTATGCACTGACATTATTATTAAAGGTCCTTAAACTTATTATGGAACAGTTGAACAATACTTGTTTGTTCATCCCAGAATCACGTAAGAAAGATCGTTGGGTTTCAAGGTTTTCAGGTGCTTTTTTCTTTTCTTCTTCTTTTTTTTAAACCAAAAGTGATGTTGGCAAAGACAAAGAGTAGAGTGACAAAAGCGGATAGTACCTGTGGAGATAAGTTCTCATGTTATCGTTAATCGTGATAAGTGTCTTTAAACATGGGTAATTTTTTTCGTACACATATTTTTTTTTAAAAAACAAAGTACTTGCATAAAATTGCTTTTTTCCCTTTGGAATTCACTTACCCTTTGAGAGGTTGTAAAATAACCTGTTATATGAACTTATGGTGGATATTTCAATAGCGTCTCACATTGCATCAAATGAGGAACATAGGGGTTTAATCAGGGCATTGCTAGGCTTAATATGCTCTCACATACCCCAGTGTGCCTGGGACGCACAGCTATTACATTTTTGAGAACGTAACATTCTAATCTACCTCTCCACCTTATTTGTTAGTTTCTTAAATATTTAGACATGTATAAAGAAGACAAAAGTGGTGCAGTTGTGCCATCCAGATACCTCCAGTCGAACTTTTTAATAAAAAAGAAAAAATACTACAGTCACATGATTAGAAAGTTAGAATAGGGCTCTCGATGTATTGGTAATGTATAGTATTGGTAATGTTGTAAGATGTGTGATTCTCAGGCATTCATTTTATTATTCTGCAAAATATATGTGAATCTTATATATATAGTTTTTTATGCATCCGATGTTACATGGAGAACAATCTTTAACTCTCCCTCAAATAAATGAACAAAAATGGGGTGCCTGGGTGGCCCAGTTGGTTAAGCGTCTGACTCTTCATTTCAGCTCCGGTTGTGATGGTGAGATTGAGCCCCGTGTCAAGCTCCATGCTGGGCATGCAGTCTGCTTAATATTCTCTCTCTCGCTCTTCCTCTGCCTCTCTCCCCCACACCCCGTGTTCATGCACTCTTTCTAAAAAAAATAATAATGATAAATAAAATAAAATAAAAATAAATGAGCAACAAAAATAGACTGAAATAAAGAGCATAAAATTCTTCTATCCCTAGGTACTCTATTTTTTAAATTTTATTTTATTTTATTAATGTTATGTTAGTCACCATATAATACATCATTAGTTTTTGATGTAGTGATCCACGATTCATTGTTTTCGTATAACACCCAGTGCTCCAAGCAGTACGTGCCCTCCTTAATACCCATCACTGGGCTAACCCATCCCCCCCCCCCCCTCTCCTCTAAAACCCTCAGTTTGTTTCTCGGAGTCCATAGTCTTCATGGTTCCTCTCTCCCTCCGATTCCAACCCCTTCATTTTCCCCTTCCTTCTCCTAATGTCCTCCATGCTCTTCCTTATGTTCCACAGATAAGTGAAACCATATGATAATTGACTTTCTCTGCTTGACTTATTTCACTTAGCACAATCTCCTCCAGTCCCATCCATGTTGATGTAAAAGTTGGGTACTCATCCTTTCTGATGGCTGAGTAATATTCCCTTGTATACAGGGACCACATCTTCTTTATCCATTCGTCTCTTGAAGGGCATCTCGGCTCTTTCCACAGTTTGGCTATTGCAGACATTGCTGCTATGAACATTGGGGTGCATATGGCCCTTCTTTTCACTACATCTGTGTCTTTGGGGTAAATACCCAGTAGTGCAATTTCTGGGTCATAGGGTAGCTCTATTTTTAATTTTTTGAGGCACCTCCACACTGTTTTCCAAAGTGGCTGTACCAACTTGCTTTCCCACCAACAGTGTAAGAGGGCTCCCCTTTCTCCACAGCCTCTCCAACATTTGTTGTTTCTTGCCTTGTCAATTTCTGCCATTCTAACTGGTGTAAGGTGGTATCTCAATGTGGTTTTGATTTGAATTTCCCTAATGGCTAATGATGATGAACATTTTTTCATGTGTCTGTAAGCCATTTGTATGTCTTCTTCGGAGACATGTCTGTTCATGTCTTCTGTCCATTTTTTGACTTGATTATTTATTTTTTCGGTGTTGAGTTTAAGAAGTTCTTTATAGATCTTGGATACCAGCCCTTTGTAGTGTCATTTGCAAATATCTTCTCCCATTCTGTTGGTTGCCTTTTTGTTTTGTTGACTGTTTCCTTTGCTGTGCAGAAGCCTTTTATCTTGATGAAGTCCCAAAAGTTCATTTCTGCTTTTGCTTCACTAGCCTTTGGAGATGTATCTTGAAAGAACTTGCTGTGGCCGATGTCAAAGAGGTTACTACCTATGTTCTCCTCTAGGATTTTGATGGATTCCTGTGGATGGATTCTCACTTTGAGGTCTTTCATCCATTTTGAGTTTATCTTTGTGTATGGTGTTAGTTTCATTCTTCTGTATATAGCTGTCCAATTTTCCCAGCACCATTTACTGAAGAGACTGTCTTTTTTCCATTGCGTATTTTTCCTGCTTTGTCGAAGATTATTTGACCATAGAGTTGAGAGGGTCCATATCTGGGCTCTCTATTCTGTTCCATTGGTCTATATGTCTGTTTTTGTGCCAGTACCATGCTGTCTTTGTGATCACTGCTTTGTGTTATAGCTTGAAATCGGGCAATGTGATACCCCCAGCTTTTTCTTTTTCAACACTTCCTTGGCAATTCGGGATCTTTTCTGATTCCATACACATTTTAGGATTATTTGTACCAGCACTTGAAAAATGTCAGTGGAATTTTGATCGGGATGGCATTGAAGGTATAGATTGCTCTGGGTAGCATAGACATTTTAACAATGTTTATTCTTCTGATCTATGAGCATGGAATGTTTTTCCATCTTTTTGTGTCTTCTTCAATTTCTTTCATGAGTGTTCTGTAGTTCCCAGAGTATAGATCCTTTCTTTAAAGAAAACTACTATTTTGCCAATTTCTAGTGTATCTTTCTTGAAAATGTTCCAAGCATTTATATATGTATTTTTAGGGGCGCCTGGGTGGCTCAGTCATTGGGCATCTGCCTTCAGCTCAGGTCATGATCCCGGGGTCCTGGGATCGAGCCCTGCATCAGGCTTCCTGCTTGGCGGGAAGCCTGCTTCTCCCTCTCCCACTCCCTCTGCTTGTCTTCCTGCTCTCGCTGGGTTTCTCTCTGTCAAATACATAAATAAAATATTTTTTAATAAAAAATAAAATATGTATTTTAAATATTCTTTTTGTTGGACTGTAAAGACAGCATAAGGCTGCCAGGGAGTCAGGCTCCAGAGCTAGAAAATCTGGGCTGGAATCCTGTCTCCTCCAATACATTATGTGATCCTTTTTAAAGGTTGAATAATACTCCACTATATATGTATCTACCACATTTTCTTGATCCATTCATCCATTAATGGGCACTTAGGTTTTGACATATTTTGGCTATTGTGAATAATGATGCAATGAACAGTATTAGTAGGAGTAGTAGCAATAAATGTAAGTTACTAGTTCTCAGGTTAGGTGGTGAATTTCCAAGTGTTCATTATATTTTTAAGATAGAATAAAATTTAAAAAGACCATAATTGGCAAATGATTCTAATGTGTCATTATTCAAGGGCTGTGATTAAACCAATTCTATGCACCTAATTTCCAATAAAAGTAATAAAAGTTTTCAGATTATCTCAGATGCTTTATTTTTTGAGCTATTTTATTTTATTTTTATTATTTTTTATTGTAGTTGACATACAATGTTATGTTAGTTTCAGGTGTACAACATAGTGATTTGATAATCCTGTACATTACCCAGTGCTCATCATGGTAGGTGTAGTTACCATCTGTCACTATACAAAGCTATTACAGTGTTATTAAGTATATTCCTATGCTGTACTTTTCATCCTTGTGACTCATTTATTTTGTAACTGGAAGATTGTACATCTTAATCCTCTTCACTTGTTTTGCCCATCCACCCACCCTTTACCCTCTGGCAGTTGGAAATTTTAAATAATTGTTTTTCTCATTCAAAAAAATTCTATTTTATATTTTAAAATATTTCCCACCTAGTAATTTGACATTATATATCTTAATTTCAATATCTGAAGCCTTTAGTTTTCAGAATCTGTTGTTTTTTTTAGATTTATTTATTTTTATTTTAGAGAAGGGGAGGGGCAGAGGAAGAAGGAGAGAGAAAACCTCAAGCAGACTCCCTGCTGCAGTGGAGCCCCATACGGGGCTCAATCTCATGACCCTGAGATCATGACCTGAGCTGAAACCAAGAGTCAGATGCTTGACTGACTAAGCCACCTAGGCACCCCCCTCTGTTGTTTGTTTTTAATGCAGTTTGTTACTCATGTGTCTTGTAACTAAAAGGGAAAATATAAATAAGTTGGACCACATTAAAATCAAGAACTTTAATTAATCAAAAAAAGCCATTAAGGGGTGCCAGAGTGGCTCAGTTGGTTAAGCATCTGTCTTCGGTTCAGGTCATGATCCCAGGGTCCTGGCATGGAGTCTCACATGGGGTTCCCTGCTCAGTGGGGAGTCCACTTCTCCCTCTCCCTGCCCCCCTGCCTGTGCCATCTCTCTGTCTCTCTCACCAATAAATAAATGAATAAATAAATAAATAAATAAATAATCTTTTGAAAAAAGCCATTAAGAAATTAAAAGTAAAGATTTAGAAAGAAAGATTTTTTTGCACCAATATTTCTGATTAAAAACATATCTAGAGTAAGAAAAAAAAAGCACCTATAAATCAGTAAGAAAATTACAAACCATTAGATAATTGGGCAAAGAACTTGAACAGGTACTTCACAAAAGAGGGTTTCTAAATGGTCAATAAGCCTACAATAAGGTGCTCAACATCACTACAGTGCTGGGAAATTAAAATTTAAATTAAATAATTAAGTATTGGTACACATCTGACATAAGGCTAAAATGAAAAAGACTGGCAATCCCAAGTGTTTGTGAACATGTGGAATTCCTATACATGACTGCTGGGATTGTAAATTGATGCAATCTTTTTGGAAAACCGTTTGGTAATATCTACTGAAAATAAACATATACATACCCTATGACCCAGCACTTCCACTCCCAACAGAAATGTATACATATAAGCACTAAAAAGCACATACAGAGCATCTTCATAGTAGCATTATCCAGTAATAGCTCCAAGAACCCATCAACTCTAGAATGGAGAGATAAATTGTGGTATAGTCATACATGGAGCAATGAAAATGAAGTACTGTGACACCACAGCAACATAGATTAATCTCAAGACATAATGTTGAAGGGCGAGAAGCCAGACACTAGAGTACATACTGTATATCCCATTTCTAGAAAGTTTAAGAATGGGCAAAACTAATCTATGGTGTTAGAATTCAGAACACTGAATACCTTTGAGAAGGAGTTGGTGACAGGGAGAAAGAACAAAGGACTGCGCTATTGAAATCCTAGTAATGTTCTTTTTCTCAGTTTGGGTATGTTTATATTTTATTTATTTTTTAAAAATATTTTTTAAAAATTTATTTGTCAGAGAGAGAGAGAGAGGGCACAGGCAGGGGGAGCGGTGGGCAGAGGGAGAGGGAGAAGCAGGCTCCCCACTGAGCAAGGAGCCCAATGTGGGACTCGATCCCAGGATCCCAGATCATGACCTGAGCCGAAGGCAGATGCTTAACCGACTGAGCCACCCAGGTGTCCTTATATTTTAAATATTTATTGAGTAATTCACTTATTGCTTGTGTATGTTACTATATGTATTTATATTTCAGTAAGAAGCTAACTTGAAAAAAAAAACCTGTATATATATATTTTTTAAAGATTTTATTTATTTGACAGAGAGAGATAGCGAGAGCAGGAACACAAGCAGGGGGAGTGGGAGAGGGAGAAGCAGGCTTCCGTGGAGCAGGGAGCCCGATGCGGGACTCGATCCCAGGAACCTGGGATCATGACCTGAGCCGAAGGCAGACACTTAACGACTGAGCCACCCAGGCGCCCCAACCTGTATATTCTTGATAACAGTTTGATACTAACATATTTAATATTTGTGTTCAATTTTTTAAATGGCTCAAATTGGCCTTTGTGGGCTATTTTCTGTATAACATCTACTGTTTCCTAGGAAGTGTGCTAAATATTATGCATGCATTATTTTAAATCTTCACAATAATCCTATAAGTTAGAAATTAGGTCCATTTTGTATATGAATAATTGAACTCAGAGAAATGAAATTTTTGACCAAGATCACACAACTATTAGTATATGCTATCCTACCCTGACAATATTTGAAGCTACAGGTTAATTTTTAGAACAGAAGCAGTTTTCAAATTGGAGTCTTGGGCTGGGGACACATACAAATCATTTAACCTGGGTATCTTCACTTACTACCTCTCATACAAATTACATTTGACAAGTAGAGCAGTGCTGTTTGTTTTTGTTTTTGTTTATTTTAATTTCCTGAGCTTTTGGGCTCCTGTGAACAGAGGAAAAGTCATAAACAGCCTCTGTTAATACCAAATATTTTACCTGAACATGTTTGTCTGAACTACTTTACAAATAAAATGCTTGGAAAGTTGATTGTAATATCTCTGTATCTGTCATTGACCAAAGAATCCTATCCAATCACTGGGCTTCTGAAGCTCTGATAAATACTTGCTACTGTTTGTCTTTTGATGCCTTATACACGGAGGCAAACTGCATAACACTCCAAAGGGATTCTCTTTCCGCTATGAAACATATTGTCTGACATTATATTAAATAGCTTGAAAATACTGTAACCACTGATGCACTGTTGTTGTTAAAGTATCTTAGAATCAATGAAAGAAATTAATAAACAGAAAACCCAGTCTTAAGAGAGATCTTCTCCTGGTTTTCTAGTTAAGAAAAAATAAATTAGCACTCTCAGCAGGGGGGAAAGCAGTAGATTGTGCGGGATTCTTTTGAAAAAGAAGAACTTCACTCCCAATGTTAATTTAATTTGCATGCACTTCTGGAGAAGTCATTTATCACTTTACTATGCATATACCTTGGATAATATTTATGCTTCTATATAAGCTTTTAATAAAATACACTGTCCCCAGCATACCAATTCAGAATTGGTTAATGAAGGAAACAATTGAAGGAAAGTTTTGATAAGAATTTAGTATAATCCCTTCACATATCATTTAGGGACTATAGGATCAAAGACTGAAAACGAGGGGTGTCTGATTGCATTTATTCTCTTCTAGCTCTGTTTATGCTACCCTGAGCTTCTCTTTGATTCACATAAGCCCAGCTGACATCAGTACGCTGATGCTGTTTTTAGTAGGCATGAATTTGGGGAGCTCAGATAGCTTAAAAAGAAGACTAAAGCTGATTTGTCTTGCAGATTCTGAGCAACATTACTGATATCAGTTTGAACTAGGGTGTAAGTGTTCTTAACCTGCTCCTGAATGGGTGTGCTGGGCAAATAGTTATATTAGAAAGTGAAATGACTCCGCCATCTTATCTTTGACTGTTTCATCCCGAACTGGGACTTGCTGTTGGGATGCTTCTATCTTCATGGCTGTGTGAGCTCCCAGTGCCAGGTTGCTTTCTGCTTAAAGACAGAGCTGTCCAATTTTTAGTAGGTATCTTAGTGTTTTGGTTTCCTCACTTGTGTAAATTGAGCCCCCTCTCCTTGCCATGATATCCTGAATAATAGATCAGACTGTCAAAATCACTTCATATTTCATAGGAAGAAGGTGAAGGCCAGATATTTGAAAACCAAAGGGATTGCAGATGTTTACTAGATACGGAAACACCAGAAGGTAAAGAGGGCTGTGTCTGTGTGCTGCTACAGCGCAGTGTCATAGTCAAGAGGGACTCGGACTGCCTAGGTTCATGTCCCCATACCTCCACTCACTGTGAAACTTTGGAGAAATTACTTAACAGCTCTTGAATCCTCAGTGTCATTGACTGTAAATTAAGAATAACACCGGCGGAGCAAGATGGTGGAGGAGTAGGAGACCTGGATTTCGTCTGGTCTCAGGAATTCAGCTGAATAGGGATCAAACCATTCTGAACACCTACGAACTCAACAGGAGATCGAAGAAGAGAGTAGCAACAACTCTCTGAACAGAGAAGCGACCACTTACTGGAAGGTAGGACGTGCGGAGAAGTGAATCCAAGGCAAATTCGGGAGGATAGACGGCGGGGGAGGGGGCCTCCGTCGGCCGCTTCTGGCAAGTGATAGAGCCACGGAGCACAAAATCGGAACTTTTAAGAAGTCCGCTCCGCTGAGGGATGTCGCTCCAGTGGCTAAGCGGGGGGTGGAACCCTCGTGGGATAGTGTGGTCTCAGGACCCTCAGGGTCACAGAAAAACCAGGGGTGCCTGAGTGCTGCAGAGCTCCCAGGTATCAGAGCAGGGAAGCCGGCTGCAGAGACGGAGCCGAGGCGCGGGCTCTCAGCTCGGGGTTGCCATAAACTGTGATCCGCGGCCCAGTCGGGCCACTGCTCCTCCAGCAGGGACCCAACAAGCGGCAGAGCCGGGGAGACTCCCCTTCCTCCCCGGGGAGGAGTGGCGCGGGAACGCACTGCAGGGATCTGCTGGGTTTGGAGACTCCACATGGGTTTGTGCGCCAGAGATAGAAACGCTGGGTCACAGGCCGGGTGAGCACGGAGTACGGCCGGAGACCGGGGAGACGGGA